>NC_064925.1:3551500-3879750 GCF_023897955.1 Schistocerca gregaria
GGCATTTTTCATTGTCGCATTCCGGGACGTAGAGAGAGAGAGAGAGAGAGAGAGAGAGAGAGAGAGAGAGAGAGAGAGAGAGAGAGAGAGAGAGAGAGAGAGATTTCAGTCAATCCGTGTCGATGCAGAGAGTCATTTAGAAACCTCTTGCACCCCAAAGGGTACCTCTTTCTTTCACTGTAACTCTGTGTTAAAAAAGTTAGGTATCAACTTCGGTACTCCGATAAATGACCTGTTACAACAACCGACACTGCTAGCCGGAAGGAACTCACTGAAAAATAAGTGTGAAACTATGGGAGAATTGGGATGGTATTAAGTGTCATGTTCGAACACAAGATTCATGCTTGTCTAGCACTGTACACGATCAGGATCTTTGAACGTGGTGCTGTGTTGTAAGCCTGCCCCTTGCGAGACTGGCAGTCACAATTTTACTAACATGTACGTGCGGGAAAACATGACGATATAAATATTAGGAAAATAGGTAAATCAACTTGAATGGGACGCTAACAATTCTCCAGTGTTGGGGTAACCAACTGACGTCAAAACGGAGACAAATGAATGAGCACATACTATAAGCGACTCATGTGAACAAACAATGTAAAGACAGAACATTTCCTGACCGCCAATCCGCGTGGTATATAGTTACCAGCCACGATCACACTAGGCGTTTGCATGTTTATACTCCACGACCACGATCCTTAAGAACAACTAAGAAAAAATATTGGACACATGCTGTACGTATTACTGTTTTCTAAACCATGAAAATGAAGCGGAAGGACGTACGAAATACGCTACTTGCGGACTTCCCAAATATAAAGACTCGCTGTGGCAGCACACTCTTCGAAATTTCTCAACTATATGCATTGCTTGCAAAGTGGGTGCGACCAGTTTTGCGGATAAGAGAGTGGCAGCAGCTCACATCACGAATTTCAGTGTGCAACAAATACGATCGCCAGTGTGGAGGAAATGCGTACAGTTGTGCGTAGATAATAGTGAAGGCAGAACCATATCAGATCCGCGCAACGGTTCAACTGGCCTACCGCCAGCGCGAGCGTGATTTTAATGGCGTTCTTCATAAATACGTTTCCAAACAACTTATCTCTCTCGACGATGCGACAGGACTATTAAAATTACACATTAAACAAAATGTACATTCTTCACCAACACAGAGAAACGTTCGTGTACTCAAAGGCCCAGATGATGGAACAGGAGAGGTTACTTCGAGTGTCCGCACATTTCGGAGCATCTCTGCTAGTGGAACAGGGAAGAAAATTGACGCCACGCACCATACGGAGGCTTGCTGAGTATGGTAGCAGGTGCCACAAACTGAATCCTACAATTGTGTCTCAGTTTAATGGATTAGCGATACGCTAAGGGGTTTTCCCCCCTCCCTACATCTGCGCTCCACGGATATGTAGACACGTAGGCTCAAAGGCTTATATCACAAACCGCACAGTGTAGTAAGCGTGAGACTGCTAGCTTTGGTGCCAGCATTGTCAACCTTTCAGCGTTACTGAATCACATAACTGCGTCGAAAGTATCGTACATTTCGCTGAAACATCATGCATTTCTACAACATAAAATCAATTTGTCTCTCTGTGTGTGTGTGTGTGTGTGTGTGTGTGTCTGTCTGTCTGTCCTGGACTTCTTGTTGCAGATTGCCCGTCTAACGACTTCCATTGGGTCAATAAAAAAGTTAATTTTCAATATTTTGCATAATTTGACTGAATTTCAAAACTCGATTACTACCATGATGTACTCATTAAGAGTAAAGTAAGTTTAATATTATGAGGTTACTACTACAATTTGAGACTATGTATTTGTCTAGTAGCTGATGGCGCTCAAATGTTCCAAATTTGTTCATCCATTACTAGAAAAATGATAACACTTAGCAACTTCCAACAACCTTCACTTTTAACTTCACCCGTTTTAAAGAAATTTTTATCAGGGTCGCCGTAGTTCATTAACGAGAGGGATCATCGAACACGTTTTTGAGTGCAGTACAATAAAACGTTTTGTATGTTAAGGTTTGGAATTTTGAGATAAACTCCGGATGGAAATTAATTTGAACTGCCCACCTACGAGAGTTATACTCTAGTACTTTTCTCAAGAATTTTAATTTTGCACGTAGCACAGAACATCACACTGCATCAGTCATTATTGTAATATATGCCTGGAGCAGCACAATAAATCGAATGTGATAAGGGCAGTTGTTACAATAAGGATCGACGCTCAGTGCCACCCTGTGGAATCTCGAACAAATTTTTTTTTTTTTGAAAGGGAGAAAAGTACAACTCCTTCGGCCATACGTTTAGCACATAAACTTATACTGTGTAGAATACTTTCATTTAAATTTCCATACCTTAGCACGTGCTTTTTTCAATTTTTTTTTAGTTTAACTGTGGGGCACAATGGCAATTAAAATCTTCCAACAGTAATTCGTATCATTACTGAATTGGAGCCATTCGAAAATGAGTGTTTCTTCAAAACCGGTAATGCCAAAGAATAATTCAGTATCTGAAACGTCATACCATTACTGGCCTGCAACTGCTTGTTAATACGTCTACTGCATCAGTAACGAGTAGCATAAAGAAGGCATATTAACAGCCTTTCTCCACAGGCCCCTTGCACGAAAGGAACGGGTTTAACCTTTGCCGCGCACTTTGATGTGTACAGTACAGATGCAGTTATCTGAATCGGCGACGACGCACCACTACGGAGTCAGCCCTGGCGATGCGGCGACTTACTTTTTGTAGAGATACCGCCCTCCGTGGTTGACAGGTGATGAGGTTGCTAGTGGGGTTCACAGGCGCCACTGCGTCCGCCACATACTGCGTGGGCCCAGCCCAGCCACGGGCGTCCCTCGCCGCTGGCAGTCACACACGCATGCACAACTACGGAACACGCCGCACACGGCACCTCTCCCACCGCCACGCCGACCTACTCTGCGTTCAAAGCGAAACTGAGCTGTCGGCTGCCGCGCATGCAACAAGGATAGACAGAGAGGTAGGGGGACGGGAGGGAGGGCTCTCTGCCCCCACCACCAGGGCCACCGGTGAATCCGCAGAGGACGCGCGGGAACACCGAACCCCTGGGTCTGCCGGCCGGTCGCACCCGTAAAGTGAAGCCCTGCATCGTCTCTGCCGCGATTGATTAACACACACACCTACTATCTGGCGGCAGGCATCTGATTTCGCATGCGCTGCTGTTACTTGCCGAACTACAAAGAAACGCGAAGTAGTAAGTGGATGGATTCTATTACTGACACACCGATTCACAATGGGAACGAAGTATCAAAAATTTTCCTACTGTTCTCTTCTATCCCTTATTGCCAATATAAACAAAGATATCCATACATGTTATTGCACGTTTGACAGTTTGACAAGCTCGCAGGATCAACTCCGGAAGACTCGCCTAGAGTAGCGTAGCGCGAAAGCACGCAGATTCCGATCACCTCCGTATACGCTCCGTCCCGTGATTCGGAGCGTCGCAGGGGGTGAGCGTATATGTGTGTGTGTGTGTGTGTGTGTGTGTGTGTGTGTGTCGAATTTTGACAATAGATCGATCACGCCTCGAGTAGCTTTCACGGTTCAAACGCTTGCGGAAAATTTCCCTACACACGCGCAAGCATGTGCTTGTTGAGCTTTCGCTGTCGTTGGCTTCCCCAGGAGTAAACCAGTAAGATGAAGAGAAGGCTGTGAGCCTATCTATAGAGTACGTTTCAGGTCTTACTGTCCATAGTAAAGGGATAAAGCCTCGAAACATTTTTACATTTCTGTAGATATACGGCTGGAGACGTGTTGTTGTCTTCAGTCCTGAGACTGGTTTGATGCAGCTCTCCATGCTACTCTATCCTGTGCAAGCCTCTTCATCTCCCAGTACCTACTGCAACCTACATCCTTCTGAATCTGCTTAGTGTATTCATCTCTTGGTCTCCCTCTACGATTTTTACCCTCCAAATCATGAAGACCCTAACCAGGTCAGTTTCACTTCGACGTCCTCGTGCACTGCCAACTTGTCACTAACACTGGACAAAATATCGCCTTTTTTAACAATGAAAACCAAATTATGTTGTTAATTCCTATAATCCTGGACAGACGAAGAATAGATGAAAGATGCAAATTATCAGAACCACTTAGAACGTAATAATTACCTCAGCGAATATAAAGGAGCTCTTTGGGAGCTGTTGGAGTTCGCTAAAACATAAGCCGCTGTAATGATTTCACAACAACGTAACCTAAAATTTAAACACGTCAGCGGAGGAAGTCGGCAACTGATCAGCCACTAACCGCAAGGAAGGGGCAAACAACACAAACTTACAATTCAGTTACGCACTTTTAGTATATTTCATGCTCCGACCAAACGAAAAGACATCTTTAGTTATGAGGCAAGTGCTGTACTGGTTAGCGATTCCAAGAATGTACGCACTGTTTACTATGCAAAGAAAAAACACACTCCAGCATCGTTCACTGGTTTCATGGAAGCTTTTCCACGATTATTAATATCAGATATTTCTGTACCTACGAACGAAAACGAAAGAGCACGACAGTTTTCGTGGAATTCATGTTCACAGAAAATGATTTATTGATACAGACTGCAATTCGTTACTAAACTAATTGGTTATTTTTTCCTCCCATGAGTGTTTACAGGTGAAACACTTATTAACATTTCCTGCATTATTTATTTCACTGGCACCTGTTGACATGTAGGATTTACGCTCCATAAAGTTTCCATAAAAATTTCAACTTCAGATCCACAATCAATTATTAAATAACTTTTCTCTGCACACATTATAGCAATTTGAACTGAAGAGCAGGGAGGTACACAGCTAGAGGTGAAACCTTAACGTGTGTTTGAAATTTCTTGCTCAACAATGCAATGAAGTAAGGGAAAGACTTCACACGAATCCCGTTCTGTCGCCAGCTGAACAATGGAACCCGGCAGACAATGGAAGTTTCACTCTTGCTGTATTTCGCACAGTACTTCTCTGTAAAGATGAGAAAACGGGGCCTTGGCAGTGGCCAACTGACATGGGCGACTGCGAAACATGGAAAGTATTCCCAGGCAACAGCCGAGGCAGAAAACATGGTTAACTACGTGTGCATCGTCTCCCCTTAATTAATGAAAACAATTTTATGCATCTACAGAGAAGCCTATCACAGAAGTTATAACTGTCTCGGAATTTCTGTCCCCATTATACAACAACGGTTAACAAAAACGCACGTCGTTATGTTAATCAACTTAACAGTTGAAATTAAAACAGAAAAGGAAGAAGATACGCCTTTTTGCATTTGCCCTTGAGTTTGGGAAAGTATCGTTGACTGTGTCCTTAGTCATTCATATGTAGTGAGCTTTTCACCTAATGCAATTCCTGTTCAACCTTAAGCACTGTTAGTTTCCTTTCTTTCTCTGTATTTTCACTATCTGCTGCACTGTCTTAATTAACTGGCTGCCAGCGAGGAAGTACGCAAACTAGCTCCTTAATCTACACCAGTTGATAAAGAAAGGACAAGAGCACAAAGGCCAACAAAAAGTTTGTCAATACCCACTCGAACTACCTTCCTAAACATGCACATATTAGCCTTATAAAATATTTATTTGTGCTATTTTTACTAAAGTTCTGCTTAGATCAGACCAAATGTACAAGTCAGTTTGAATGTAATGTTAATTCTGTGAAACCGTTAGCAAGCGCGGACGTTTTTGCTGATTCTTTCCTTGAAAATTAGAGACGATTATAAAACACTTATCTAATGCCTTGTGAATACGAGTACAACCACGTAGCCTGAGTTTGAAGTTCCCCAGTGCCTGTCGCAAACACTTAAGAACTTTCCGTAGCTTCTAATCCCTTGCTCAATGCCAACGCTAAGTCTGAAAATAAAATTCTGTCATTCGAGTTGGCATGTTTGTGGGATACCAGTGGGCTTCAGACTTTCACAGTCAACTTGTTGCGGTGATAATAGCTGGGAAGGGAGAGACCAGATTACCAGCTGACTGTGGAAAGGGAATATTAGAAAAGAAGCTATAAAAATATTCCACATTTTTAAAAATCTGAACAGAAAGCAGGTTTTCACACAACCCGAATAGTTTTTCCGAATTTCTACAGAAGTTTTTATTCGGAACCTAAGAACCTAAGTGCTATTCGAATGGAAATTCACACCTTGATATTCGCTTCTCAAAACTTTCCTGCGTAGCCACCAAACACACAGCTGTTCTTTAATTCAGCCAGTAGGCACGGAGATACTTAACTTGAAATTATTCGTCGAATACACTACCCAAATGGGTAATCAGTATGCCGTCAACTCATTAAACAAGGGAAAACACCTTAACAGCGTAGACGGTGAAGACGTGGTCCACGCCACACCATCACGACTTCTTGGTCCACGACTATGGGACTTAACATCTGAGGTCATCAGTCCCCTAGAACTTAGAACTACTTTAACCTAACTAACCTAAGGACATCACACACCCCCATGCCCGAGGCAAGATTCGAACCTGCGTCCGTAACGGTCACGCGGTTCCAGACTGAAGCGCCTAGAACCGCAAGGACACACTGGCCGGCCACATATAACAAAATTCAACAAGGGAAAAGGTGCAAATACGGCCGTGAAAGCCCACATCGCAATTTTCGAAGTCTTCTGCAACAATGAATATTTGTCAAGGTTGGGTTCTATACTGTAACCAGTAGCTTACAGTCGTGCACCATGAACGGACTTTTTGTAACTTCGTGCTCCAGTTGTTCGGATCAGGTAGCACCAGCACATCCGTGTTTCAGGAAGGCCGCTCCCCTAGAGGGGCCAGATTCGGCCGATATACGGCATCGGCTGTGGACGGCGCCACGCGCTATCGTGTTACGGACAGCGTGAGGGGGGAGGGGGAAGGGTGGAGCGGGGGGACAGGCTGGAAGAGCTGACGCCCGCGTGATGGATGCTGCCTGCCATTGTACCGGCCGGCCGGAACCCGCCGTTCTGCACTGGATGGCAACCGCTGTCTGCTCGTCTCTGCGCTGCGCAACATCTGCAGGCTTGTCCCTCGCAATGACATGACACACACACACACACACACACACACACACACACACACACACACACACACACACACAGATGATTTTAGGCATAGACTTAAGAAAAATCTTAACATTTTCACTGCCTCTGTCCATTAAGAGGCGTTAGATAACGTAAAATGATGCAAGATGTTCGAAATTCTGAAAGAAAAACGAATAAGCTAGAGGGAAAAAGACGGTTAACACACAACACGTACAACATTCAAGAGGGGACAGTAAGAATTATAACGAAGAACAAACGATGTAAGACAGGAGTGCAATCTTCTACCCCTGCTGCTTAATTTATGCGTGGAAGAAGTAATGACGGAATTAAAAGTAAGGTTCACGATTGGGATAAAAGTGCTGTGTGAAAGTATGACATTTCTATCGACATTTCTACCCTGAAACTGAGGTTTAAGTACAGCACCTGCTCAATGGAATGAACAGTTTAATACAATATGGGAACAAATCAAAGAACGATCAAAGTAATGTGAAAAAGTAGAAATAAGATGAACGTATGAAAGTTGGGGACCTCAAAATAGGATAATTTAAGGAATTCTGCAGCATCAGAAGCAAAATAGTACACGACGGGCTGAGCATGAAGGAAAGGAAAATCAGACTAGCACAAGAAAAGATGGCATTCCCGGCTAAAAGAGGAAGTCATTTTTGACACTGTAGGTTTTGAGTATACCACTGTATGTTAGCGAAACGTGGACTGTAGGAAACCCGCAACAGAATCAAAACGTTTGCGATATGGTGCTACAGATGAATGTTGAAAATGAGGTGGCCTGATAACATAAGGAATAAGGTGGTTCTCTGTAGACTCGACGAAGGTAGGAACACATGGAAAATACCGACAAGAACAAGGGACAGGATGTCATGTGTTAAGACATCAGGGAACAACTTCCATGGTACTATAGGGAACTTTAGAGGTTAAAAAGTACAGGAACGAGCAGAGACTAGAATTCATCCGATACATAACAGAGGACGTAGGTTGCAAGTGCTACTCTTGAGAGGGAGAGGTTGGCAGGGGGAGGAATATATCGTGGGCCGCATCAAAGCGAAACATAGAGAGTAAGTATTGTGCTCTTTATCTGTTCGTGCACCTGCAGCAGCAGCTGATCTATCACCACTACATTGCCGGCCGCGGTGGCCGAGGGGTTCTAGGCGCTCCAGTCCGGAACCACGCGGCTGCTACGGTCGCAATTTCGAATCCTGCCTCGGGCATGATGTGTGTGATGTCCTTAGTTAGGTTTAAGTAGTTCTAAGTGTAGGGAATTGATGACCTCAGAACTTAAGTCCCATAGTGCTTAGAGCCATTTGAACCATCACCACCACATTGCCGACATGCAGTGTCAGTAGGTTCTATCAAAGAAAAGTGGGAGAGAGGTATTGCCAGAACTGAAGTTGCGAAGGAAAGTCTTACATCGTATCCGGCCAGTAACGACGACGCCCTTCAAAGGCGAGACACCGCGTACGAACCCCGGTGCGCCAACAGGCTCCAACCGACTGAGAGCTGGCGGCAGACAGCGCCCGAGTGCCAACCAAGCCAATGCTGCTAACTGACTCAGGCTAGTTCCCGTACACATTTTTTTGCTAATTGTCATTGTCTCACTGTTCTCCTCAGAGTCACGAAGGGAGTGACAGCTCTATTTGTTTACGCGAGAGGTACCATAGCAACAACCAATCAGGGAACGAACTTTGTCACGTCTTCTCTTCTCTTCGCCGTTCTCATACCGCTCGGCTACCACAGCTGCCAGTTGCTAGTCAGTTGCAGAAGGCGCGTGAGGCCTGAACGTAAGTATATTTTTTTTTCGTTGTTTGGATTATTACTGTGAGATGCGTTTATTTTACGAGACAGTGTGTCCTAAACGAATTTCGAAAGTGCGCTGAAAAGCAGTAGGATCATTACCAGCGAGCTAAGCAACCCAGTAATGCACCTTACAGGGCTTTATTTATTTATTGCAGAACGGAAACGAACAGCTGCTGTTGCAGGCGTGATGTGTGTGCAGACAAATGTGAACCCATATCACCCGTCAACTCCCCGTCCTCGAGTATCAATCACTTTTTTACTTCGATCCAGGTATTGCAGTACACGGAGGATATACTGAAATCGGAAAATTAGCACTGACAAGTAATTCACGGTATTACCTCGAAAATGGTATGTATGAACTGTCCTGTCGCTACAGTACAGGGAAAGAGAAAGGAACTTCAACATTTTCCACTCATATCTGTAATAGATTAGTGTGTGCTTATTCACTGATCCACTGTTGTGTAATCAGCAGAGAACCACTGCATCGCCACAGCGTTTGTTAACAGCCATTGGTCGTGCACAGGATTATTACCCTGCTCTTGAGAACTAACTTCCGCCGGGCACTTTCCAGCTCGCCTCCCTCTTTTTGTGTGTGTGTGTGGGGGGGGGGGGGGGGGGGGGGAGGGGCACCGAACTGTATGGCACGGAATTCTCTCGTCACGCAAAGGTCAAAGGGCAGGTGGGGTCTAGAGCCGCAGTCATTATAGTGACCTTTCTGCTAAGTTCTAAGACTGCACCGGACCTGCAACTCATTTCAAGCTAAGTGTGTTTTTTCGCAGTCTTCGACTGCTGTTTGGAATGTAATCGTGAAACAACTGACATTTACACAAGTGGCAAATAGTGCTGCGGCGTGAGTGTACGAAACCACACGGTCCATTTCGAATACGTGTTTTCATGATAAGAGTAAACCAAAAATTAAATTACAGCCTTGGGTAACATCTAGCACACCTCAAGCGCAAAGAATTAAGCAGTACAGTTTTATAAAGGTAGCGTAGACAAACGTGTTATCCTAACCGTACATTGTTCTTTCTGCATATTGTTTTTAAATCTGTTATTTATGGCGCTATCCGACGCATTACCGAATGGTTTCCACGAAACACGAACGAGCTCTGTTCGCAAACAATACTGGCTCCACAATTCAAGGTATTGTCATCGTCACGCTAAAGTGTTTGTTCGTTGAACACTTTCTACAAAAAGTGATAAGGTCACCGCAAATAAAAGAATAATTCTAAGAGCCGATGAAGAGGGAGGAATAGTGTGCGTATATCAAAGGATTAAAAGCTCGACTACAGCGATTGTTGAGGAGTGATGGTGGACGTATTGAGCACTTCCTGTAAAGAACATCATCTTTGCTTTGTCTTAATTTGTTATGCTAATTATTGCTATTCTGATCAGATGAAGCCTCATTTTGGTTCTAATAAAACCCCATGCCATTCCAAGCGTGTGTCAATTTGTGCCTCTATCTACGTCATTCCGTGATTTATACAGTTTTCAAATTTATACCGTCTTTTTGATCACCCGGTATATATTTTTGCCAATAAACATGATAATTAAAACAAAGTTCAAATATCTTGTCGCTCTTTCCAAACCAGCTTCACGAATAGGGGTTTCCATAAAACAACACGCAGTCTTCGAATGACGTTCGATAATTACGTTGAAGATCGTGGTTATTAGTGATGATACGTGACTACTGATGTCTCTTCCAATTTATATCTAACATTTTATTCTGTTGTATAGCCCTCCTCTGTTCCGAGCTAATGCCTACTAGAACTAAAAGCATATCTGCTTATTTGGCCTCGATTGAACCTTGCCATGTCGTTGACTAATGTATCGCTGTGTATGTAACATTTTCCGCTCTTTTTAAAGCTTAAATATTAGGGTTCCCATTTAACAAATGATTTTGATCTCCAAGCCACCTTGCAAATCACGTTCAAGAACGTCCGACGGAAGTACGACTGTGTTATTTAGAGGTACGGCGCCTCCCACAGACGGCCGGGTTGCACCGCATCCTCTCCCGTCGGCTGCGAAGTCAATCGCAGGCGCGGCGACCGCGGGCGCGCGCAGCTTTGGCTCCTCCTGCCGGTGCGTGGTGCGCGCGCAGGGCCTATTTGCGGAAGGTCACCGGCCTTGGCCGTGGCCGACTGCGGCGGCAGACACGGTGCGCTACACAGCCACGGTCACCATTCGCCCTGTGTCCGACAGTTGGTAAAACGTCCAGCACTTCACTCTGTACGAAGTTAACGGTTACTTTCATTTCTCTTCTGTTACGCACATACGCTTCTGATTACACTGAGGTGACAAATGTCACTGGACAGCGACATGCTCGTATACAGATGGATGTAGTATGGCGTACGCGAGATATAAAAGGGCAGTGCGTTCCAACAGGTGTCATCTGTACCAAAGTAATTCGCGACATACGGTTTCCGAGGTGATTGTGGCCGCACGACGGGAATTAACAAACTTTGAAAGCGGAATGGTAGTTGCAGTTAGACGCGTGCGACATTCCTATTCCTGAAATCGTTAGGGAATTCATTATTTCGTCACAGTATCAAGAGTGTGCCGAGAATGCCAAATTTCGGGCATTACTTCTCACCGTGCACGACGCAGTGGCCGACAGCCTTCATTTAACGACCGAGAGCAACAGCGTTCTCCCAGAGTTGTCAGTGCTAACGGACAAGCAACGCTGCGTGAAACAACCGCGGAAATCAATGGGTCGCGTACGACGAACGTATCCGTTAGGACAGTGCAGCCAAATCGGTCGTTAATGGGCTATGGCAGCAGACGAACGACACGAGTGCCTTTGCTAACAGCACGACATCGCCTGCAGCGCCTCTCCTGGGCTCGTGACCATTTCGGTGGCACAATAGATGACGTGAAAACCGTGGACTGGCCAGATAAGTACTGACTTCACTTGCTAAGAGCTGATGCAAGGGTTCGCGTGTGGCCCACACCCCACGAAGGTATGGACTCAAGTTGTCAACAAGGCACTGTGCAAGCTCGTGACTTCGTGATGATGCGGGCTGTGTTTACATGGAATATACTGGGTCCCCTGGTCCAACTGAACCCATCAAATGATTATGTTCGGCTACTTTGAGACCATTTGCAGCCATTTATGGACTTCATGTTCCCTGACAACGCAGTAATTTTGATGGATAACAGTGCGGCATGCCACCCAGTCACAATTGGTCGCAATCGGTTTGAAGAACATACTGAAGAACCGAAGCGAAGCGAACGATTTGATCACCCAGATCGCCCGGCATGAATCCCGTCGAACATTTATGAGACATAATGCAGAGGTCAGTTCGTACACACAGCCCTACGCCGGGAACACTTTAGCAATTATGGAAGGCTATACAACATTTCTGCAGGGGAATTCAAACGATTTTGTATGTCCATACGGAATCGAGTTGCTGCACTACGTCGAGCAAAAGGAGGTCCCTACACGATATTAAGAAGTGTCCAGTGACTTGTCACCGAAAAGTAATTTCATTTTCAAAAGCGTATAGTGTTGTAACAAGGACTCCTTGAAGTGTGAAAGAAATTTCTCCAAGCGGTACATTGTTAACATCAAGGCCAGTTCGTTATTGAGCAGTTTGAACCAGACTGCTGTTGGAGTTTGAAGAAAATGTTCTCTGTTCCCTGTGTACAGAAAATAATACTCTTTGGGGAAAAAAATAGAAACTGTCTTTCTCTAGCGTTGAAATTTTTATGTGCTTACGAACTGTAGCAAATTGTCTTCAAAAGCGCTAGGTAATACATTATTTCTAAGAGACGAAAGAATTGAAAATTTTCAGACATTAGGGAAAAACTAACTTTTTTTAACGAAGGTCGTTGCGAGAGCGAGGCGAAACGTGAAGTGTGGGACAGCAATATGAACAGTCGAAACAGATGGGGGCACGGGATCCTAAGAAGAGTTTTGCAATTAAATGCTGCAAGGAAACGAACTGACAAGTTTTTACAGAAGTTAAGGCATGTAGCAAATGTAATACAATATCGCACTCTACACGTATTTAGAGGTTACATGTTGGGTGCTATAAAAGAGGCGTTATGACTTTAGTGTGTGACAGCATCAAAACGTACACGGTGGTTTTTGGCCTATTTCTTTCGCTGCTTTGGTGGCATGCACGACGTCTGACTTGTATTCTAGTCGCATCACACTTGGCGCAGTGATAGTCTGTGTTGGTGGTGTCAACGGCTCTGAGATACAAATTTTCTGTGTCGTTCACAGTCTCCCAATCGGACGTTCTAGATAATTGTTTCCACGGAGTGGTGGTGTGACAAATTTGTGTGTGACAACTACTGTTTAACGGCCTGGCTGTTGTGTAAAAGAATACAGATGAAACCTATAACAATAACTGGCCGGCCGATGTGGCCGTGCGGTTCTAAGCGCTTCAGTCTGGAACCGCGTGACCGCTACGGTCGCAGGTTCGAATCTTGCCTCGGGCATGGATGTGTGTGATGTCCTTAGTTAGGTTTAAGTAGTTCTAGGGGACTGATGACCTCAGAAGTTAAGTCCCATAGTGCCCAGAGCCATTTGAACCATTTATAACGATAACTGATATAATTAACAGTTTTTTGAGGAAAAAAAGAATGAGTCCACAATGAGCGGAACCTCTGAACATCATACAACGACTGTAGGGCCGCCATGTACCACCTTACATACAGTAGGCACGTTTGTTTTGGGCATACGCGAGTCTTATTTATTTACCACACTTGAAAACTGTATTCATCAAACGGCGTGCACACAACAAGCCGTCAAAAAATTATATTGTATAAAGACGGAACAGTAAAAAAATGTAACAACGACGATGAAACAGTAAAGAATGGAACAGAGGTGCGAAACAAAAAAGATGTGACGTGTGACGTGGCAAAATATTCTTGCACGACAATAGAAAAAGTGAAAACAACACGAGAAAATACTTTGAGCGAACACGAGCACGAAAAGTTGCGTTGAGAGGGAAAAGGAAGAAAACGTCGAGAGAAAATGACACAGACACATCGTTTGGCGGACAGGCACGGCGAGCAGGAAGTGGAGAGCTGATGGGATAGGAAGAGAGAAAGGCGGCCTTGCCCCTGACGGAGTGCCGCCCACGCTGCGCGGCTGCCTGCCTGCCTGGCTGGCTGACTGGCTGGTTGGTTTGCTGAATGGAGGCCGCCCGCTGCCGTGGCGTGGGCGCAGCCAGAGTTTCAGCCGCCGCAGCGGCGGTTCGGCACATCGCGAGCCGGGCGGTTGGCGGTCCTACCTACCGACCACGGCTGCCGGTGAGTCACCGCCCCCCGGTGCATTCGCGCGCGCTCTCGCCGCAGATCTGAAACCGCTCTCGTCTTCGTTACGCTACTTCTGCTGCGATCTACTGTGGCTCCGGTGGCGGAAACTTCCTCGCGTGGAGTGCGCGTCTGGTTTCTCGGTCGAGATATCAACTTACGTTTCGAACATCGGAACACCAAATAAAAACATTATTCGTAAATTCGAAGACTTATACCGCACCATCTCTACGGTTGCGCACCTTACATTAATTTTGGAGCTGTTAACACATTTTTCTGCAAATGGAAAGGATTGAAGGGTTTCATATGTGGTGTAGAAACATGCCGGAAATTAAATGAGCTTACGAGAAAAGAGAAAGTGACGCACACAATCGCCGGAGGAAAGGAGGAACATGGCGATATGAGGCGTGACGCGTGATAAAACAGGAAATCGCTCTGACATTATTACAGGGAGCTACAGAGGACGGAAAAATTGTAGTGGAAAACAGAAACTGGAAGTATACAACAAAGTTGGATTTCAATGTCACTGCGTAATTAAATGATTGGCGCATGAGACAAAATCGTGGCAAATCTTATCAAACCAATGAGGATACTTTTTAAAAAATCGTTCCATCTCTCATTGATTACATTCACATTGTTTCCGCGGAAACAGTTTACGAGGTTTTGTCATTTCCACACCTATTATTAATATGCAAAGGTTCTCAATTACTGTGTAACAGGTGTTGGGTGGTAGTTGGCCCTCCATTCGGCTCAAGGTTGCCTTCTCAGTCGCCGCACAATGCGAGAGGGCGAGATTGGCGTTTGACATCGAACGTGGGGTAGCTGTAATATCTGTAGAGGGCTAATACTGTTACATACACATACTCCGAATGACCCTTCAGTAACAGTATTGAGGAAGAAATCCCGTTACCGGCTACGTTGGACCAACCGCCTAGCTTTCAACCTCTGGAAACGCCAAAATGAGATTCACCGACATAAACAAACGACGAACTACTTTACCTCCAATGCGAAACAGGCTTCGAAATGGATCACCCAGAATCTCTCAAACTGCATGTCGCCGAATTATTCCTCGTCATTCGACGTTAGTAACTCGTGTGTGTGTGTGTGTGTGTGTGTGTGAGTGAGTGAGAGAGAGAGAGCGCGCGCTTATATTACGATTTGCCAAAGAGTGGACAACAGGCATTCACATATTATGACCTTCTCTGACAGCTTTAAAAAAATAAAAAGTTTTAACTTTAATGTTTGAAATACACAGATTACTTTCGTTATAGGTTACGTTAAGTACAGTTGTGTTTAAACTCTAATTATACACCTTGCTACGCTGATGACTGCCAGAAGCAGACTGGGCTAATTTTTTGCTCTCTCCGTCTCCTCCAGCACCCATTTGGTGACGTCACATCCACGTACCACAACACGTTTACGCAGTTCCCTTCAGCAACTGTTGTAGATCTGCGAATAATGTAGTGAAATATTGAAATGCCGATTATATTTAGAACACGATGCATCTCATATCACACACAGATGCCCAAGAAAACCCATGTGTTTAGCGCACACATCTAGAGTATAACGAGAAAATTTGCGACGACGAATAGAAGGAATTTTAGCGCGGCACATCTGTCAGCTGGGTTAGCTACCGACAGGCCGCTAATATTACGATCGCATGTACCCCTAACACGACATCTTGCAGCAGCAGCAAAAGCGAGAGGGACTTTAGAGAGAGCGGGCGCCTCGGGTACAGACCTGGTTTCCTCAGAGGGCAGCAGCACTGCGGGAGAACACTCGGTTACACTGAGACGGCACAGACTGAGCCGCCGGCTGGCGGCTTTCTCCGGCCAGCATCCCACCGTCCCGTCCACGCGCCCGCAGCGGGCCCGCCACGCAGGTGGGAGCGCAGGTTTCGCTTTCGCGCCAAAACACTGGACACTGCCGCTTCACCTGTCCGGCCACATTCTGGCGCGTCCGTCACCAACAGCTCTGGTTCTGCCTCCTCCCAGGCTGTGCGCCACATCCGCTCAAAAGTATCCCGACACCTGTTGTGGACATCAGTACGGGGTGCAACCACGAACTTTCATGGCATGACTGTGTGAAGTCTGCTGGGGATGTCCCCGAATATCTGGAGGATTGGCTCCCCTTTGTCCCCCAAGAGCCAAAATCAATGAATGTAGCGATGTAGCCTGCTGGAGCCTGGAGCGAAGGAATTTTAGACGCTGTGGCAAATGGAAAGGATCATCAACGCAGAGTCTGAGTGCTCTGAGGGCTACACGAGTGAATTCGCAATGGATACAACAGGTATTGGTGAGTTGTGTGGAGCGAAAGGTGTTCCATTGATTTTAGGTCGGGACTCTTAGTATTTCAGGAATGTTATTGTCCAAAAACCAGTGCCTCACATTGCTTTATGGCCGGAGGTGCTGCTGCGCTGACAAAAACCGTCATCGTCTCCGAACCGTTCCTCTACTTCAGGCACTACACAATGCTGTAAAATGGGTTCACATCCTTCCGCATTCAGCTTTTTCTTAAGACCAATAAGAGGACCACGCCGTAACGACGAACACCACACCCATAGCGTACCACCACCTCCTCCGTATTTCACAGTTGGCACTACATACGAAAGCATGCGACGTTTTCCACGCATTCGCCAAACGCAAACCCTTCCGTTCAATTGGCACAGGGTACAGCGCGATTCGTCACTACGGATCACTTGTTCGAAGCCATCCGTAGTCCAGTGCAGCTGCTCTCTATACCACTGTCAAGCGTCGCTTAGCGCTGACTACAGAAATTCGTGGCTTGTGGAGTAAAGGTCGACTATGGTATCCCACTGATTCTAGCTCCCTACGCGTAGTCGTTACGCTACTTGGGCTGCTGTTAGATTAATTTCTTTGATGCAATGCTATTTTTTCCAACCACCCTCCACACTACTAAGCGGAACAACGAATTCCGCTTATTCAAGAGGGCAGCGTTTAGGGAGATAATTTTAAGGATCGCAATGCGAGTCCTGGTTTGTTCGTGATTACCCTCAGCCTCAAGTGAGTCCGACTTCACTTCACTTCTCACCAACATATGGCACTGAAACCTCTTGTGCGACCACGTGCATCAGTTGTCTCGTTCATACCATCCCGCACAGCAACCTGCTGTTTTAGTAACGTGATAACCATCGTCGCTGTTCGCTTACTTCGTCAGAAAGGTTCAAGGAAAACACTACCTACAGCATGCGCTCCTACAGGCCTTCGTATCATCCAGTATCAATCAACTCACCATATACTGGACTTGCGCACGCGTGTAAACCCCTCTGATTACCCTTCGTGAGTTGTGGACGGCGGTATAACATTCTCAAATTGAACGGTTCCCCAAAGCTTACGGTGACTGCTGGGGTGCATACCAAGATGCTATCGGCGCGGAAGACTATTATCAGACTGTATCTGTGATTCAACAGCCCATGACTGTGTGTCATCACACAGTATCTAAAGTAAAAAGTGAATATTACGTAACATACACTGTGGTTTGCGTACTGTAAGACCTTCGGTACACACACCATCAGATTATTTGACTTGTCGCTCTAACGAAGTACGCGAGTGCCAGCATTATATGTCTCGTGGTCTTATCGTGGTGTGTGTATCTTCTGCCGTTAGGTCAGACGATAGAAATGCCACTTGCTCGCTTAGAGTAGCAGATTGACGGTGACCAACTTTAAACAGAACTTGATTAATTTTCGCACATATTTATTAAAATAATAACATAAAAGTACTTCATTTTGGATGCTATTTACAATTGACAATCTGAAGTTCCTTTGCTATTCGTTCGTTAATCTTATTCTCACATATCTCTGATACTTGACAAAAGTGTCTATACATTTATCTTCATGGCTAGTTACAGGAATATCATAATCTTATTACGCGCAGACTGAAACTTGAATGCAGACTAATCGGAGGTCTGTACACTCGTTATAATACCTCGAGCGTTCAGGTATCACTGCGCGAGGGTGATCCGCGTGGAGAAATGGTTCTACGTTAGCTGCAATCTCATTGGCTGCGAGGCATATTAATACGCAGATCGGCGGAAGCAGAATTTGGTCCGTCTCTAAGACAGCGCCATCTCGTAGTGCAGAGACGGACGACCGCTGCGCCTGCGCTGTTGTGCTTAGCGGGGCGCGCTCTATTGGGATAGTTGTGTACGCGCTAACTACGCGGAACTATGTACACAACATACACCCTTATAGTATTGTGCAATATGCTGGAAAATGCCAATGGTGTTACAGGAATTAAACACGGACTTCGCATAGTTGTAATTAGCTAACCTCCTCTGTGAATTGCAGACGCTAACCGAAAGAACCAATAGCCCTGTTGTGTGTCGCAACAAGAAACACCCCTCTCCAAAGTTCCCACTGCGTACCAGGCGTGAGCCTACCAGCTACAGCCAGACCGTCACTGCTGCCTCCCCCGGCCGCGACGGCGAGTACATTCGGAGCGCTTTCCCGCTCCGCCAGCCAGCCAGCCAGCCAGCCAGCCGGCCGGTATGTTAAGTGGCGCCGCCTGTTTACCCAGGCGCCCGCGCTCGCCGCCGGTCCTTCCTCTTCATTGCCCGAGTCCAAGGGAGGCAGGAACAGACTCGTGTTTGATGCGCTGCTACTACTGGGTCGACTGAAGGCACGGCCGGACAGGCGCTCGCTCTCGAACCAGACGTCGTTCAATCTGGAGCATATAACTGTTTCAGCAGCTGCTGAGATTTCGTAACCATTATGTCGTGTAGAAGAGAAGTTAAAACTTCCAGGCGCGTAGGCCACGTCTCGAGAATAGCCAACACCGTCTTTCCCGACACTCCGTAGCGCTCTGCATTGAGATGATACATTTTTATCACTGCAAATGGCCGTCTACAGTGAACTTTAGCGTGAGTACTAAACAACCAAGCCTGTTGCAATGGTTCGAATAGCTCTGAGCACTATCGGACTCAATTGCTGAGGTCATTAGTCCCCTAGAACTTAGAACTAGTTAAACCTAACTAACCTAAGGACACCACACACATCCATACCCGAGGCAGGATTCGAACCTGCAACCATAGCGGTCTCGCGGTTCCAGACTGCAGTGCCTAGAACCGCATGGCCACTTCGGCCGGCCTGTTGCAATATTCGTCTACTAATGGCGTTATACGAGGATACAGAAGGTAATGGAAACCACTGCATTAACGACACAATGTGTATCCAGAAACATGTAACGCGTAATTCAGAAACTGTCATTACGATCACCCTACTGACTAAAGACTTCGGATTAGTCCGCCTTTCGCATCTCCGAGAGGTGGCCACGGAGAGCGAGAAAGATGGAATAACCAACGAAAGGTTAGCGGTCTGGACGTCAGGGTCGATAGAATGACTTATTTGAAACTATAAAATCTAAAAAGGGAAACGCAAAGGCTTACGCTATATATTTTGTGTTACAGTGAAATTAAATAGAAAGTAAGGATTTCTGGCCATTGGTAGTCTTGTTCCTATCAAAATCTACAGCAAACTAACGCCAACAAAAGTAGTTCAGGTATAAATCCCGAAGTCAGATGATATAGATAAAGAAGGTAAGAACACCGAGCAGGTAATCGAGTGTGTTAAGGGAGATGATTTAATAATCACCGGGGATTGGGATGAGGTAGTAGGTGAAGAAAGAAAAGACAAAGTTACGGGAGAAAGATATAGCGAAGAAGCTAACTGAGTGCTGCAATAAATTTTAGCTCTTAGCGAATACACTGTTCAAAAATCAGAAGAGGACGACGTGTAGGTCGGTGTTGGGGCTGTTTTTGGGGGAGGAGGCCAGACAGCGGGGCCGTCGGCCTCGTCGGATTCGGGAAGGACGCGGGATTGAACCGTCGTCCTCCCGAATGCGAGTCCAGTGTCTAACCGCTGCGCCACCTCGCTCGGTCGTGTAGTTGGAAAAGACGTGGAAATATGACAATATTCCAGCTGGATTACTACATATTCAGACAGAGATTGAGATTGAGGAATCAGATATTGGACTGTGCGGCGATTCAGGAGCAGATACAGACCGAGGCAACTGTTTAGTAGTAATGGACAGTAGACTGAAGTTCAAGAGAATCGCCCGGTACAAGCCACCAGGGAAGATGTGGGATGCGGAAGGCTGCAGATACTGCGATGATTAACACCACACTAAACATGTCAGTTGAAGAGGGTATGACAAGTCGAAAAGGCGAGATCAGAACTTGGAGGGACAAACGTAGGGACAGCGAAAGTAGTTGGAAAGAAACCTTGAACAACAGAAGAAATACTTCCGTTGGTCGACGGAAGAATGAGGTACAATAATGTTCAGGGATAGACGGAATACAGCTATATAGATCACACACGGAAATGAGCGAGAAGTGTTGGGAAATCAAGGTGAAATGGCTAAGGGAACATGTAAAGAAATCGAAAGAGGAATTTCTAAAATCACTGGGAAAAGTGGCATCCAAGCCGAAATTCAAGATGATACTTAAAATATATGAGTTCCGAGAATTTTGGAAAATACATCGTCCACACCATCCCGAAGATATCAAGGGCAGTTATGTGGGAGAACCTTACATTCGGCTTAACAGTTCATACACCTGAGTTGCTGACAACAGTAATATACAGAAGAACTGAAAAGAAAATTGAGGATCTGTTACATGAGCATCAGATTGGCTTTAGGAAAGCCCAAGGCTCCAGATAGGCAGTGACGACGTTGCGACTGGTAATGAAAGCAAGACTTACGAAAGATCACGACAGTTACACAGAATTTGCCAACCTAGAAAAAGCTTTCGACGATGTGAACCGGTGCAGTATGTTCGAAATTCTGAGAGAAACGGTTGTACGTTTTAGGGAGACACAGGTAATACACAGTTTGTACAAGAGCCGAGAGGAAGCAATAAGAATGGAAGACCAATAACGACGTGTTCAGATTTAAAAGGGCGAAAAAAGGGGATGCAGCCTTCCGTCCCTGCTGCTCAATTTATACATCGAAAAACGACGGAAAAAAAGGTCCAAGAGAGGGATGAAAATTCAAGGTGAAAGAGTATCAGTGATACGATTGGCTGTGGGAAAGTGAGGGGGAAAATGTATATGTTGACTGGAATGAAAAGTCTAATGAACACACACTGCGGACAGAGTAAACGGAAGGAAGACGAAAGTAATGAAGAGTGCTAAACTTAACAATAAAATTGGTGGCAACGAATTGGAGGAAGTTTACGAATATATTGGAGTCAAAATAACGCATGATGGGCGAATCAAAGAGAACATAGATTCCAGACTAGCACAGGCAGACAGTGCATCTTTAGTCAAAAGTAATCTACTAGTGTGATACGTAGCCCTTAATTTGAGCAACAGTTCCTGAGAATGTACGCTTGGAGCACAACACTGTATACTAGTGAGTCATCGAATGTGGGGAAAGGGGAGATAATGGAAGCATCTGAGTTGTGGTGTAACAGAAGAATGTCGAAATCTAGTTGAACTGATTAGACAAGGACTGACGTGGTTCTCCGTATAAGTGGCGAAGAAAGGAACGTGTTGTAAACACTAACAAGTAGAAGGGACAGGCCGATGGGACCTATGTTGTCAGGGAATAACCTCCATGGTAGCAGAGGTATCTAAAGAAGTAAAAAATTATAGGAATGATAGTGAGTGGAATGAAGTCAACAAATCGTTTATGACGTGCTATTCTCAGATGAAGAGGTTGGTACATGAGAGGAATTTGTGGCGGGTCTCATTAAACCACTTATTATACTACGTGATGAGTCATTACACCTCGTCTAGTAGGGACTTGGCGTAACTGTGGACTTCTCGCTACTTGCTAATGCAGCCATCGGTTTAGTAGTATTTGTGGACTATTAAATAACATTGTTAGAAAATTTACGTGAGTACTTAACTGAAAAACTTTGTCGTTTAAAACAATGAACTCGCTGATGCTGTCTGCCAATAATGTAGCAAAGAGGAATGACCTGAGCCTTAGAGGAGTACAGGGACGCCGCGTTCTGCATCAGCACTCAGAAAGCCAACTAACGTCGTGAGTCAGAGGGTACTTCGCGCAATACGGTCATCTCCTCCTCCGTCCAAGTGGCCAATAGAGCGGGGGACGAACGAACTGTCGTTAAGCCTCTCCGTTTTCTCTATGAGGTAATTTTGCGATGTGTCTGTGGAAGAACGTTTTATGTTGTCTTTTAATACGCTCTTGGAATTCAGAACACGGGTCTCTCTTGTAAGGTCTGCCATTTGAGTTTTAGAGTCATCTTCGTGATGATCTGTCGTTTATTAAACGAAATAACGAAAAAACGCACAACTATTTTTTTCGAACTTCTCATTTCTCCTATTAAACTTACATGGTAAGGGTCCACGACCGAGAAGCAATGCTGTAAAAACAATCAAACAAAGACTTTGTAAGCTACACCTCTCGTGGACATGTTTCATTCCCTAAGGATTCCTCCAACGAAACTCACTACTTCCACTGCACGTCGCTTCAGACTGTGCCTCCTTGCTACACGTAATACAGTATCCACCTCACCGTTACCTGTGTATTGTTTGTGGGATACCGTGACACTGGTGCAATTTCTCACATTGTCCTCCTTGGCCGTTGCTCACGAACATAGTTGGTAACGGGGGCACGTGGAAGCTGATCAGCTGGCGAGACCACTTTTAGACATGACGGCACACATTGGCGATCTGGGAGCGTGACGTGAGGTGAGGTGGTCGCCTTCCGCCTCCGGGAGAGCGGCCGCCCACGCGAAGGACATGCAGGCCGATCTGTGGCGCGCGCCATCCGGGTCTCCCCAGCTCCTGGTAGCGGCTCAGCCGCGGACCAGCCTTTCCCTAGGATGACGCCGGGTTCCGCGCCCGTCAACTACGTCGTGTACTGTTTCCCCTCTTGTAAACTGTCACATTAAAGAGGTGGTGTTTCTGCAGTGACGAACCAATGTGTCGAGCGTACTGAACGCCCAAGTTGCCGTTAGCGAATGGTTGCATGTGAAGGAGTAAGTTGAATGAACCGCCAAGGTACAGTCCAGTAAACTGCTCTCGATTCTTCTCTAGACGACCAGGTAGAGGCTTGCTTATTTCACATCATCTAAAGCTCTCTCAGTGTCCCCATTCACATTGGTCTCCGTAGGCAGCAACTTCTAACATGCTGCGCTTTTAAAACACTGAAGTTTGGCATGCATTTGCGAATGCTGCTATCAGGCTGAAATAATGTTTCACTTCGTGGGATGCCGCCTCATTTATTGAACGAAACCAAAATAAGGAAAACAATAAGGAAAAAATTTTTTATCACTGTCAGCCTTTCACGTCCACATTATAGAAATATGTACAGTACGGGTACACTCAAGTGGTGTTTATGACTCTCGAAAGAGCATGTTATTGGAATAACTGGGGTGAAGATATGGACTGTAAAGAATGAGAGAGATTCCCCAGTGCATCTGGGAGGTCCTACTCACCGAAAAGTGTTGGATGATTGGCTACAACCTTTTTTCAAAGTACGGATGATATTCTGAGTCGATTACATTACATTAAATCTGAGCAGATTGATGAACATCTTGCATTATGCTCTTAATAAAATTCTTGTCACTCTTCAGGGTTTCACTGTAGACCTGTTGACTAAATGGCTCTCAGCAGATATATCTTACAATGATGAGAGGAAATCAAATAAGATTCATCTGAATGGATCGGATAAATCTGTAACAGTAGTGCAAGGCCTCTGTACAAGACACCACATGATGTATAAGACGACAAAGATCGTACCTCAGCTTCGACCTTTTGGGACCGTATGACGAAGGAGGAATGAATGTTCCCAAAACGAATTCAGAGTACTGGAGCTGTAGTCTGAATCCCAGTGCTTTCTGGCATCGGCCACATATGAGAAAACCAGTAAGTTCCAAGGTCTGTGTAATTTTCGCTATTTAAGATAAGGTACAAGCTATGAACAAATCTAAGACAGAAGAATTACGTAAATTTTAATCAACATCCAAACAACTCACAAAAAGTAGAGAATAAGAATAGGCAATCCCGCATTGCAAAAATGTTACCATGGCAACGCCTATATCACTACACAGATGTTATTTTCTCCCTCCCTCTTCCACTTCCTCGAACAGAAAAGCCATATTTAGACACAGGTTAATTTTTGTCGAAATATGTTTTAAGTGATGAAATGCAACAGTACAGAAAGAAATGGAAAGACTATTTGCAGGCGAACACATGAGGACAGATTACTTCAACCGGTTATTTGATATTTAGTGGTAATTATAGATCACACACACACACACACACACACACACACACACACACAGAAGCATCTAATATGTTCCACAGTTCAGGTCATTAACGTTCTTTAATTTGTCATCGTTCTTATAGAACACTGTATAGACATTTTCACACAGAGATCCTGAATATAACACACAACTTCACTCACGAAAGTTGGAACTCCGTACCTCGGTATTTCAAAAATACTACTAGTATTAATGAAGACACATCACAACATTTCTGCTTGAAGTAGCAGATATCCAAGCAGCCCCAGGCAAATCCTATCAAATGTAGACTGACCTGATTTCTCAGTCGACCTGACGATCGGTGACATGTGAGGACAGCGGGCCAGCGTGCACTTTTATCATCATCGTCGTCCATATAGGCGTTAGGCATATGCGTGATCCACCTTTACCGTCATTTCCGTGGTCGACCTGTGTCAGCTCTTTCGGGTTCAAACTTTTCTTGGGTAGACTCATCCTTTATTCTACTCCCATGATAGTTCCACATGTCTCTGTATTCAGCTATTTCCTTATAATAAGCTCGTACATTCACCTCACCCAGAAAATCTTCATTCTTTATCAAAACCTCTTCCTCTGCTGTCCTCAACTCTCCCTAAGGATCTCGTCTCTGATGACTATTTTGCTGTCGCCTTTTTCTTGTTTTATTCAACTCTCGCTTCGAAACAACAGTCATGGTAGTTTTACAAAATTTGATTTTTGTATCTTTTCCGGTTTTGTCGTTGAATGTCCCATTTATTGTTCAACATATATTCGATATTTACGTCGAAAGGCTGTAACTTTCATATTACATAACGAAATTTTTATATTGTATTGTGTACATATTTGGTTTAGCTGCTGTAATGCTAATTGGAGAAAGTCCTCTCACTTTCTTGTATTATTAAATCATCATCTGCGATATGTAATGAAGTTAGATTAGTGTGTTTATTTAATCTGATTCCTGAATAATTACCTGATTTCCAATTTTTAAGGACATTGTTAATATAAATTTTAAGAAGTGTCGGTGAAAAACTCATTCCTTGAGAGATTTTTTCCCTGTATTAATTACAATTTTTGTTTCACGATATAGCCTTTTGATTGCCCCTTTGACTTGTGGTGGCATTCGTTATTGCCCATAATGTTTTTCGATGAAGTCGATACGAAGCTTTTGCAAAATCTATAAAAGCGATGTGGTTTTGAAAATTAAACTGTGTTTTTCCTTGAGTCGTCTTATTGAAAAAAAAAATATTATCACAACACGAATGTCGTTTCCTAAGCCCACTTTGATCTTCTGGGACAAATACCTCAGCTGGAATTGTTACCCTACCGCTCACGATTTTTGAGTAGGACCTAATGAGAACACTCTCTACGGTGGGATTCGAACGCTTGGCACCTTCTTGTCTCAGAGGAGTCGTATCGCCCAGCTACCCCTCTTGCCAGTTCGGAACCACTCCTGTGCGATTTCCACACAAAAACTGGCACAGGGTACACTGCAGCCCCCCCCCCCCCCCTCCCCCCTGCTGTCGGTTGGTTTGGGAAATCGCTTCCCGTCTGAAGTCTGCCGACTTGTACACACTGGCCTCTGTGACCGCACTGTTTGACTGAGACAAGGCTACCGAGGCCGTGTGTAAACAAGCGCCCACACCGATACGGCGATTCGCAAAGCGACGCTCGTAGCTGTATTTCCTTATCACAGGCAGCTAAATATTTACGTGCGATATCTCCTGGCGCCACGGTGCCTTTTGCAACCGAACGCGAAGCCTTAGGAACACCCAGGCCTAAACGAACACTCCTGCGAACATTTTAGCATGTTATCCTCATACTAGTTCATCGGCAGATTGTCTGGCGTCGTATCTTAGTAGCCTCTTATTTTATTCTCGTTATCAGTAACAAGACTTACGCCGTCGCTTCACTGCGAGTTCGTTCCTCACTACCTTGGATATTTTCCTCCGGCTAGCTAGTCAGGGACAGAACAAGAAGTCGGAAACACACTCTCAGAACAGTACTCAAGAAGTAACTTCTTTAGAAATTATGGGGAAAAGGGAATGACCTAACAAAATTTGGTTTAACGTAAAGTGCCAAGAAAAAGTGCTGGAGACAAGAAAAGCTAGGGGATCATCGATTCAAGAAAGTAACAATATGACACTAAAGGAAAGATACCATACAATCCGCAAGGAAAGAAAACGAACCCTAATATAAGAGAAAAGTTAATACAACAACCAGCAGAGACTGATTTCAGGCGCCATCGAGCATGGCATATGTATCAAAATATTTTTAAAAAATTTTTTGGTATGTTTACAAAAAGGGAACAGTCAGGATGGGAAAATACTGATTAACAAGAATGACATACAAAAATGGTGGTCGAATTATTTTTCGCAACTACTCATTTGCAATGATCCACAGTCTTATCTTACATTTGATGGAGCCGGCCGCGGTGGTCTCGCGGTGGTCTAGGCGCCTAAGTCCGGAACCGTGCGACTGCTACGGTCGCAGGTTCGAATCCTGCCTCGGGCATGGATGTGTGTGATGTCCTTAGGTTAGTTAGGTTTAAGTAGTTTTAAGTTCTAGGGGACTGATGACCACGGCAGTTGAGTCCCATAGTGCTCAGAGCCATTTGAACCATTGTTACATTTGATGGATATGATACAGTTGATATACAAGTCACCATCCCATCAGTAAACGAAATACAGCAAGAAATGAAGAAATTGAACAATAAGAAGGTTTGTGGTGAAGATAGGATACACGATGAGTTATTAAAGAATGGAGGATCACAGCTAGAATTACAACTATAGTCTTTAATAGAAACTGTTTGGAAGACAAAAACCATACTTGCCGACTGGAAACCTCAGTTATATGTCCCATATTGAAGAAGAAAGATCCCCTTATGTGCACTAACTACAGGCGAATTGCTTCACTGGATGTCACTTATAAAATCCTATAAATGTGTCTATAAGCACGCTGCTTATAACAACAGAAAAACTAACTGGAGGGCTACCGATGCAGTTTCCGCACAACAGTGGATAATTTATTCGCTCTATGATAAATAACTGAGAAGGCGTGGGAATTCAGTGTAGACTTCCACACATTATTTATAGACTTCGAAAAGGTCTACGATAGCATACACCGACAAACATCTAAATATCAGGGAATTTGAAAAACCCTCAAAAGCTAATCAGATTAACTAAAATATGTAAACACGAAAGAGACACCTTCAGTAGAAAATGGAAATTTTAATGCCGACAATGTAGCGACACAAGGGGACGCCATTTCACTTATTTTATTTAACCTCGTCTTAAAGAAGTGGATAGGCAATGCAGTAAAATTAATCGACAAGGAAACCAGTTCAGTGTTGTGATCATTACTAGATTTGCCTACGCAGTTGATGTAACAATAATGCGTAGTTCCAAAACAGAATGAATCGCTGAGAAAACAGGATTACACATTAATGACGAAAAGACTGAATATCTGGTCATAAGTCATAAAATTCAAAGAAATACACCTGTCACTGTAGATGGATTAACTTTCTTGATGAAAGTTGGCCGCCTCAAGTACTTAAAGAGTCTTTTTAGTAACAACAATAGAATGCATATAGGAATAGATGCCCGTCTAGCAACAGTGCACAAAACAATTTTTAGTTTTATCAAAATATTAAAGAAAAGATCGCTTAGCACTAACTTCAAAATCCGCTTTTATCAATCGACTACTACACCAGTAACATCATACGGCTGTTAAGAATTAAAGTTTAGAGAGAAAGATGAAGAAAACTTAATATACGAAAGAAAAATACTAAGAAAGAAAATGGTTCAAATGGCTCTGAGGACTATGGGACTTAACAGCTGTGGTCATCAGTCCCCTAGAACTTAGAACTACTTAAACCTAACTAACCTAACTAACCTAAGGACATCACACACATCCATGCCCGAGGCAGGATTCGAACCTGCGACCGTAGCAGTCGCACGGTTCCGGACTGCGCGTCTAGAACCGCGAGATCACCGCGGCCGGCTACTAGGAAAATTTTTTGGATCGGTATATGGTGAAAATAACATGCTATGGAGGGTAAGTAAAAAAATGAATTAAGAGAGCTGTACAAACACCATACAATCATGTAAGTGTTGAAAGACAAAGTCTAACTCGTCAGGCCATATAGCGAGACTGACGGAAAATAGACTACCTAGAATAGCATTCGGCATGAAAACAGATGGAACGCGAGGAAGACCCAAAATCAGGTTTCGAGATAACATCCGGAAGGACACAGCTTCAACACCAACACCGAACAGACGACAGCGCACATGACAAAAGGAAGTGGAAGAGACTAAGAGCAGAACGTGTGGTCGATAAGGCCCTTGCCACACGTGAAGTAAAAAGGCGGGCGGAAATACGAGAGACTTTATTGGACTTACGTTGCAGAAGTGCTACTTTCTGGGTGCCATTCTGTTAATGGAGAAGTACATTCTGATAGCTTATCTACTGGTTAAGTGAAGAATGAGATACCTCCTTTGGGCTACATTTACAGTTACCTGGTTGGTTCGATTGTGGGAAGATCTGAAATTGTCCTTTCTGACTTTCATTAGCGATTAACATTATTCCGTCCAAGTAGTATTTTCCTTGAAGTCTGCACCAGTTCATGATAAAAGACATTAATAGTTATCAGTGCCTGTAACATTTTTATTAATCGACGATACGCATTTCGAGGGTTTACATAATCAAATCTGAGGTGGATACATTGTTCAGGTGCATATTTCTGCTCACCTTATATTACATAAACAAGAACAAATTTTCCACAAATTATTACAGTAAGTTTGCTACTGCAGGTCATTATTATCCTTCAGGCTTTCCCGGCGATCTAATGACATCTTGGGTTGTCTGGAATTGTTAAAGCAGCAACGGGGCCAGCTGCAACACTACACAAACAGAAGAACCAGAGACATGGAAAACGAGCCACTGACGGACTGCCAGGCGCACCAGACCGAAGGTGGAACACCCAGAAGTGGGACTGGTGTGCGCGGACCGCAGAGGGAACACCCAGAGCCGCAGAGGACGAAAAACGGAGCAGCAACGCTCCAGCAGGTCGCAAGGGATGGGCGCGGACCACAGAGGAAGCGCCTGCAGCCGTTGGTGGAGGGGGGAGGCCATAGGCATAAATACTGGAACAGGTCCACTCGAGGAGCAGTGTCAGGTCGCACCTGATGAAGGTTACGAGCTACGTGACCGATATATCATGCAAGTACGACGCTGATATCCGGCAGAACACCCGACAACCCAAGATGTCATCATTATGCTTGCTTATAGTACCTAATGTGTACGTATGATATACGCCTGAAGTATGTAGATTACTGGAAAACTCTGAATAATTTTGTTACTGCTCATAATTTAACATTCAGTGGCATATTCAGGATAACGAGTGAAATTTGGAGTAAACTAAAACCCAAAGGAGATTAGTAGTTCCAACAAGCAGGACAATACATGTGAGCAACTTTTGTTCTCGTTAGTGAGAGTCCAAGATGAAGGACTACGGAGAAATAATCTTCCAAATAGAAATAATTAACTTATCCCTACAGTGACAAATGATTTGCTGAAAACAGCCATACGGTCCGGTGCAATCAGGACCGATAGCAAAAGGGGACATAAATTACATACGTCAGCGGTTATTTCATAGCATCGTTGAGGGTCTACCGTAATCGAGTATCCGTGCCCCGTTATTTCCTGCATAGTCTACGCAACTGCTGCATCCCATGCCTTAAAATCAATTAGCGCTTCTAAATCTTTTACTTGCTGTTCTACTCTTTTTTTTACGATACAATATGCCCACGGACGAAATTACTTTCGCTCACTGCAATATTCTTAATTTTCTTTTCGTGTGTAGAATTATAAGAGCTAATTTCCATACCCAGGAGATCCTTCTTTATCCACACAGATGTATAAGGTTTCTACAATCAATTGTAATACCACCAAAGGGAATTCTCCACCAGCTGTGGTTATTCTAGCCGTCCGGTGTGGCCGAGCGGCTCTAGGCGCTTCAGTCTGGAACCGCGCGACCGCTACGGTCGCTGGTTGGAATCCTGCCTTGGGAATGGATGTTTGTGGTTTCCTTAGGTTAGTTAGGTTTATATAGTTCTAAGTTCTAGGGCACTGATGACCTCAGATGTTAACTCGCATAGTGCTGAGAGCCATTTTTGTGATTATTCTTATAGTACTAGATGATAGGTTGTTGTAAATTTACACTTGGAGCGGTAGCGAATATTCTCCTAAGGCCTTTATTCGTGCTAAAAGCATACAGGAATTACAGCATTATAATGACCATCTCATACAGGACCCATCAGCTACGACCTTTGGGAAGCACCTTACATAATTTAAAAGTATAAAATTCTCTGACGACTGGTTCGTTTTGTCCGACGGCGAACTGACAATGAATGACATAGTATTTTACGACTGGTTAAATGCTGTGTGAAGCGTAATTTTGTATGGCGCCGAAAAGTGGACATTTAGGGACGGAAGATGAAAAACGACTGGACGCCTTTGAGATGTTGATATGAAGGAAGATGGAGAAGATAAGATAGAGTTAGCAATGAATAAGTGTTGGGCAGGTTTGGTGAAACAAATGAGTCACTGTAGATTTTAAGGAGAAAAAGAAACTACTGTAGTCAGGACACTGCCTAAGACGACAACGATTACTGACAAGCTATAGGAGGGATGGTAACAGGAAAAAGAAACAGGGAGGAAAAGATAATTGATACATAAAATGAAAAATAGTCACGTAGTGACTGAAAGAATAGAGACGACAGAAAGATTGAGAGCAAATATTTTCGAAAGATGCGCGTAGCGGACGGAACAGAAACAAAATGACCATTTAAGACGCTTTGTGTGTTCAAGCTGGATCGCATCAAAGCAAGACTAGGCTGGAGTGTAGGAGGCGCGCACAGTGGGCTGGAGGTGCGGTTCTCATTGTCGCCGTCGCGAGGAGGCCAGTGGGTCTCCGTAAATAGCGGCGGCCGCCTTCCGGCGTGCGCCGGAAGTTGCGTCTGGGCCGGCGCGGTGGCGCAGCACCGCCAGTGCCGGGGCGTGCCGTGGCTGGCCGCATACTCTCTGTCCTCCGATGGAGCGGGAGACCAGCGGGTCAAGGGCATCACACTACAGCGTTCGACGCTTATTCTGAGCGGTCGAGTTCCGGGCCTCCACTGACGCGCTAGGCTGCTATCTCTGCACACGTAACAAGTGTCCCGAAGTTTTTACCAGAAAAAAAATGCTTATCACGGTCGGCACCGCGCGGCAATTCTTTGCGAATAACCGTGAAAAGCGTGGCAAACACTACCTTTTACTGTATCACATACTGTCTCCTCCCGTTTCATGAGAAGTATGTCAGTTTGTACATCTTTGGACTAGCCGTTATTTGCCTAATTTTATAGAACGATTTCGATGGGACATACGTAGGAGGCACAAGGACATTTACAATCTGTGCTCTTGAACACGAGTCATGGAATTCCCCGGAGTGGCAGCGCTGTAACATTTAACTAGTGTCACATTCACTCAGCCGTCAACGATTCTGTGACCCATCTTTGTATACGCCCTACGGCCGCCTTTTAGTCTGACCTGACGTGTATCCCACAGACTTGAGCAGAGTTCAAGACTGAGCCATACAAATTTTTCACAAGCAGTCTCTCTTACAGACGCTTTGCAGCGCACCTGCACGTTAACAATGAACCATACTCCGCCACTTGCTCGTAGCTAGAACTGAACCTATACAGTCGTTCCACATCTTACCTCTACACGTTATGCACTCCTGGAAATTGAAATCAGAACACCGTGTATTCATTGTCCCAGGAAGGGTAAACTTTATTGACACATTCCTGGGGTCAGATACATCACATGATCACACTGACAGAACCACAGGCACATAGACACAGGCAACAGAGCATGCACAATGTCGGCACTAGTACAGTGTATATCCACCTTTCGCAGCAATGCAGGCTGCTATTCTCCCATGGAGACGATCGTAGAGATGCTGGATGTAGTCCTGTGGAACGGCTTGCCATGCCATTTCCACCTGGCGCCTCAGTTGGACCAGCGTTCGTGCTGGACGTGCAGACCGCGTGAGACGACGCTTCATCCAGTCCCAAACATGCTCAATGGGGGACAGATCCGGAGATCTTGCTGGCCAGGGTAGTTGACTTACACCTTCTAGAGCACGTTGGGTGGCACGGGATACATGCGGACGTGCATTGTCCTGTTGGAACAGCAAGTTCCCTTGCCGGTCTAGGAATGGTAGAACGATGGGTTCGATGACGGTTTGGATGTACCGTGCACTATTCAGTGTCCCCTCGACGATCACAAGAGGTGTACGGCCAGTGTAGGAGATCGCTCCCCAGACCATGATGCCGCGTGTTGGCCCTGTGTGCCTCGGTCGTATGCAGTCCTGATTGTGGCGCTCACCTGCACGGCGCCAAACACGCATACGACCATCATTGGCACCAAGGCAGAAGCGACTCTCATCGCTGAAGACGACACGTCTCCATTCGTCCCTCCATTCACGCCTGTCGCGACACCACTGGAGGCGGGCTGCACGATGTTGGGGCGTGAGCGGAAGACGGCCTAACGGTGTGCGGGACCGTAGCCCAGCTTCATGGAGACGGTTGAGAATGGTCCTCGCCGATACCCCAGGAGCAACAGTGTCCCTAATTTGCTGGGAAGTGGCGGTGCGGTCCCCTACGGCACTGCGTAGCATCCTACGGTCTTGGCGTGCATCCGTGCGTCGCTGCGGTCCGGTCCCAGGTCGACGGGCACGTGCACCTTTCGCCGACCACTGGCGACAACATCGATGTACTGTGGAGACCTCACGCCCCACGTGTTGAGCAATTCGGCGGTACGTCCACCCGGCCTCCCGCATGCCCACTATACGCCCTCGCTCAAAGTCCGTCAACTGCACATACGGTTCACGTCCACGCTGTCGCAGCATGCTACCAGTGTTAAAGACTGCGATGGAGCTCCGTATGCCACGGCAAACTGGCTGATACTGACGGCGGCGGTGCACAAATGCTGCGCAGCTAGCGCCATTCGACGGCCAACACCGCGGTTCCTGGTGTGTCCGCTGTGCCGTGCGTGTGATCATTGCTTGTACAGCCCTTTCGCAGTGTCCGGAGCAAGTATGGTGGGTCTGACACACCGGTGTCAATGTGTTCTTTTTTTCCATTACCAGGAGTGTATATACTCCCCTAGCCACCAAGCGGTGTGTGGCGGAGAGCACTATTCGCGTCAAAATCATGTTTCCCCATGCTGTTACACTCGCGGATCGCGCGAGGGTTAAACGACTGTCTGGACGCCTCAGTACGAGCTTTAATATCCCTTATCTTTGAATCGTAATCATTGCGCTATTTGAAAGTTGGTGGTAATAATATATACTCTACATCCTCGGCGAAGATCGGATTCTGGAATTTAGTGAGCAACCCCGTGTAGCGCGTCTTCTTTCTATGAGATGTGGCGTTCTCGCGATGGCTTAATGCACCAGTCGTAAGTCCTGCCGCTCTTCTTTGGAACTTCTCAATCTCTTGAATCAGACCCAACTGGTAAGGGTCCCATACAGACGAACAATACTCATACTGGACGAGCTAAAGTATTATAAGCAATTTCCTATGTTGAAGGACTGATCGCTTCAGGATTCTACCAATAAAACGCAAACTAGAGTTTACCTTACGCGTTACTTGTATAATCTGATCATTCCATTTGAGATCATTTCGGATAGTCACACCCATATATTTGACGGATGTTACCGCTTCAAAAGACTGGGCATTTATTCTGTACTCTTACATTAACGGCGATTTTCGCCTTGTTATACGCAGTAGGTTACACTTACTAATATTGAGAGATAACGAAGAGTCATTACACCATGCATTAATTTTCGACAAATCCTCATTGATCTGTTCACAACTTTCGTGTGGTACTACTTTCCAGTAACTACAGCATCATCGGCAAACCGTGTAATGCCGGTGTCAGTACCATTAACCAGATCGTTTGTGTAAATCGTAAAAAGCAGCGGACCAATTACACTGCCCTGGGGCACACCTGATGTTACGCTAGTTTCTATTCAAGTCTCTCCATTTAGGGCGACATACTGCTCTCTCTCTGTCGGATAGACCGTAAGCGCGCACTTTTTGTAGCAAGCGACAGTGCGGAACTGAGTCGAAAGCATTTCGAAAGTCGAAAAATATGGCATCAACCTGGTAGCCGGTATCTAGAGCCTGTTGTATATCATGCACAAAGAGGGCCAGCTGTGCCTCGCATGACCGCTGTTTCCTAAAACCGTGCTAGTTTCTGCAGATTAGCTTCTCAGAGTCTTGAAGGTCATTATGCCTGAACACAAAATATGTTCCATGATTCTACAAGAAATCGACGTTAGTGAAATTGTCCGGTAATTATGTGCACCCGATTTTCTCCCCTTTTTATAGATTGCTATGATCTGGGCCTTTTTCCAGTCCCGTGGAACTTACCGCTGTTCCAATTATCTTTGATAGATGATGGATAAGAATGGTGCTACATTTGTAGCGTAGTCAACATATAATCCTAGGGGATACCTTGTGGGCCAGATGCCTTTCTGGCGTCTAAGGATTTTGTTTTACAATCACAGATACGCTGAGCACTATGTCAGCCACCCTTGCACTTGTACGATAATTGAAAGGGGGGATGGTGCTCCAGTCCTCTACCTAGTTTTTGAAAGCTAGGTTTAGAATATCGGCCTTCTGTTTAACATCATGCGTTACATTACCCGTAGTGGCAGCAAGAGAAGGTATTGCATTATTTGTAGCGTTCGCAGATTTTACGTACGACCAAAATTTTTGGGGGGCTATTTTTTAGAATCTGCAGATAAAATATTGCTCAGCATCTCTGCCTCTAGACAGGGAGTTCCCGAGTTCCATTCCGGGCCGTGCCGTGCCGGAGACTTTCTTCGCTCGCTGAGTGGACGTGTTGTCCTAATCATTTAATCACATCTTCATCGACGCGCAAGTTGCCGAAGTGGCGTCAAATACAGAGACTTGCACCAGGCGGACGAAAGAACTCCGAGGGGTTTCCCAGCCAGTGGCGCCGTACGCCCATTTCATTAGCTACGTTGTGAGCATCCTCTGTACTGCTGCTCACTCGCATGCCCGAGCCTGTGGCAGCCAGTGACCAGGTGCCGGGGCGAGCGAGGTCAGCGGGCGCCCTCCCGTGACCCGGCCGCGCCTCCCACGCCGATCTCCCAGCACGATAACGCCCGACCGCCCTCCTAATTCGCTTGTTACCGGTCCTAATTGTACCGCGGTTCGCAAATAAGTCGCCACTTAACTCGTACCGACCACTGTAGGGCCGTTTCCCTGTCTAATTGCCACTTTGAAGTAATCTGTACTAGCCGCTAGATAAGGACAGAACTGGAAAGCCAAGGTACATGCCAAAGGTCTAACAGTTCGAGACGTCGCCCATTAGCGGAGTAGCGACCTCTGTAAGTGCTGTTTGTACCAGCAGACACTTGGCGAACACACCACTACAGCGGCAGCGAACACTGAGTGGAATACGAGCCGTTAAACGACGGATTGAAATGGAGACTTACCAGTAGCACAAGCATGTGATTTCCCGGTCGTATCGCGACTACAAAACAAACAAGATGACTGTACGTAGCGATAATATTGGCGAATTCTTCGTCTCACAGGGTGACCTTTGGTACACCCGAGACTTGTGAACACTTTCTTCCACTCCGTATCCTAGCTGCGTCCCACCGCCACCTAGTTCACTTTCCGCTATTACAGTGTGCTCTGCCTAGGCAACTGGCGCTCTATACACGACAGTATAACATCTGAGCATAGTGGTGGTCTGTCGCTCTCGGCCGCGGATGTCTCGCGGTTCCAGGCGCGCAGTCCGGAACCGTGCGCCTGCTACGGTCGCAGGTTCGAATCCTGCCTCGGGCATGGATGTGTGTGATGTCCTTAGGTTAGTTAGGTTTAAGTAGTTCTACGTTCTAGGGGACTGATGACCACAGCAGTTGAGTCCCATAGTGCTCAGAGCCATTTGAACCATCTGTCGCTCTTCCGTTCCATCCGCTGAATGTATTCACCAGGTGCACAGCGCACAACTCTTCGTTTGTCAACCTACCAATACTGCTGTGTGCCACAGTTAATTTACAACTCACGTGGCAGGAAATACAAACCCGTGACAGACTCGAGGACAACTGAATGCAAGCTTAACATCTAAAAGTGAATGCATCGAGACTGTGGAGGGTGTGCAGGATCGTGAGAAACAGTGTGAAAACCTTGTAAGGGTTTTTCAGGGGATGTTGTGCTGAGAAATAATTGCTAAGAAAAAAATTCATTCCGTTCCGCCGTTTCCTAGTTAATTAGCATTGAAGGTGGCCAATGAGGCCGTTGCGCGCGCAAATTCAAGCGCCCGCCAGAAACTGTGTTATCTTCGTCTCGCTCCCTAAAACCGAACAGGAGAAAGATACAAATTTGGGCAGGGGGGGGGGGGGAGGGGGAAGGGGGGTACTAAGGATCGAATCCAAGCCAAGGCTGTGCAGTCTCGTGCGCAATCACTTACGCTATATCAATTCCCACTAGTTTTATCTACTGGGCCGCCTGTATTTGCGCGCGCATCAGCTTTACTGGCTAACTTCAGTGATAATTAACTCTGAACCGGTCCAACTTATGGAATTTTTGCTTAACAAGTACTTCTCAGCACAACCTAGCCTTTAACTCCCTTATAATCTTTTCAGACTGTTTCTGTCCAGTCAGTATACAGAGTGAGACTCTTATTTCGTTTGATTTCTTCCACACATTAACTTTTGTAACGAGCAACCGTTGACCTGCGGTCGATCACAATAAAATAGTCAGGAAATATCCCTTATCAACGTATAAAATTTTGTCGGTTGCATACAGGTTCACGCAGTATATGTGCACCGAAATTAGCTTCGACATGTCAGATGTCAGATTTTTCGCCCGATGTGCTCATTTCACATGAACCTATGAAAAAACCCTAACATCAGAATGAGAAGTTCGTTCTGCAGCGGAATGTGCGGTGATACGAAACTTCCTGGGGGTTAAAAACTGTGTGCCGGAGCGAGAGTCGAAATCGGAACGTTCGCCTTTGCCAGGCAAGTGCTCTACCGACTGAGTTTGGAAGGTAAGAGACTAGGTACTGGCAGAGTGAAGCTTTGGTGACGTGTCGTGAGTTGTGCTTCCGTAGCTCAATCGGTAGAGCGCCTGTTCGCGAAAAGCAAAGGTCCCGAGTTCGATTCTCGGTGCGGCATACTGTTTTCATCTGCCAGGAAGTTTCACCCTAACATCTTTTACACCAGGTGCTGTCACTTTATGCTTCTCATCTTGACGAGCACGTGTATGATTAAAAAGCTACTTCAAATATTAGTTCATGTGTGAAGAAGACTAAATCGTGGCATCCAGTGGAAACTCACTTTCGTTGATGATTTAAAAAACAGCAACGGAAAAAATGGAAACGCGGAGGTACACGATTTCTATTGACAAAACATGCCCCAAATCTGAGCACATGAACAGGATGACTTTTACTCATTTGGAAATGTTCCAGCAGTCCCATCAGCGACCGCTTTTTTTTGTTTTCAGAACACTCTTGGTCCTGTTTAAACGAAAGAAAAAAAAACAGCTTTGTACTCAGCCATGATTTCTCCACTTCACCGTATAGATAAAATCGGAAGACCCGATTTTGACATCATCATCCTTGTCGAACAACTGACTGACCCGATATTTGACCGGGCTAGGAAAAACACAAGCAACGTGACATGTAAACCTGATACGACACACACACACACACACACACACACACACACACACACACACACACACACACCTTGTGACCCGAAGACACGAGTGGCTATCAAGCACGACACCTCCTCACTGGCACCCACGCGCCAGACTTCCCTTCACTTTCCTCTCCTTTGCCAGACACGCAGTGGACATTTTTAGGGACCGCTTCCTGTCGTAAACGCAGACCTGACGAGACGCCGGGCTCCTGTGGCGACGCCGCGGTGTGGGCCCTGGCAGTGGCCATTGTTCAGCAGGATTCCCCGCGCCACGCCGCCTCAGCCTCTGCGGACGACACGCGCAGTCCACCTTAGAACTCTGCAGCCCACCCCACAGACCAGCAGCGCCTCTAGGCCAAGCTAGTGAGGTGCCAGCGTAAGTTCTGAGGCTCCTTTTCCGCTCAGACATCAGACTAAACAAACAACAGGGAATTGGGGGGGGGGGGGGGGGGGGAGAGAGACTGGATCACATCAATTCTCTTTCCAAGCGTGATGTGAAGCATAGCAGTTCTCCCCTCTGACGTAATAAGCACGCTGCACATTGAACCCCAGGTTCTGATACCGCCTCCGGCTTTGGTAACGGAGGAGAACCCACAGGTTTGTGCATGTGTGCCACATCTAGCCAAGCCGTTCATTGGCCAGTAATCGCATACAGCTGGGAACATTGACTGATAAGATTCAGCCGTTCTCCCTAACAGACATTGTGTATGTGATTGGGGAAGGCGTTGCGATGTAGCGGGCCAGTCGAAGCGCGATAGGGCAGCGCACAGTTCGTCAGAACAGTGGCGGAATAATCGGTGCAAAGCTCATTGGTGTTACGGTGACTGCCGAATGGTACGTGAAGGATATGGAAGAGGATTTCATCCCTATTATCCATAGTGACCCTGATTTCGACAATATGTGGTTCACGCAAGACAGAATTCGACCCCATCGAAAGAGGAGAGTGTCTGATGTCGTGGAGGAGAACTCTGGGATCCGCATTCTACTCTGGAGTACCCAGAGGCCACTGACGTGGGCTTCGATTGGCCGCCATGTTCTCTGGATCTGAACACATGCGCCTCCTTTTTGAGAGGCTATATTAAAGACAATGTGTACAAGAGTAGCCCCAGAACCATTGTTGAGCTGAAAACAGCCATTCAGGAGGCCATCGACAGCATCGATATTCGGACATTTCAGCAGACATTTCATTTCATGCAGAATTTCGCTATTCGTCTGCCTGATGGCAGGCATATCGAATATATGTCGTAGCCCAAATCCGAATATCTGCAGTTACGTTTAGAGGTTTAATAAAGTGTGTGCACGCCATAGTTTGTAACTTATTCACGTCTTTTCTATATAGTTCAATAATTATCACCCTGTAAATCAAAGCACTAGTGGGAAAAAAAATGTGCCAGAGAATGGATAACTAAGCACAGAAGGTTGGGCTTAAGGCGAATCAGGACAAAATGGAGTTCATGCTATTAGGAAGAAGACGAGAACAATAATATTTATCGAAGTTGTCACTGAAGCTGGCTTTGACAACAGCCTTTTTAGTCGAACAGTGTAGCTTTTTTTTATGCAGTTGGCGCTCCGGTGTGGGAAGCCTTAATCGATGCTGTCGTTACAGGGGGACGCCCGAGGTCTTCTAACAATCTGGATAAATTCCAGTCTGCGAGAAGGCTGCTCCTTGTCGACAATAGAAATATAAAGAGAGAAATTATGCAATTCCTCATTTTAATCACTATTATTACTAAGAACCGATGGCATTCGAGAGTCTCTTGACATGCCTATTAGCAGGGTAAGTGTGTATTTATTTCTTTTGTTTGTTTTACGTTTGCTAGGTGCGAAATCGTTAACACTCTTGCACAATACAGCGTCTTTCGGCGACGTAACTCCGAGCCGTCAGTGCGAGTCATTTGGGACGACACGGTGTTCAGTCGGAGAAAGACGTGCCAAAAGAATGGATTATGGTACAATTAAAGAAGTATATGATCAATTTGTAGTAGTAATGAGGGTAACCATGTGAAACCTGAGAGCACTATGAACCCTCCTACTCCTGTGAACGACCCTAGTCCCTTGAAGGCGCGTACAGTCTAGGGCAGCGAGCGACAAGCAACCGCATCGATGGCCGAGGTCTGCTTAGTATATACGGAGTGCAAATCGGAGCCAACGGACTGTCGGACGCTGCTCCGGTTCGGGGTGCTAGCGGCAACATCAAAGTGTCGGTGGTGAGTTGGACTTCAGACTCCTGTCCCAGTGTGCACGCCGGGTCGAATGTCCGTTGGTTAGGCAGCTATCTGCTTTGTTTCTTGAACTGATCTGTATTTATTGTGTTTAAACGTACTGTAGTACGGAGTTTCATAATGGTCGGGAATGTTTAAAGGATCCTAACAATTGCGATTATAGAATCAAATCGAAAGGATTAGGCACTTACAGGGAAGTTACAGAGTTATTAGGAAGCAATGTGCACGACGTATAAAAGAAAATGTCGTCTTTGTTGGCATCATTTCGCCGTGGACGATGAGGAGACACAAAGCTCCGAGTGGTGGCGACTCCGAATTGCCAGATACCTCTGAGTGACCTCTGACCTTTCTGCTGCAGGTACAGCCCTCCTAAAAAGGTTTCACCTTCGTACATTTTAGGGCTTGCACAACTCAATAACTGTTCGGAATCTAATCTTTCAGTCGGAAAACTACGGAATAGCCGATATTCCAATTTAGCTTTAAAGTCAGACATTCAGTCCTACGACACTGTTCCATACTTTTGAAAAAGAGAGGTCCTCCACCAGCGTTGATTCTTCTTCTTTTCTTTCTATTCCGGTCCCTGTTGCAGTAAACTAAATGCCGCACATTCGACGACTGTTAATCCTTTTCTTCCCTCATAATATCGGCCGATGAAGTTTTATTTGAAACGCCACTTCATAAAAGTAACAAAATGGGAGTAACCTCTACGAGTTGTGAGAATCAACTGCGATTCCGCACGAACGAATCTCCTGGTCACAACCCGTTGCTCTGATGCGTTGGCGACCAAAGTTGGGCGATTCCACCGGTTGTCGTACTTCGGACGCGCCTGTAAAGACGGTACGCCTTAGCAGGACTGCAGAGCTGGCCACTCGGGAGCCACTTTCCCGCGCTGGGCCCACCGACGTCCTCAGCGCCGTGTGTCAGAACCGCAGCGACAGACCCACGTTTATTTGAGTGGCGGCCGCCGCATCTGACGTCATTCGCGCCAAGAATATGCTCCCCCCTCAGACGCGCGGGCAGGACATCCTATCCGGCGACCACAAACTACTGGGTAGCCGTGAGCGGCCGTGAAGGTGACGCACCGCCCAAATACCGAGTTAGTGGCCGTGCATGTCACGGCGGCGTATTCACTGTGCAGCGAGTGCCGCTGCCGACCCTGTAATGCCCGACACGGCTTTAGAAACGGCTCACTTCCGCCACTAGTAAATCACTGATACGGACACTGGAGTGGCTCGTACCGAGCGAGTCGTGCTCTCAGCCCACAACCCAATGCCTTTAAGGACCGGCGCTGTTATCGTCGAGAAGATTAAATACCGACAAAACTGTCGCTAGTTGGAGTTACAGCCAGTCACGGGTGGCATTCCCGTGTGAAGTTTTGTTCGTTCGGCAGCCAGTGTCGGCCGGTTACACATTCTTCCTTCTCGGTATTGTCGTTCCTGGTGGGTTGCTACAACCCAACTGGCTCGGGGCTCCTTTCCTGAATGACACAGCGGCACATTTTAATATACACTCATCTATATCTGTGCGACTACTGTGCAAAATTCACACCCAAGTACTTGGCAATGGATTCACGCAACCACTTTCTTACTATTTCCCGACCGTTTCACTCTCGAATAAAATGAACGACTAAATCTTTCAGAGCGAGCACTGATCTGTTATATTATTGCGATTGTCGTTTCACCCCATATAGGTGAAAGTCAACAAAATACAGGGTGTATCAAAGAGAATCATCCGATTTGGCACGTCTATATTTCTGAAAGTATAAACATGTACAATGAATTTTGTTTTTTTAATGAACGGGAAACTCAGTTTCTTTTTTCATGCCGTTTCATAGGTGTTCAATATGCCCCACTTCAGATAACGGCGTATGCCAATGCGCTCCTCAAGTCAGTCACACAGTGTAGCGAGCATGTCATGAGGTACAGCTTCCACAGCTGCTGATATGCGGTATCTCATATCGAGCACGAAAACAGGAAAAAGGTGTACTGGACTGTCAAGAAAAATCAAAACAGAGACAAGAAAAAAAAGTGCAATGTAGAGCAGCCGAGTTGAGAAATGGCGTCATGGTTAAGTGGTCATGGTGTTTGACTAACAAGTGACCGTGATCTAATCTCCCACATGTCAGTTTCTTTTTCGCTGTTCCCCTTATTCGAATTTGTATTTACATGGAAGACGTATGTCAACATGGAGACGTGAAAATGTGTGCCCCGACCGGGACTCAAACCATGTAAGCAGGAGATCCCGGGTTCGAGTTCCGGTCGGGGCACACATTTTCACCTGTACCCGTTGATATATATCAACGCCCGTCAGCAGCTGAAGATATTAATACATAATTCTAATTATATTCAAATTTGTATCTGTGTCGTGATGCAACGTCCTTTTGGAACAGCGAGGTGTAAGGTAGGAATCTATAATAGTTGATTCTGCACAACTACTCTGTTAGCAGCCGAAAGGAAGTGCCTTTCGTATGTGAACCGTAAACGTTTGATAACAAGCCGACAACTCAACTGCGTCCTCCACCGTCAAACACGTCTGGTGTACCATACATGGCATTACTGACAGTACGTGTGTCATATATAGGAATCTCTTAAATCTCTTATCGACGCACCTATCTTGTACGCCTAATGAGTGATTGGGATATGCCTCCTTTCGCGATATAGCTGTTCGTATGAATGTGATCGCTCCCAAGGAAATGATCAAAACATAACAGTTTGTCACATAAGCGGCAATAAACGAACGCAAGAGTTTCACAATCGCACGGCTTCTCTGTGCTCTGTCAAAACATGTGTTTTTAACATTTCTGAAGTTGCGTTCCGTTCTGGAAGTCTTGACACTAATTCCTTTGTTGTAACCTAGTTCACACCCCTATATTTGTTGTATTCATTTCTGTGAGGCGTCTAATTGCTATCTCGGCTGCGTTCTGTTTACTTTCAGTGTTAACGGATTCTTACCACATGACTCATTCTATAACCAGTGCATAGTACGACAAGTGCCAAGGCTACAGAAACAGAGCAAACATTTCAATGATCGGACGGGAAGTTCATAAAGCTGTGGGGAAAAAAAGGCGCGAGGCAGTTTTGAACACGGCTCGCCCACTTGGCAATCTAACACCATGACCTCTTACCCACAACTCTTGGTGTTTCAGTCTCCTCTTTATTGCACTTCTTGTTCGTGGCCCGTTCACTGCTTCCGTTTTGCCTTTTTTTTTCACAGTTCAGTACACCTACTTCCTGTTTTCCTGCTTGATCCGTGTTCAGTTTTCCAAGAGGCCATCTTACCACTAAATCTGATGAGGATGCGATAGGGTGTTTCCCGTGTTTAGACGCGCGCTGCTACATATGTTAACGGTAGGTCTGATAAGCACCCAGGTATTGCGGAGATGATTCGGGAACTCGAATGGACATCTCTGGAGGGAAGACAGCACTCCTTCCGCAAGCCACTATTGCGCAAATTTGGAGAACAAGCGTTTGACGCCAACGGTTGAACGATTATACTGTCGCCTACATGCATTACGCGTTAACTACCGTGAAGATGTGCCAAATTAGGACTTTTACAGACGCTTTTAGATAGTCGTTTTTCTCTCGCTCTATTCGCGAGTGGACCAGGAGAGGAAATGAATAGTAAAGGTACAAGGTACCGTCCGCCATGCGCTGTACAGTGGTTTTCGGACTATATACGCACACTATGTGATCAAAAGAATCCGGACACCTCATATTAGGTGCATTTTACTGCCACCTATTCGCAGGTAATTCATATCGGCGACCTCAGTAGTCATTAGACATCGTGAGAGAGCAGAATGGCGCCCTCCGCGGAACTCACGGACTTCGAATGTGGTCAGGTATTTAGGTGTCACTTGTGTCATAAGTCTGTACGAGAGATTTCCACACTCCTAAACATCCCTAGGTCCACTGTTTCCGATGTGATAGTGAAGTGTAAACGTGAAGGGACACGTACAGCACAAAAGCGTACAGGCCGACCTCGTCTGTTGATTGACAGACCGCCGACAGTTGAAGAAGATCGTAATGTGTAATAGGCAGACATCTATCCAGACCATCACACAGGAACGGCAAACTCCATCAGGAGCCACTGCAAGTACGACAGTTAGGAGGGAGGTGAGAAAACTTGGATTTCATGGTCGAGCGGCAGCTCGTAAGCCACACATCACGCCGGTAAATGCTAAACGACGCCTCGCTTGGTGCAAGAAGCATAAACATTGGACGGTTGAACAGTGGAAAAACGTTGTGTGGAGTGATAGATCACAGTACACAATGTGGCGATCCGGTGGCAGGGTGTGGGTATGGCGAATTCATTGATGTTTTCAGCACTTTCTTGCTTCCCACTGTTGAAGAGCAATTCGGGGATGGCGATTGCGTCCTTCAACACGACAATAACATCCCTGTAATGGACTGAGCTGCACAGAGTCCTGACCTGAAGAATGGGCTGCCATCCCCCAACAAACTTTCCAGCACCTGACTGAACTCATGCCTGCGAGAGAGAAAGCTGTGATCAATGCTAAGGGTGGGCCAACACCATACTGAAATCCATAATTACTGATGGAGGGCGCCACGACCTTGTAAGTTATTTTCAGCCAGGTGTCCGGAAACTTTTGATCACATAGTGTAGGTATAGACATAAAAAGCGTAATAGCAGAGGCGTAGAAGGCAATCCTGGCCGAAAGGTATGTACTATATTAAAGATCAGCCATAATTTGAGGAATAAACTTGTGAGAAAGTACGTTTGGAGTACAGAATTGGGTGGTAGTGAATCATGAACTGTGGGAAAGCAGGAAAAGTAAAGAAAACGTTTGACATGTGATGTTAAGGAAGACTGTCGAAAAGTAGGTGGACTGGTGAGACTAGTGAGATGGTTCTCTGCAAAACTGAAGAAAGAAACGTGGGGGAAACACTGACAAGGAGGGGCTTGTGCTAAGACGCCGGAGAGCATCTTCCATGGTACTAGATGCAGCTGCAGGGAATAAAAACTACTGGCAAGGGCACAGACTGGAATACATCCGACAAATAACGAAGCACTTTACGTTCAAGAACTACTCTGAAGTGTTGACACAGGAGAGGAATTTGTGGCGGACCACATCAACCAAGTCAAAATGGTGACGACACAAAAAACTGTATTATCTGCTTTCCATCACGAGATCCTGTCAGTACTTTATCACATTACAATGATGCATAGACACTAGCAGAAACTGACGTAAACTATATAAACATCAAATGTATGAAATCAGGCTTTCGATAAATCACGGCTAAAATTTGTGAAGGAACGGTTTCCTTTGGTCATCATTGTTTGTTTTGACACCGAGCGGGAAGCGCCAAGGAATTACTGTAGTAGCTTATCTCGTTTTCAAGCGAGAGATCTTTAACACGAGGGGAAAAAAAACATGTGGTGGCGAGCTGGCATACTACTTGTTTCTGACGTCATGTCTTTTTTTAACTAAAATTACTTCGAAAGACGTACCCCCTGCAGAGTGGAAGTTGCCTAATAAAGCTGTTCCTGCCGCAGACTAATCTCAAGCAGTAATCTCTGACTGTAGCAATTAACTTCATGCCCTTGAGAAGACGTGAGTTAAAGCAGTTCCTGTATAGCTGTGGTCCTCCACCACCACATTAACAAGATATCTAGTCTTACACTTTCTGGAAGGCAACAAAGGTTACATCTGAATACTGACAAAATGTACGATATGCAGCAGTGATACAAAGTAGATCTTGCTGAGGACCGCCTGTTTCGAATTAGGAAACATTTTAATGGTTTGTTTATTTCATATTTATTTGTGATTTGTCTTTGCAGCTGGATTTTGCAGAGGGTTGTAGGAACTGAGGAGCAGAATTTGCAATCACGAAATATCAATATTCAGTTCGATAAAATCAGAGATTGGGTGGTATTAACGCATCGCCTCCCGGAAATTGTCCTCGAATCCACAGCCACATGACATCATTGTTTAGCGCTGATGTACCTCGATCCGAAATTTCACTTCAGCACCATGCTATCTTGTGCAATGAAATGCAAAAACGGTTCACCTACCGCCTTGCGCGCGCGCGCGCGAACACACACGCACACACACACACACACACACACACACACACACACACACACACACACACACACACACACAGAGAGAGAGAGAGAGAGAGAGAGAGAGAGAGAGAGAGAGAGAGACGGCCGCTCTTGCGAAAGCTGTTACGCGCAGCTGTTCTTGATCGATGACGTCAGGACTGATCGCGTTCGCTGGCGGAAGCGGCGGCCTGGATTCCTGGAACGCAGGTCGGCGGCGGTTCTACGGCTGTGAGGGAAGGAAAGCCAAGGCCGCAAAGCAGTAAGGGCACGCCGCTAGGTTCTGGGAAGAGACGCGCAGTACCACACTTGTCTCGCTACGGGTGAGCCCCCCTTCGCCATCTGATTCTCTTACTACTCGCACTACCTGCGTGAACAGCTCCCAGAACTGATTCAGTGATTGATTCTTTTTTCTCTTTCTCAGTAAGGATGTGCCATCAGAAATTATGAAGCCCTTACACCATTGTCGGGGTTCTTCTAAATAAAAAATTACTGTTTTGTGTGAAATATTCAGTAACATGTATTCATGACGTAACAATATTTCCTTGAATATTTTACCTGTTTTCATTGCCTAAGTATGTAAATACCTTGCATGTTACTGTTAAACAAAAATCTTGTCCCTAGTTATGACTAAACTAAGAGTGTAAGTGGTTGTTTATTGCGCTTCAGAATGAAAGGAAAGGTGGAGTACCTTACTGATTGTTCCTTATACACTTTTCATGTTTCTGGCGCTTTTAAGCGCGTATTAAGATAATATAGTAGGCTATGGTAGTTGATCTGAGTAGAAATTACTGTTTTGTGTGAAATATTCGGTAAATGTATTCGTGATGGTACACAATACTTCCTTGAATATTTTACCTATTTTCATAAGTATGTAAATACTTTGCATGTTAATGTTGAATAAAAATCTTGGCTCTAGTTATGACAAAGAAAACTAAGAGTGGAGCAGAACTCGTCAGTGAAAATCTTGCGGCACTAGTATACATGTAAACTAATCGTGCTAACGTAAAATCAGTTACTTCTTGCTCATTATTCTGTGCATTGCATGACTTGCCTTTAAAGGGGAAAAACAAATTAACATGTCGTTTTTGATGACTTTTTGGAGTTTCTTTCGATTTTTAGAAATCTTATTCGTGTATATTCACACGCACCTGTTGACGAGAATAACGTGCAGGCACCTATAAAATGATTATCTTAAAATAACTAGCGATGTTAACTTGATACAATATTTTACTGAAGTGGGTCGTTTAACAATGAACTGATGTTATGGCAAACCTTAGGATACACCGCAGTTTCATAATTCTGGTACGGCCACCCTGAAGTGGTGTTCCAAACAACGAGATGACTAGTATAGAGACTGTCTTATTTCTTAAAGAAATTATATCCTCAACGACAGTATTTTCTTCATTCCCGTAAGTCTCCACAATGTTAGAGGACTGGAACGTGCAATTGCTATACGGGAAATTCACGAGTTTATATTTGTATTGACAAAGCGAACAGCTGTTTCAGTACTTGACACTGCGCCCAAGTTAGTGCCCACGTTGTGGTAACCATTGTGAAACTGCTGATCCGCCACGGCTTCGCATGAGTAGCGTTTACGACCGGACGAGTTGCCTGGTTCAAAATGGCTCTGAGCACTATGCGACTTGCAGCAGCCCGTGACAATGCGTGCCGCGCATCAAAGGAGCTGCCGCACCCCGCCGTGCTGTCGCGCCTGCGCAACGCGACTATAAAAACACGCCCAGAAGATCCCGAGAGTAGCGTCGACACACCGAGAGAAAAACGCCGCAAGCAAAGGGCGACATACGAAATAATCAAATGTCTCCAGTGTAACGATTCCAAAGTCTGATACATAGATTGTGCAAAGTAATGAGATTTGACGCTTCTATGCAAGTCGATAATCTTGAGGCTGCTCTACAACTGGGCCGCGACCAGTCGAGAGCGAACAGCGCCTATGTCCTCTTCACGCAGAGGCCGCTGGTGTCGCGTCGTCGTCCTGCAGAGCGGTCGGTCAGCGGGAGATTGGCTGACCTCTGCTGACATCCATCTCTGCTCTGTCCTTCCCGGTTGGCGTGCCGGCGTTCGACTTCACTCCGCAGCAACCTGGAACCCCACGTGGAATCCGAAACACGTTTCGTTTCCGACGAATGTCCACATCATTGTGAAGTGATCGCTGAGTTAAGAAACACAGACGAAATGCCGTGGTCCGACCATAATTCGATCCGGTAACCGTTATGTTACGAAGCCCGTGTCTTAACACTACACCACTTCTCTCGGCAAATGAGGCTTTCAGTACAACACGAAATCCGCGCGACGTTTTGCTTCTAGCAAACGTCCACCTCGAAGTGGTGAATGCTAGCTGAAAAGGCCAATGAAAATTCCCGCTCTAACCGGGATCCGATCGCACGACATTACCTCGGTTGAGGGACACGATAGACCGACTTCCGCTCGATGTTCACTGCTGTCTGCAGTACCGGCTGTACTGTTAGATGGCAATGCCATCGTTTCGAAAGCGATGCGGTCTTTATTTCGTCACAGTTCAGCCAACCTGCAAGAAATATATGTCAGTTCTGTAGAGAAACTTTGTCGTGGATGTATCAATCACCGAAAACCGGATCAAATTCCTTACAGTAGTTCCTGCGATTAGCACGTATACACTGACAGAAGGGAACAAGGAATTTCACTTTCCTTATACCTGAGAGTCGTCAGGTGCAATTTCTTGCGTGTTTCGCCATATAATTGAAATTTAAAATGAACATAAACAGCGTCGACCGCAAGAAACACTTTCTGAGGTTACTGGTTTTGGTCTGTTTTAGGCCATCTTCAGACATCATACTGAAATAGGAACATATAATAGAATCAGGGGGATGCAGTAATATACGAAATACATGTTGCAAAGCAAGCAATAAAAGAAGAAATTTCACCCCTGATGGCAGGCGAAGGCGGTGAACGAGACAGGCGTTACGACTCGACTGACGTTAACTGCTGAAGAGAGCAAGGCAGCTGTTGCTTAAATACGCGATGCAACAGCTGTATGACTCTTTAGCAGTTAACGCCCGTCGAGGCGTAAAACCTGCTTCGTTCACCGCCTACCGTAAAAAAGAAAAAAAAGCTTTTCTTCTATGGAGACTGTATGTTTATTTTAAAGTAATAAAAAAAGCTGTTTTCCAAGAGAAATGATCTCCAAAATTACTGTTTGCGATGTAGTTTTTGTAACGTGTAGCTGGAGTCAGCCCAAACCAGTACTGCCTGATTACGTCCTTCGCGTCACACCCATTGTCGACGGAGAGTCAGCTTGTTTACCGTTACAAGCAATATGATTTTTAAAGCGGAATTCTTCGTGCCACTCGACAGAGCACTCCCAAATTAGTTTTACCGGAATATGTTAACAGGGACAGTAAATCTGTGGCGACAGCACCGGCCTGGCGCGCGCTCACCGCTACCGCCAAGCAGCAGTCGCTGCTGGACTGTTTGATATTCTTCGAGTTTTATTCCTCCTTTTAACGCATGTCGATAAAACGAATATCGCATTACACTAACCTGGGACCTCTCCATCGAAAGGGCACTTCAAGCTCTGCTTTACAAATTATTTTATTAGCAACAGAGAACAAACGGACGCTTTCCGTCAATAATGGGCGTCGGATAAAAGAACGCAATGAGAAGTATTTGTCTGATCCGGTTCCAGCTGCACATTACAAAAATGACCTGAAGAATGTTAGGAAAGGACACCTGGAATAACTACGAACCCGTCGACTTAGCTGTTTAGCAATGTCGGTAGACACAGAGTATCAATAGAGTGCCCATTTGGCATTTAAGACAGTCGTTAACGGACCAGACTCGCACATTTCACCAAGTATTGTGCGTCTATTGTGCTGGGATACAGCAGCTAATGTAACCAGCTGACAATGTTTGACGCTCGTATGCTGTGTCATCCGAAGCACAATTATCGCGTCAAGGAGGCTGCAGACAGGAAATTTCAAATGCTGCAATTTTTTTTTCTTATTTTTACTTCGTTCATAAAGCTGAAAGACACATTTTGCGTTCAATTGGACAAGTTCAAATGGTTCAAATGGCTCTGAACACTGTGCGACTTAACTTCTGAGGTCATCAGTCGCCTAGAACTTAAAACTACTTAAACCTAAGTAACCTAAGGACATCACACACATCCATGTCCGAAGCAGGATTGGAACCTGCGACCGTAGCGGTCGCCCGGTTCCAGACTGTAGCGCCTAGAACCCCACGGCCATTACGACCGGCAATTGGACAAGTAACCCGACCTCATCTTTCTACTGTGGACCCTAAGCCTTGTCTCCACGTTTAATTATGAACATTGGTTTCAAGCTAGACTGTCTTGCGGAGCCCTCAAGTTTTGCATAATTCGGACCAGCTTGCTATACCTAGCCCTCGCTTTCCTCCAACATTTTACCATCACTTATGTTACGACAATTTAAATGAACTCACCTGAATGGTGGTGGTGGCGTGGTGAGTTATGAGATCAAAATGAGGTCATCGGTCCCTAGGATTACGCACTACTTAATCTAACTTGCGTATTCCATTTGATTATGTGTGTGTGTGTGTGTGTGTGTGTGTGTGTGTGTGTGTGTGTGTGTGTTTGTGTGTTTCAGTTGGTGGATGCTCCTGGAACAGAGTGTGGTGCGCCACTAGCGGGCCCCCGCCACCCACTCCAGATGCGATCGCCGGCTGCGCGGCTGCACGCTCCACGCCGCCTTACCACCGACAATGCGTGCGGATCAAGGACCGCGCCGCGGTCACGGTCGGCGGTTCGCGATCCTCTGGGCTGCACTGCACGGCTCGTCGCCCTCCGCTGCATGGCGGCGGGGTCACCCCACAATAGACTCTGGCCTCAGAGACGGACTGGCTGGATGGTTGACCTGTATTTCTGCTCCAGCACACTTCAATAGCGAGGTTAGACAGTTCGGGCATGTGCTAGGGCAATCTGGCACCATACTAGGAGGTACACCCCCTCCCCTCGCCCCCCCCCCCCAAAACCGGAATAACATTGCCGTGGGCGGAGCTTGTGTAGTACGCATTTCTGCCGCTAGGCGTGTATAGCGCAACTCACAGCAAGTTCAGTACCACCTGTGTTCTCAGCCTGGCTTGTTCTCTCCAACTGCAGTGATTGGTTTTGCTAGCGTTGTTTCGTTTTTTTTTTTTTTGCCAGGTTTAAGTTAACTACGTGCAGCTGTGAAATTCAGTTCTCTATTCCGTAAAAATGCTCCTCAAACTGTTTTAATGTTGAAAACAGCTTACCAGATGACTCCATGGCAAAAACTCAAGTCTACAAGTGGTTTGCTCCATTTAAAAATGTCGACAAGTCGACTTATCACAAAACCTCGTTCTGGACGTCCGTCAGCTGCCCGAATCGAAGAAAATATTGGAAAAATTCGAGAGGTTGTGCTCAGAGACCGTCTACAGGCAATTGATGAACTGTCAGAGATTAGTAGGTTATATTGTAGCTCGGTGTTCGTAAAAAACAACCCAATTTGTGGCAGACAGAAGACTGGTACTCCCACGTCGACAACGCATCTGCACACACAGCCATCTCGCTCAGATAGTTTTTGTCTCAAAATGAAATCTTTCCGCTGCCCCACGCGCCTTACATGAAAAGGGGCATGCAAGGACACCGATTTGACAACATTGAAGTATTCAAGAAATAAAGCGAGGGAGGAGATATCAAAAGACGTATGGCCAACGTTTACTGAAAGGTGATAGAAGGAAAACCGTGTTTTCCGCGAACCACTCTGCTACGTAGCGCGCCAGGAAGAGCACGGACCACGTGTAACGCAAATTGAAGGCGCCAGTCAATCTTTCTGCTGCAGCCGGTACGGCCTCAAGTACAACCGCTGTCGCAAAATCTTTTACACATTTTGCTCCGTATTGCAAGTTCGTGGTTTTTTTTTTGTTTTTACTGCGTACGAAACTTTCCCTCACCCTCCACACCGTTGCGCCTCGCGCATTTGGTCGACTGCTACTTTACTGTTTACAGCGAGAACCAGTGTCCGGACATTATCGATACCAACGCACGATGCTGCTCTGTTTACCTGGATGTTCTTTTCTGTAGTTCGTTGTGCACGCACGCCGCACTATTGTTAACAGGTAAACGTGTCGCATATTCGAAGACACAAAAACTGCTTTCTTGTTTTGTGGCCATTTTCTCAAGGCACTGCACTCAGCGCCTTGTGGTGAGGACAATCATATTTGTACATGTAATACTTTGGAAAGTGAAGAGTGAATCACTTATGGAAGTGTTCTATTTCGTGCACATTGGCTGACCTATGGTGACAGATTAAGTCGTGCCTCCTACGAAACTTCCGGCGCGCGCGCTGAAGTCTTTTAAGTTGCGATGTCCTTCTGTTGTGGCACATCATTTGCGCGATGAACTCAACAAATAACCATGAAGGTTTGGAGGAACAACATATATCGAGTGCCGTAGACTCGTTGTTGTGCAACACATAGCAAGACATCACAGATGAAGAAAACAAAGCTCCAAGCTTAATGTCTGCAAAGATAATCACTGTTAAAGAAAACATTACTGAAGGGTCTAAAATTTTTGAGGCAAATATAGCCTGTACGCGTCGTAGACAGAATTTTAAAACTTTTTCTGTTCTACGATCACTTCCCTCTCACTGTCACTAAAATCTAATATGATTTTCTACATAAAATGCAATGGCAACAATGATTCGTTGAGAAGCCTGAAGTGGCCAACCAAGCTGAAGAAACGAACTCACGAAGATTCAGAAGTAAGGTGTGCAATTGTCGAAAGTACTAAAATCTAACGCTCGCTCGGTGGTGTTTTTCAATGTAACGAGAACTTGAAATACTTGTGATACGCACTTTAAGGTAGTGACTAGGAAAGTGACCGAGATACCGACGTTGTGGCTTCCGGGTAATAGGAAGTCCTACCGACAGAGCAAAAGAATCAGCTCAAAAGCGGCTATAGAATTAACGAATATCAGTAATACGTTTGTTCTTAAGACCTACCAGTATCCAATGTGTAAAAAAATATCCTCCTACTGTCGATGTTCCGAAGCGACGTGTAATCCTGGGGGGGCGGCGGGGGGGGGGGGGTGATTGTGATTGTGGTGGTGGTGGTGGTGGTGGTGGTAGTAGTAGTAGTAGTAGTAGTAGTTGTTGTTGTTGTCGTCGTCATCGTCCTCTTACTCCTCCCTTCTTCCTATCCCCGCCTGTCGTTCCTCTTTCAACCCCTTCCCTCCAACCCCCAACCCCCACCCCCTCGCAAACACCGATCAATGTTTGCACGATGACCAACCAACAATAGTGTCCTCGATGCTCAGCGGTGAAGTTGTCAGTCACACAAGTAAGGGAAGCATCAAGTCCCCTGGTTGCTTAGAGAATACGCAGCCGGTAGTTCACCAGTAACGTGAGATCTGAAAAAAAAAAGTGAAGGGTGGTTGGTGGCATTAGCGTACGTACACATCCTTCGCCACGAATGATGTAACGATGAAACCGACACGCCGCGGCTGCGCTATTCTGTATGCGGCAGCTGTACACGAGGCAGGCGCGCGCGCAGAGCGAGATAACGTCTGGCACCAATCAGTGCGCAGACTACATACAGAGCAGCACCACCAGGCGCAATCACAAGCGATTTCCTCACAACATCTCGACGGCATTGAAAACTTAGGAAGCAAGCAAAGTTCGGATAACAGCACAGGCGTAGGATTGACAATTGGACGGAACTAGTGACAAGTCCTATCTTTAAGCGTACTCCGTTAGTTCAATTACAACAGTAAGTAACTTCGTTCATATCCGCTTGAGAATGCCGTTACAATAGGAGATAGAAATTACATTTTCTTCGAATATAAGACATATGTAAACCAGCAAATGGACATCATCTAACATTTAATTAGATTTCAATCACTCATTATTGATTAAGCAATTCCGTTTGAAAATATATCAATTTTAACAATTCAGTAATTTTTGGATAAATGTAACCTTACCCCGGGAAGGTGTTTCTGAAAGTATTTGTATGGAGTGTAGCCGTGTATGGAAGTGAAACATGGACGATAAATAGTTTGGACAAGAAGAGAATAGAAGCTTTTGAAATGTGGTGCTACAGAAGAATGCTGAAGATTAGATGGCTAAATCAGATAACTAATGAGGAGGTATTGAATAGGATTGGGGAGAAGAGGAGTTGGTGGCACAACTTGACTAGAAGAAGGGACCGGTTGGTAGGACATGTTTTGAGGCATCAAGGTATCACCAGTTTAGTATTGGAGGGCAGGGTGGAGGGTAAAATGGTAGAGGGAGTCCAAGAGATGAATACACTTAGCAGATTCAGAAGGTTGTAGGTTGCAGTACCTACTGGGAGATAAAGAAGTTTGCACAGGATAGAGTAGCATGGAGAGCTGCATCAAACCAGTCTCACGACTGAAAACCACAACAACAACAACAACCACCCAGTGAAATGCTATAAAATATATAAGTTCCTAGGAGAAAACTGTATGACCTGCAGAAAAAAAATCAAATTCACGGCAAGGACGAACTGATTATTCTCTAATACAAAAACCATTAACAGAAACGAAAGCCACACTGCCAGAAAACATTAGGAAGAATTCGGCCTCTAACCCCGAATTATCCAACCAAACCGATGGAGTTACAGTAAAACCTTTCTCAAAAGTGTACGCTTGCTTAGCTGGGTGGTACCGTGCTCGGTTCCCATGCAAGCGGGCCCGGGATCGATTCCCGACCGGGTTGGAGATTTTCTCCGCTTGTGGACTGGGTGTTGTGTTACCATCACTACATCCTCTTCACCGGCACACAAGTCGCCCAATGTGGCGTCGAATGAAACAAGACTTGCACTCGGCTGCTGAACTTCCCCGGGTGGGTCTCCCACCAACAATGCCATACGCTGATTTCACTCCACAAAAATACATAAGTGCATTCCAGAAGAAGTTCTCATAGTGAAGGGCAACAGTAGACGATTTTTAGTTACGTTCGTAGCGATCATGAATCTAATTTGTCGTTCCAGTTAAGTTTGCGAAGCGTTCCGCAGTGACTACGACATTATAAAAGCAGGCTCTGACGTCATCGCCAACATTATTTTTATTTAAAAAAGGTCGTGGTGATGGATTGATATGTAACGTAACGAAAGGTTTAAGTTCTGTCGTGATCTGGCTTTCATGTGACCAGTTCCTACGCGGAGAAGGCCTTAGCAAACGTCTGACAGTGTCCTCCTCCTCCTGGCTCCTTCCAACTGTCTGAAAGCATTTCCTTTTTTCTTCGCTTTTTCGCTACGCGCCTCTGTCAAAAGAAACGGTACACTGAATGCCAGCGTCTTCACTAAATATCTGACAAACAAACATTATTAAGATAATGTACGGATGCACAGTGACCTTTCCAGTTCAATTTGATATTAATGAAGCTGTTCACTCTACTAGTTCTGGCAGACAAAGGTGCTGTAAACGGGAATTCTAAATTATATGAAATAAACACGAACACACATGTATTTCAGTATTTTGTTCATCTTCAGCATCTGTACTCTTCTATAATGAAACCATAAGCAAGAAGATGCGCCTAAGTAATTTCTTGATCGCTTTCGGGCACTTACTGCCCTTCTTTAGAAGGTTACGCCTGTCGCATTATTTGCGAGAGCCGATAATAAAGTGGATACAGCATAATGCCATAGTCAAGTGTGTTCACAGTGTGTGCATAGAACTAGTAGTTACATGCCCCCTAAGACCAACTTCATAATATGTATGCCAGTGGATGATTAGTTCATGTTCCGGCGTTACGTCTGAACTTTGTTTCGCTTGTTTGTACTAGTTTTATGCAGACACTTTGAATACATGACCATGGCATTGTACTGTACGCACTTCACTATTGACACTCGCAAATAATGCGACAGGCATAATATTCTGAAGAACGGCACTGAGTGTCAGAAACATGTCAAGAAATTAAATTTCTTGTATGTAACGAGTTCCTTATTATTTCATTACATACCTCTATTTAGGTAAACTTATGTGCAAGCTCTTGGAGACAGTTATCAATGTGGCACCACGGGATTTTTTGTCGGAGGGGCACTGCTATCTAGCCTGTCGACGAACACTGTCTGGACTGACTCTCTCTCTCTCTCTCTCTCTCTCTCTCTCTCTCTCTCTCTCTCTCTCTCACACACACACACACACACACACACACACACACACACACTATGGACTCAACTGTACACATGCCCCGCGTGCTCAGTTCCTGCTACAGCAATTTAATAATTGAAGTTGTTTAGCCGTAATGGGGAAGTACGCATTCTCCACCGGACGAGGGCGATAACTCTGTTTTGTATGAGCACAGGGGAAGTGGGGCCGGAAGAGCGACCGGGCTTGTACGCAGCGACGTGTCGCCTTGCCTCTTATCCTTTGCAACTTTTGCAATTAATTTTGAAAATGCCGAGAGGAAAAGCAAAATAACGACAGGCAGCACTTTAAAGTCAATACGTGAATTGATACACTGATAGAAGTCAGTGTCCTAAGTACATGTGCACCATAATACTCTTAGTAGCTTAAAGTACTAAGAGGTTGCCACAAACTCCAGAAATGTTTATAGCGGAACACCAACGTACATTTAGGAAGTAAGATCTTCCACGCGGTATATTTGCACTGTGGGCATGTTATGTACGTTCATAATTGATTATCGAGGCAAAGTCGGTCGCAGCCCGTGTCAACAAACTATGTAAACATAACCAAAAATTTTATATCACCCTAATCACTTTTCTAATACACTATGTGACAAAAGTATCCGGACACCACCCAAAACATACGTTTTTCATATTAGGTGCATTTTACTGCCACCTGTTCGCAGGTAATCCATATAGGCAACCTCAGTAGTCATTAGACATCGTGAGAGAGCAGAATGGCGCGCTCTGCGGAACTCACGGACTTCGAACGTGGTCAGGTATTTGGGTGTCATTTGTGTCATACGTCTGTACGAGAGATTTCGACACTCCTAAATTTCCCTAGGTACACTGTTTCCGATTTGATAGTGAAGTGTAAACGTGAAGGGACACGTACAGCACAAAAGTGTACAGGCCGACCTCATCTGTTGACTGACAGATTGCCGCTGACAGTTGAAGAGTGCTGTAATGTGTAATAGGCACACATCTATCCAGACCATCACACAGGAATTCCAAACTGCACCAGGATCCACTGCAAGTACTGTGACAGTTAGGCGGGAGGTCACAAAATTTGGAGCGGCTGCTCATAAGCCACACATCACGCCGGTAAATGCCAAACGACGCCCAGCATGGTGTAAGGAGCGTAAACATTGGCCGATTGAACAGCGGACAAACGTTGTGTGGAGTAACGAATCACGGTACACAATGTGGCGATCTGATGGCGGGTTGTGGGTATGGCGAATGCCCGGTGAACGTCGTCTGCCAGCGTGTGTAGTGCCAGCAGAAAAATTCGGAGGCGGTGGTGTTGTGGTGTTGTGTGGTAGTGCCGTAGTGTTGTAGTGTTTTTCATGGAGTGGGGCTTGCACCGCTTGTTGTTTTTCGTGACACTATGGCAGCACAGGCCTACTTTGATGTCGTAAGCACTTTCTTGCTTCACACTGTTGAAGAGCAATTCGGGGATGGCGATTGCGTCTTTCAAAACGATGGAGTAACTGTTCATAATTTACTGCATGTGGTGAAGTGGTTACACGACAGTAACATCCCTGTAATGGACTGGCCTTCACAGAGTCCTGACCTTAATCCTACAGAACACCTTTGGGATGTTTTTGAACGCCGACTTCGTGCCAGGCCTCACCAACCGACATCCGTACTTCCTCTCAGTGCAGCACTCCGTGAAGAATGGGCTGCCATTCCCCAAGAAACCTTCCAGCACCTGACTGAACGTATGCCTGCGAGAGTGGAAGCTGTTATCAAGACTAAGGGTGGGCCAACACCATACTGAATTCCAGCGTTACCGTTGGAGGGCGGCACGAACTTAAGTCATTTCCGCCAGATGTTCGGATACTTCTGATCATATATATATATATATATATATATATATATATATATATATATATATATAGAGAGAGAGAGAGAGAGAGAGAGAGAGAGAGAGAGAGAGAGAGTGTGTGTGTGTGTGTGTGTGTGTGTGTGTGTGTGTGTGTGTGTTTGTTGGTCTTCAGTCCTGAGACGGGTTTGATGCAGCTCTTCATGCTACTCAATCCTGCGCAAGCTTCTTCATCTCCCCGTACCTACTGCAACCTACATCCTTCTGAATCTGCTTAGTGTATTCATCTCTTGGTCTCCCTCTACGATTTTTACCCTCCACGCTGCCCTCCAATACTAAACTGGTGATCCCTTGATGCCTCAGCACATGTCCTACCAACCGATCCCTTCTTCTGGTCAAGTTGTGCCACAAACTTTTCTTCTCTCCAATAGTGTGTATAGGGCATATTTACTACAATAATAAAATTTGGTACCAAACAATCCTTCCGAAATTTTATTTTAGAATTTCTGTAAAGAAACCATATTTCGAATGCTGCAACCAGTTTAATACGTTATCCCAAATTTGGCACCATGTGGTGAGAATCCACAGCAACCAGAAAACATGGTAGGACAATAGGTTGCGCTGCGAAACAGCTCACTGCGCTAATTCCAAAATTCCGTTACATATGAACTAAGTAAGCTGTTGCGCATTACTCACATTCAGATTGAAAAGTAACATGTATTCAGCAAGTGCTGGAGGACTAAAGGTTACAACTTATACTAATAACTAACCCTAACACATCAGCCGAGCGTTTGCTAAAACATAAACCTAAATATTAAAGTGTCCGTAACTTCGCAAACATTACAGGTCCGCAGTTTTGCAATCAACACGAAATTTCAGTAACATGAGAATTCATACATAAATTTCAATACTTTTAAAGTTCGTAGAAATTGCACTTTTAATATTTATGACTTAAGGCAGAAAGATTCCAAGATATAAAAGTGGACCCATGCTATATTAATATAGTACCATATTTACTACATTCACACAGACGTGTCATACCAGAAAAACAAAAGTTAATTCTTACATAAAACAAGAAAGTGCTAGCTTCTGGAAGCTTGTTTCTATTACAAACGTTTCCATAAGTCGTTCTTTGGCATCGCATTTCTTACATAGGTGGAGAGAGTGACGTATTTAAATACACTCTGTAGACGCCAAGCGTCACACGAGTTGTGTGATAGGAAATGTAAACCTGTTCTTTTAATTTTGTGCAGTGTAACTAAATACACGTTGGCAACAGTGTACGAGCCTGTCGGGTGAAAGTCACGTGTCTGTTAGTTGTTTAGAAAATAAATGCTAAACTATGGAGACTGACTTACTGATCAATGTTAACTACGAACATACCTTTAAAATCCGATGGCAAAATTAATTTCGGAACCAGATACCCGGAAAAACTGTAGCCACCAAAATCATCACAGCATCAAAATGAAACGCAAAAGTTGGATTTGTGGAGAGCTGGTACCGTACTGAATGGGGGCTCGAACGTATTAAACGGCGAAAAACCACAGGTAAAGCCGCAACGAAATCGCAGATAACGAGGAATCATTTGATTAGCCAACACAATTTGACAGAGCTAAAATAGGGGCTTCCTTGCAGCGTTTTAACAGGGATACTACCGTCGCCGAAGTGCGAGACAAGAGTGGCCTCCACCACCGCCACTACATAACATGTCGCACGTCTGAGAAAACGAGAACTTTAAGATTATCACTGAAAAATACGCGTGATGTGCCCCAACGGGCATGAAAAATACCATTGAATTAACTGCCAACAATACTCACTTTAAATTTAATGGGAGCTAATACAATTTAACGTAATTTTTATGGAATTAATTTTTTGAGCTGAGTTATCACGAGCACTCGATTTTTTAGCAGTGTCACTGATCTTGCCAGGCAGCAATGTGTTTAGGCCAAGTCATCAAGGTAGCAAATACACTTAATGAAAAGTTTTGTTGTGTGTGTGTGTACGAGAGAGAGAGAGAGAGAGAGAGAGAGAGAGAGAGAGAGAGAGAGAGAGAGAGAGAGAGAGTTAACTTAAGCTGTAGATGTAGAAGACAGCCTTATTTGCGGATGATCAACGTATCATAGGTAGTCTGGAGAATGAAATAGAAGAAATGATGTATAAACTAAACCTTGTTGCCAAAGAATATTGAAGTATCTACGGAAAAAAGCCAAAACAAGAGCCTCCACATCGAAATCGCTATCAAAGCGAAAGAACTGTCTTAAACGCATTCTTCTGTCGGTTCTTAGTACTGTACAATAATAAATGAAAAGTAGAACATTGCTTATGTTCTACAGCAGTAATTTATTTTGTTAATAGTGTTAACCACTCCAAGTCGTCTGATGGCTTTGTTGGCCAAAAACCAGTTAACAAAATAGATTAATACAGTAGAACATATATAATACTATGCACTTGGTGCAGGGAGTGGCAACTGGCCCTTAACATAGACAAATGTAATGTATTGCGAGTACATAGAAAGAAGGATCCTTTGTTGTATGATTATATGGTAGCGGAACAAACACTAGTAGCAGTTACTTCTGTAAAATATCAGGGAGTATGAGTGCGGAACGATCTGAAGTGGTAAGGCGGGTACCAGGTTGAGATTCATTGGGAGAGTCCTTAGAAAATGTAGTCCATCAACAAAGGAGGTGGCTTACAAAACACTCGTTCGACCTATACTTGAGTATTGCTCATCAGTGTGGGATTCGTACCAGATCGGGTTGACGGAGGAGATAGAGAAGATCTAAAGAAGAGCGGCGTGTTTAGTCACAGGGTTATTTGGTAACCGTGATAGCGTTACGGAGATGTTTAACAAACTCAAGTAGCAAACTCTGCAAGAGAGGCGCTGTCCAGGTTTCGAGAGGGTGCGTTTTTGGATGAGGTATCGAATATATTGCTTCCCCCTACTTATACCTCCCGAGGAGACCACGAATGAAAAATTAGAGAGATTCGAGCGCGCACGGAGGCTTTCAGACAGTTGTTCTTCCCGCGAACCATACGCGACTGGAACAGAAAAGAGAGATAATGACAGTGGCACGTAAAGTGACTCCGCCACTCACCGTTGGGTGGCTTGCGGAGTATAAATGTAGATGTAGATAGTATGATCAACAAACAAAACATTAAGCAGCTCTCTGACTGTGACAGAATCGCTATATCAAACATACCAGATTTACGTACTGAACGGAAAATATACAAGAAACACTAATTATGTAAGGTCACTGCAGTACTATTAGTGCATCGCGGGGGAAAGAATCGGACTTTAACATCTTGTAACGTAATTGCTCTGTTACATGTTGCTACGCGATCTTTATTGTGTCTGGAAATATTTGTGTTTTCTTAACTTTGCTGGCCTCCCCCCACGAACCATGGACCTTGCCGTTGGTTGGGAGGCTTACGTGCCTCAGCGATACAGATAGCCGTACCGTAGGTTCAACCACAACGGAGGGGTATCTGTTGAGGGGCCACACAAACGTGTGGTTCCTGAAGAGGGGCAGCAGCCTTTTCAGTAGTTGCAGGGGCAACAGTCTGGATGATTGACTGATCTGGCCTTGTAACAATAACCAAAACGACCTTGCTGTGCTGGTACTGCGAACGGCTGAAAGCAAGGGGAAACTACAGCCGTAATTTTTCCCGAGGACATGCAGCTTTACTGTATGATTAAATGATGATGGCGACCTCATAGATAAAATATTCCTGACGTAAAATAGTCCTCCATTCGGATCTCCGGGCAGGGAACAACCCAAGAGGATGTTGTTATCAGGAGAAAGAAAACTGGCATTCTACGGATCGGAGCGTGGAATGTCAGATCCCTTAATTGGGCAGGTAGGTTAGAAAATTTAAAAAGGGAAATGGATAGGTTAAAGTTAGATATAGTGGGAATTAGTGAAGTTCGGTGGCAGGAGGAACAAGACTTCTGGTCAGGTGACTACAGGGTTATAAACACAAAATCAAATAGGGGTAATGCAGGAGTAGGTTTAATAATGAATAGGAAAATAGGAATGCGGTAAGCTACTACAAACAGCATAGTAAACCCATTATTGTGGCCAAGATAGATACGAAGCCCACACCTACTACAGTAGTACAAGTTTATATGCCAACTAGCTCTGCAGATGACGAAGAAATTGATGAAATGTATGATCAAATCAAAGAAATTATTCAGATAGTGAAGGGAGATGAAAATTTAAGTCATGGGTGAATGGAATTCGGTAGTAGGAAAAGGGAGAGAAGGAAACATAGTAGGTGAATATGGCCTGGGGCAAAGAAATGAAAGAGGAAGCCGCCTGGTAGAAGTTTGCACAGAGCACAACTTAATCATAGGTAAAACTTGGTTCAAGAATCATAAAAGAAGGCTGTATACATGGAAGAAGCCTGGAGATACTAAAAGGTATAAGATAGATTATATAATGAAAAGACAGATTTAGGAACCAGGTTTTAAGTTGTAAGACATTTCCAGGGGCAGATGTGGGCTCTGACCACAATCTGTTGGTTATGAACTGTAGATTAAAATTGAAGAAACTGCAAAAAGGTGGAAATTTAAGGAGATGGGACCTGGATAAACTGACTAAACCAGAGGTTGTACAGAGTTTCAGGGACAGCATAAGGGAGCAATTGACAGGAATGGGGGAAAGAAATACGGTAGAAGAAGAATGGGCAGCTTTGAGGGATGAAGTAGTGAAGGCAGCTGAGGCTCAAGTGGGTAAAAAGACGAGGGCTAATAGAAATCCTTGGGTAACAGAAGAAATATTGAATTTAATTGATGAAAGGAGAAAATATAAAAATGCAGTAAATGAAGCAGGCAAAAAGGAATACAAACGTCTGAAAAATGAGATCGACAGGAAATGCAAAATGGCTAAGCAGGGATGGCTAGAGAACAAATGTAAGGATGTAGAAGCTTATCTCACTAGGGGTAAGATAGATACTGCCTACAGGAAAATTAAAGAGACCTTTGGAGATAAGAGAACCACTTGTATGAACATCAAGGGCTCAGATGGAAACCCAGTTCTAAGCAAAGAAGGGAAAGCAGAAAGGTGGAAGGAGTATATAGAGCGTCTATACAAGGGCGATGTACTTGAGGACAATATTTAGGAAATGGAAGAGGATGTAGATGAAGATGAAATGGAGATACGATACTGTGTGAAGAGTTTAACAAAGCACTGAAAGACTTGAGTCGAAACAAGGCCCCGGGAGTAGACAACATCCCATTAGAACTACTGACGGCCTTGGGAGAGCCAGTCCTGCCAAAACTGCCATCTGGTGCGCGAGATGTATGAAAAAGGCGAAATACCCTCAAACTTCAAGAAGAATATAATAATTCCAATCCCAAAGTCAGCAGGTGTTGACAGATGTGAAAATTACCGAACTATCAGTTTAATAAGTCACAGCTGCAAAATACTAACGCAAATTCTTTACAGACGAATGGAAAAACTAGTAGAATCCGACCTCGGGGAAGATCAGTTTGGATTCCGTCGAAATGTTGGAACACGTGAGGCAATACTGACCCTACGACTTATCTTAGAAGAAAGATTAAGGAAACGCAAATCTATGTTTCTAGCATTTGTAGACTTAGAGAAAGCTTTTGACAATGTTGACTGGAATACTCTCTTTCAAATTCTAAAGGTGGCAGGGGTAAAATACAGGGAGCGAAAGGCTATTTACAATTTGTACAGAAACCAGATGGCAGTTATAAGAGTCGAGGGGGCACGAAAGGGTAGCAGTGGTTGGGAATTGAGTGAGACAGGGTTGTAGCCTCTCCCCGATGTTATTCAATCTGTATATTGAGCAAGCAGTGAAGGAAACAAAAAAAAAGTTCGGAGTAGGTATTAAAATCCATGGAGAAGAAATAAAAACTTTGAAGTTCGCCGATGACGTTGTAATTCTGTCAGAGACAGCAAAGGACTTGGAAGAGCAGTTGAACGGAATGGATAGTGTCTTTAAAGGAGGGTATAAGGTGAACATCAACAAAAGCAAAACGAGGAAAATGGAATCTAAATTAAGTCGGGTGATTCTGAGGGAATTAGATTAGGAAATGAGACACTTAAAGTAGTAAAGGAGTTTTGCTATTTGGGGAGCAAAATAACGGATGGTGGTCGAAGTAGAGAGGATATAAAATGTAGACTGGCAATGGCAAGGAACGCGTTTCTCAAGAAGAGAAATTTGTTAACATCGAGTATAGATTTAAGTGTCAGGAAGTCGTTTCTGAAAGTATTTGTATGGAGTGTAGCCATGTATGGAAGTGAAAGCTTTCGAAATGCGGTGCTACAGAAGAGTGCTGAAAATTAAATGGGTAGATCACATAACTAATGAGGAGGTATTGAATAGGATTGGGAAGAAGAGAAGCTTGTGGCACAACTTGACAAGAGGAAGGGACCGGTTGGTAGGACATGTTCTGAGGCATCAGGGGATCACCAATTTAGCACTGGAGGGCAGCGTGGAGGAAAAACATCGTAGAGGGATACCAAGAGAAGAATACACCAAGCAGATTCAGAAGGATGTAGGTTGCAGTAAGTACTGGGAGATGAAGAAGCTTGCACAGGATAGAGTAGCATGGAGGTTTTAAATTGTAAATTAAATTGTAAATTGCATCGAACCAGTCTCAGGACTGAAGACAACAACAACAACAACTTTGCTGGGAGTTAGAACGCATGTAGAGGCTGTCGGAGCCAAGCTAGAGTGTCTTCTCTCCTGTGAGACAATTCAGACGAGCGAACATGGTGCCTGGGACGACTACTAGCTTTGGCACACAGGGCTCTCTCCCTGGGCTTCTCAAGGGTCGCGTTATTACAAGAAGTCACAGGATGCCAGTCGGCAGGACGGAGCGCGCCCTTCCAAGTCGGCAATCCCGGAAGTATTCGGAAGCGTGATGACTTTGCACTCCCTTCAGGGTACTGAAATATGCAATTCTGCCATTTTCTGCTTCCACAGCTTGAGAACTTTTAGAATTCCGGGAGCTCCAGCAGATAGTAATCTCTGTGCCTGCCTTCACCCAACTCCGGAATACGCAGTGGGCGCTATTCACGAATTTCAGCTGTTTCTTCTCTGTGATTTGTGCTGGAAAGAGAAATCGTGCGTCGTCAATCTGGTATTAGTACCTTCCCTCGAGCACGTGGTGTTATGGGGTGGGGCAGTGTGGCTGTACAGAGGGTGAGGAGCGGCGCGTGGCTGTGCGAGGTCCGACTTTCGATCGCCGAGACGCTCCTCTGCAAGAATCGTAGCATGTGTTGTATCTGCATTAATTCAGAGTTGAATTTAATATTCATTTCGCTCAACTTCATGACTTAATAGGGGACCCTTCATTATTGAAAATGTTATGAATATGTTGCAGCACATTTGCTTATTTTGATCTGTGTTTTCATTGTGACAGCGGTCCTTTTAATACAGGTACCAGCACTAACAGTGAGACGGCACTAGCGTGGGGGTCGGGGATTTGTCCGAAATTTTGTGTGGTGGAGGAGGACTCCTAACACCTCACGAGGTTAAAATATTACGACGCACCACACAGAAAATCACGGGAAAAATCGATCCAAAGTTTCTTACGTGCCGTATGAGTATACAATATTAGTGCATTGCCGACGTCGTGTGGCCAAATGTTTAGGGCTCGGACTCTCACGCCAGAGGTCTCTGGTTCGATTCCTCCTCCGGCACTTTTTTTCTTCTGTTTCATTTTCTTTTGTTATTCCACCAATTATACAGAAAGTTTCCCAAACCTACATTATCTTTAACAGATTTGTTACATTATTGAATGAAAATTATTTTCTTTTTGTCCAACAACACAATTCATGGCGGTGAGTTTTTCATTTCTCATTGTAAAGTACATGAGGAGAAACATTGAGTTTTTAATCAGAATAGCAAAGTCGATTGGGGAACATTCAATTTTTATACATATAATAATTATAAACAAGAACTGCAGTGGTAATTATTGCAAAAACAAACAAAACAATAGTTTTTGCGACATCTTGCGCAACATATGAAAGCGGGTTTTTTACAGTCACAGGGCGTTTGCAATAAATCTGTACAAAAACATGCCCCATTAACATTTACGAAAATGTTTTGCGTCTCTGATAATTTTGAGGCAAACCAGGAATATTGAATAATGTCTCTGAATATTGGTGACGATAATTGATGGTGAATTATAGAATGATTTTTTATACAACCTTCCCTGGATATAATTTCACGATTCTCCTGTAACAACGCGCTGCAATTTTGCAAGCAACAGAAGAAAAAAAATGTGCGGGGGGAGGAATCGAGACCTCTGCATAAACGTTCGAACGCTAACCACGTAGGCCAAACGGCGGCTCGGCAATTGACTAACATTTTATACTCATACGGCACCTAAGAAACTTTGGATCGATTTTTTTTAACGGCGTGAGGTGTTGGCGATCCTCTTCCACCACACACAATTGCGGACAAATACCCGACCCCCACGCTCGTGCCGTTTCCTTGTAAGATCTATTTGAGGACTTTCCTGTGGAAACATTTGACTGTTGTATGCCGTGCGAATGATTGTTCAACGGGCATTTTTTATTTTTTTTAAAAAAAGCGTGAAATTCGTGGTAGGTATTTCCTTTTTCATTAGTTCGTGAAAGTGGCAGACACATTGCATCACCGCCACGGAACCCCAGAATGTTTCATTGCAAAATAATAAGAGTAAATTAATGAGAAAAATTGAGATTTCAATAAATAGACGCGATAGAAATTAAATCTCAGACACATGCAGCGAGTTGTCCATTGCTTCGTCTCAAAATAACCTGTTGGAACTCTTGCACCACACGCATGCGTCAAGCATAACCAAAACAACCTTGGCAATACAAAACAGCAAGTTCACAAATGCAACGACATCCATGGAAACGTTTGCTGGATCACTAGGCAGTCGCAACCGCGCCCAGATTCCTTACTGCGAGGACCGCCATCATGATGGATGACGACAGTAACAGATAATAACAGACGGGAGCTCAATCTATTCTGTTCAGTCCTGGATAAGACAAAATGTCTGCGTAGAGCCAAATCAAAAGAGATACTTATCTTCGACTGTGAAATGCAGGGGCTCTCAATAAAAAAACGTGTGTTTGATTACTAAAACTAGTGCCCGCTAACACATTTTAATGTGTCACGTATGGTGTCACAGTGTCAAAACCCGCGCAAAGGATGCACTTTTTCCATTTTACATCTGACATGTGCCCGTACATCGTAAGGTTATGTAACACTCAAACTAGGACCGCTACCACATATTTTTTGCCCGATAATTGTGTATGGCTCATAAAAAACACTAAGCTTAACACTTTTCGTTGTGATGTAGTCCCGTAACGACCATTTGAGTCAAAATAAAAGAACACCCTACGAAAGAAAACGACTAACATGCTTACATTTATGTGCAAATTGAGACGATTACACCTTGCTGAAATTGTCACACAAACGACAAGCTCCTAATGGTTCAAATTCCATTAACGAAAGCAAAGAAGGCACGTCGGATCCTGCGACTGCACCGATCTTCCGGCTGCAGAGGGCAGCCGACGGCCCGAGTGAGGGACTGTGCCGATAACACTTGGTGTCCCTCGCCTCAGCCTCAGCCGTCTCGTCTGCTGTGGACAGCCGGCGGAACGCGCCTCATCGGCTAGTAACAGCCGTTGTACAGATCAGGGGGAGGGGGGGGGGTCTGGTCTCACTGCGTTTCTCCAGTAACCATGATCAGCTTCTTCAGACATGTCCAAGTACCACCTTAAGACAAGTTTAGCTGTAGAATTGGGGAATACAAGTACGATATTTGAAAGGAGAGTTCTAAGAAAGTTACTCGATGAATCAGAGACAATACCCCAGACAGAATTGGAGAGTCAGAAAATTGATTATTACGTATTCGTCGAACTACGATTAATCTACCGGTAAGTCCTGCGACAGTGAATATGTAACTAAACTTAGCTCTACAGCTAATTTTCAAATAAGCATGAATGGAGAGGTTAAGAGAGCAGTATCGTACTCCTCAGTAATAAGGGAGACTACTCATAGCACCAGCTTTAAGATCCACTTGGGTTTTCGTAAAATGTGAGTATGACATAAAATATGTCGACAACTGCGTCTTCAGAATAATCACTGTTCTTGTTCTCGATATGTATATTCTCAGTGCTTTTCACTTTGTTTTGCTGTAAAAGATCATCGAACAAACCAATAGATACAGGTGTGATTACTACCCATTAGTTTCAACGACACTTTTAACAAGACATTTACGAGTATCTTAGGAACATTCTTCGTTGCTGGATGGCCTCTGCAGCTTATAATCTGCAACTTAGGTTCATTTACTTTGAGGACAAAAAAATTAGGTGTTTGAAGTTATCTTCCTCCCCCCCCCCCCCCAATGTAACTGCTTAACTTATTTGTTTACTACTACCGCACAATTATTGTTATAATTACGTACGTTTACTTCAAGTCATCCGGTTATGATATCTCCCGGTTTTTACGTAAGTTTCTGATTTTAATTAAAAAAATTTCTTACTCGAGTCATAAATGGAAACACCGTTGACAGCTGGTGAAACTTGGTTTTGATTGACAGACTACTGTTCTCACATGTTACAGCCGCAACTTCAGGTGGAACGTACGTATTTAAAAGTTGAAACATAGTTATAAACTATATCGCATATTTGTGCCACTACATAAAAGTTATTTGAAGATGCATACTCGCAAAAATTATTACATTAATCCATCGCAGGTGAATGCAGCTGTGTTCGTCAAGGTATTGCCATTCGGAGAATGCCGTCAATATTTAAATAAAAAGTCCTATGGACGAACGAAGGATAACCGAGATGGCTGAATGCTCGCACGTACTTTACTAGCGATCGGCCTGGCTTCCCTCCGCCAGCTCTAACAAGTGCTTATCTAGTAACGCTAGTAAATTACACGCTATACACTGCTCGCCTCCCTCGTGAATCAGCCCACCCAGTAGTAAAAACCCCTTTCAGAATCCACAGAATAGTTCCTGAGATAGTCTGATCATGCACTCAGAGAAAACTCGGCGGAGTATTTTATAATATCTGGTGGCTATAATTGTGCTTTCTCTATTTAACGCATTAGAACACGGAAACTGATTACCGTACGAGTACTAAACTTGGTACCTCTAATGTAGAGCACAAGATTTCTATGCGTCACAGCGCCACCGTCCAGTTCAATTTATAGTGGCCACGTGCCGTGATCAGTCATCGAGATTCATAGTTTCACGCCTGACCAGTCGCAGTGTACTTGTTGACGTGTCAACATGACCTTGGACAAAAGGAGCACGGCATTATTGGTGAAGGTCTGTTATCAAAACAACAGTAACGCTGCAGCTGCACTTAGAGAATATCGCCAGTTGAAAGGATTATAGAGGGGTCCTCTTTCTCCACCTGCTTTGCGGAGCATGGTGAAGTTCGAATCAACTGGAGAACTGGGCGTCCCTCCGGGGAAAGGCCGAAGACTGGTTGCACCACAGTTGGTTCGTCAAATCTATGTTGCTACGGCAGACAACGCTGCGTGTAATTCTCGATCGTCGGGCAGTGCGCATGCTGCGTCTCGACAGTTGAACATCCCGTGGTCCACTGTATGGAAGGTATTCCGAACCGTTCTATAATGGTATCTGTACAAGATCCATACCGCACAGCAGCTTGCACCACAGGTCGCACGACGACGTGTTGACTTCGTTCTCCACTTTCTCGAAAAGATTAAAGTTGACGACCTGGCCCTATGGACAGACGAAGCTCATTTTTCTCTGACAGGTGAGGTGAACACAAAGAATTGCCGAGTGTGGGGATCTTCACCTCCACTGCCGGTGAAGTTCCTCTGTATGGTGAAGGTGTCGCCGTGTGGTGTGGCTTCAAGGCTACGTTCAACATTGGCCCATTCTTTTTCGAACAGGTTGGCAAGCAAGAACCAAAGACGTGCAGTGTGAATGGCCAGCGTCACTGCGATATGCGTCGCCAGTATGTCATACTCGCCCTACAGGAAAGAAACGCATTGAACACAACAATTTCCATGCAAGATGGGGTCCCCGACGCACATCACTCCTGAAGTTCACGTGCTTCTCCGAAACACATTTGGAAGCAATTGAATTATCAGCCGATCGTTTCCAAACGCTTGGCCGGCACTATCAACTGGTCTCACTCCCTCTGATTTCTGGTTATGGGGCTAACAGAAGACAGGTTTACCAGGGGACATTCACTTATCTGCTGATCTGAAGTGCAGCACACCAGGAGAGGTAGTCAGTATACCTACGGACATGTATGGTTCCGCTGTGCAATCCTGCGCTTTCAGATCTTCATCTACACTGACGGGCGCCACATTGAGCCCCTTCTCTAACAATAATGGTACTGCTATGTCACTGTATGATGTACCTTTTCTGTACATTAAAAGTGTTTGAACTGAAGTGATTCTGCATTATCTCTCTTTCCCACGACATTGACATTAATGCTACCAAGTGTAGTACTCGTGCGGTGATTAGTTTCCGTGTTACAACGTGTTAAATAGGGAGAGTTTGATTATAAACACTCTGCATGTATAGTGGACTGTGTGAAAAAAATACGGTAGCAGACATTTTTTTAGCATTAAACGTCGAGATGAGGGAGTATTAGCCGCTCTCCGTTCGAAAGGGTGCCACAGCAGTCGATGGGAGACTGTTTTCGTAGTGGTTACAGACCACAATGGCGAGAGCACCGGACCCACAAGTGATTCAGCATAAACGAGCACAGAGAGCGGCGTTGCGAGCCTTCCGCGAGGCCCGCTTAGGCTCTCGGGACTGCTGGCTGGCTGGGGGCGGCGTTTCTCCGGGCGCCGTGGGCGTCGGCTCACGTCGCATTAGCCTCGATACCCCGAGCTGTCGCTCAACGCTGTACAGCGTACAGGCCGGGGGCACGGCTTTCCTCACACACACAGCGTCGCTCGGCCGCTTCAGCAAGTCACCAGCATAATGATGCAAGCAGCAACAACCACCTCCGCCACCGCCAACTATTTGCCGTCTAATGCTGCATGAGGGTCGGCTCTTAAATTTCTCCATGCCTTAAGGGGTCAGATATGCTTATCTGTAATCCTTCCGCACGTCTTTTAATGCCATGTACTCAGATTCTGCTGCGATATCGTCTGTTTTTTGTTTTATTGATCACACGTTCGTCCAGGTACATGTCACAACCACCGTTCCATTTTTGTTTGTTTATGATTACGTCTTTCATTCCTGTCTGCAAAACTAAAACTGAGCCGCTAAATTTGTTAGTTACTGATTAAGTTACTAATAGTACTAAATACTACGTAAACTGCTAAATGAAGTACTCAATAATTAATTCTACTGCTCGTTAAACCGCCTCAAGAATTGAACTACTTACTAAGTAGTTTCAGTCTTCAATAAAGCGAAACTATCAGTGCCATTAAACTAACATAACGTAATTTTCATAGTCTAATAATTGGTATGATAATTTTTGTTATTCTTCATCTCGTTGAGTGTCTACCTATGGTTTTACTGAACCGATCGTGCGGCTTAGCGTGCACGTAAGTACTTCGTGTGTGTGTGTGTGTGGGGGGGGGGGGGGGGGGGGAGAGTTGTGGATGGTTAATCCTGGGTACATGTTGTGGATGGGTATTTTACGGTAAATACTGTTTCCATTGACTTGTCACTGAACTGTGGTACTAGCCTTTATCAAGATTTAAAAGGAAGAGTTTCTGCATATCAATTTTTGCTTCTGAAAGGAAGATTTTCGCCTTATACATGGGAACATCTTTATGCAAGTATATGTAGGTGTGTATTTCTAAATTATGTGAAACACTGCTGCTGTTACTAATTAGTTGAAAATAGTTCGGCATACAGTGCAACTGTTCGTACTGGACTATACATCTTATAGTACTGTCGTAATTATTCTTGTCTGCGCCATTATTGACCAATTGTGATGCCTTCTAACATCTGATCATCCTCTTACTACTTTGCGCTGCGCGTAATCAAAACACCACGAATTATTCTATTTATTTTTCAGTTTATTATTTTACTTATTCGTAGTGTTCCGAAACCTTTTGAGCATCACTTTCTTGTCCGCCTCTCTACCAAAAGCCCTTTTCATCAGGAACAGATACACCGGTCAAGTTCTAATTTGTATCATATACAGCGTGTTTGGAAATTCTTGTTACTATATATATTTCTTGACGGTGTTACAGTCTTCCAAGTGTGATGAAGAGGGATAAATGTAGCAACTCAGGTAAGTGTCCGTACCTGGGAAACGAACGAGTCGGAAACTTACTACCGAAAATCATTCTAATACCTCTGACAGTGGAATACATATACCTATACTGTCGTTGCTAAGAATGTGCGGTATGCAACTTTCAGGAGGAGGTAGTGTTGACAAAACGAGGAAAAAATGTGTAGGAAATATGAGCTCTAAAATGGATACTTGAGGAACCGTGAGCACCTGCTCATCTTCCCTACTGTCAAACACACCTCTACTTAACAGGTGCTCATGGCTCTTAACGTATCCGTTTCAGAGCCCATGTTCACTACACATTTTCTCGATTTTTGGTCCGTACTACCTCCTCTGGAAGTTACCTACTCTACAATCTTAGCAACAATATACCGGTATGTGTATTCCACTGTCAGAGGTATCGGAACAGTTTTCGCTTATAACTTTCAACTCGTTCCTTTCCAGTAGAGTGTCCTTCACCTGAAATTGATACATTCATCCATCATCGTCCTACAAAGTATCTAAAATCAGCACGGAATCATCCTGTATATATCTGCAATTACAGGCGCCAGTCATATCTTAGACGCTCCGTAGCGTTGTTGAATGGCGTTTCCGAACATGTGTTCCTATTCAATCTATTATGTACTCACTGCCCTCTACAACTCGTAGAAGTTTGCAGTGGAAATTTCCGAACACGCTATAGTCGGTCTACCGTCCCTTTGTGGTGTAAAAAACTAGCACTTCAAAGTCGATGAAATCAAGAGATAGGCAATTTATGTCACATATTTTCATACTCGCAAACTTAACTCATGAAAACCTATAGCGTCTTCCTATTGACCTAGATTCGTGAAATTTGGCAGGAAGCAAAGTGTAATGGTACAATTACAGGAAAAAATCCGAAAAGTGTTAGTTTGTAATTACATAGCATGAAAATTATTTTTCTCGTTTATCACCCGGCTTCAAACTTGAAATTAAAACGTTCTCGAAAGTCTTAAAATTCCCGGGGAAAACTATCTTGCCAGTACCAACGTTAACAACAGGCAAAAATCGTCTGGATTCTCTATTCCCGGGATGAATAAACTGACTGAGCGGAACTCTCAGAGAGCAAGTCCTGCTTCCACTTGGCTAATTTTTGACAGTAAACTGCTGTCTCCCAAATTGGTTTCGGATGTAATTCAGATCTGGTTGCCCTATTAGACGTACCATCACAGAATCATTGATTTATCCAATCGAGATGTTACACATTCTACCGGCCAGTGTCGCCGAGCGGTTCTAGGCGCTTCAGTCTGGAACCGCGCGATCGCTACGGTAGCAGGTTCGAATCCTGCCTCGGGCATGGACGTGTGTGATGTCCTTCGGTTAGTTAGGTTTAAGTAGTTCTACGTTCTAGGGGACTGATGGCCTCAGATCTTTAGTCCCATAGTGCTCAGAGCCATTTGAACTATTTGTAAAACAGTCTGAAAGCGTTCTTCCAACCCCATTTGCATACTCACTGCAGCGCGAAGGCGCCAGTGTACACACCTTATTGCCTAAATAGGGCTCCGAATATTCGCCAACTGCTCCGGTCGGCTCGGTCACCAGACTGTTCCACCTGTGCACCTCTCATTGAGAGGTGGTGACCGGTAGTTACGAGCCTTCAGCGGTGACTATTCGGCGTCTCCCTGTTCGCTCAGCCACAGACGTGCTCCTGACTTCTTAATCAGCAGATTTACATGAGCGAGCTGACATTGACACCTTATGTCACCACGGCATACTGTGTTCCTGCAATGCTGCTAACGGCAAAAGGAAGCAAGTTAAACTCGTCACAACAAATTCAAGACTATGCGGATACGACAGTCTCGTCTTAGTGTTTTTGCCATTTGAACGGGGACATCATCATACGCAAAGAGCTTGGTCGTAACACAAGTGTATCTTGTAACCGGACAACGCCATAAAAAAGCGCGCTGTCCGCTCTTTCCTCGTGATTGTAAATATACGTGAACCGATCACAAAAATACACGCTACCACGTTCCACCCGGCGTCTTCACTTACCAAAAATCTCCAGATTTGAGAGCGCTGGTACCCATCCCGTTTAGCGCCTGGAAAGTACGAATCACGTCACATCGAAGTTTAGCAACTTGTATCCATTCGTAGTTAAACTTCAAGCTGGCAGTGTCGGCTCCGAAACAATTCCTCATACAACAGTAATATTTATTCGCTAATCCGCAGAAACTAACATGCAAACCAGGTGTGTCCACATTCATAATTTATGGAGAATTGCTTTAAGCACCACTTTCTGCCAGACACACCGCTAGTCACGGCCGGGAAGCGAAGACCTGTACACAATCCACACTTGGCGTAGCGGCTGGCAGTAAACACTCAACAACAACAAATGCAACGCCCTCTCACAATTGGACGGAGTGATCCTTTGTTATTCTATTACATGAATGGTGATACATCACTGAGAAGGCCGAATAAAACCATTTGTATGAAAGGCCTTTTCATTGCACGAATCTCATTAGGTTTCCCGCTTTCAGTCCCAGAACTAGTTTGATGGAGATATCTACCCCAGTCTGCCCTGCGCAAACCTCTATCTCTACATAGGAACTGAACCGTAATAAATTTGAATCTGCTTCCTAAAGTCAGTCAAGCCTTCGTTTCTCTCTACAATTTTTATCCCCCTTTACACCCTTCATTCCCATATCAAACTGACCTGTCCTCAACGCCTTGGGGTGTGACCTATCAAACTCCATCTTTTAGTCAATTTTTTTCCCATTTTTCCCTCGCATTCGATTCAGAATTACTTCATTACTTATACTGCTTCACATCCAGTGATCTGCGTTCGCCTATGCCATCATATTTCGGATGTTTCTATTCTCTTTTTGTCTGAACTGCTTATACCTTGCAAGGCTATATTCCAGACAAATACTTCCAGTAAAAGACTTCGTAACACTTACGTCTCTATTTGCTTTCCTTCAGAAACGCTTTTCTTGCTATTACCAGTCTGCATTTTATCTTTTGCTGCCCAAACAGTAAATCCTGTCTAATGGTGTCTGCGTCTTATTTTCTATTGCAATTCAGTGTACATTGCTCGATTTAATTCGACTACATTCCAGTGGCTTTGTTTTCTGTTGATTACGTTCATCTTCCTTTGCCATCTGACAGTTATGACTTCGACAAAACAACGTATTTATTTCAGAGAACATGTAATTCTCACGAACATCTCGCAAAATGTCCATGATGGGGGGAAAAACGCGAAAATCGCAGTTAGTACAGAGATTTCACCGAAGTATTTCCCGAGCATCAATTACTGATAGCACAGGAATGCATTGGAATTATATTGGTACTGAAAGTGGCCTCTGTCACATTCCTTTAGTTGGATGGAGGAGTACGAATGAGGACCTAGACTTTCGTAGCAGAGCCCCGTCGCATTCAAGCCACGTATTTGGTGAAGTGCTTTGCGCTTTAGTGTCAGTCTCTTTAGTTATGGATATGGCGGTGCAGTTAGGGGCTAACGACCAGCGAGAACTGTTATGGAGAGCAGCTTACAAGACGCCAAGGACAAACACGGGCGGGTTTACGGCGTCAGCTGCCGCGTGACGTCAGACGCACAGTGTTTACAGGCAGTGGCGGGATGACACGGCGCGACAGCTGCCTGCCCGCTGCTCACGTAACCGCTGACTGCTGCCCGCTGGAATTACACACCCCGAGGCTAATGCGCTCCAGAGCACGCGCTCAGCTATTCTCGCTCGCACCACGTCTGCTCCACGCTCGCAACGGCGGTTCCGAGATCGTACCGGACCGCAGAAAGCTCCCACCACTAATAGGATGTGTCAGTTTATCTTGTCTAATGATATCACCGAAAAGCTACGTCACAGAAGTAAAAGACTGAGCGTGCGTATTTCACTCGTTACTCAAGCTGGCTCGTATGTGTCAATCATATATCTTTGCAACTCTGATAAATCGCCTGTCTTACCAAATAGTGTCGTACTTCTGACACGGCCGTGACAACTAACTGCTCACGTGACTGCCATAAACTGTATCGCAGACAGTCTAATAAACGACCTAGAGTGATAAGACCTGAACGTGAACTTCTCGTCAGAGAAACTGCTATGATGGAGTGAAAAATCACGCGACTAGCGACAGTGGAGCAGTGAGTGTTTAAGTGCACTCCGGAGCACTTTTATTACACACATACAAACGCGTTATGAAGTGCACCACACGATACAGTGAAACCATTGTAGAGTCAACATTATCGGTCACGCTTAGCTACGGTCCCCAACTGAAGGATCTCAGATCTGCATACAAGCGGCCTACATCTCGCTTGATACAGCCCCATATATGCTCAGCAGGACAGAGATCTTTCGACATGGGTCCACACTTCAGCGGGAACTTGCTCAAGTCATCGTACACATTTGAGGAGTCACGGAATGATGCTGTGTTTGGTCACAGGACCGTAGGAAAAGAAATACATTCACGTGACAGGACAGTAAATTAATGTAGGGTTCGCTTGCATCTCACTTTTATCACCAGAAATGTAAGGGATAAAGCCCAACATAAGTGTTTAAGTGGGCTATGTGAGGAACCTGTTGCCTCCTCCTGGTTAATACCCCTAACTGAGAAAAGTTATTATTGGTAACTTATATAACCAATATTTCAGTCTTACACATTTATGATAGTAGTAATGATCTTTCGAAAATAATTTAGTGACAAACAGAATCAAATCGATTATTTTTTTATCCCACAGAAAATTTCATTTTACCTCTCAGGAGATAACTACCCCGAAATTGGAACCACTGGCCTATTGTGACTCATCCGCCATTATCTGACGGTTTTATGCGGTGCACAACGCCTTCAAAAACCACGTGCGAGAATTTCATATTCTCTCGCTCGGTACGCGCAAACTGTTACGCCTACTGTAATTAAAATTTGACGGCGTTCCGGGTTGCACAGGCCCCACAGGTAGGGGCAGCTGAATCACCGTGTATGGTCCACGTGGCCATTTTTGCTGCTTCAAGCGACTATCTGCGGAGTTGCGCCCCTGTGCCCGTGCTACTCCCTCTGGGGGTGGAGAGCGACAGCGGGTGCCGCTGCACACTTTGTCACGGCGAACGGCTCAGTGTGTGAGGTCTAAGTGGATCTGAATGTTAAGTTATATTACATTACATTATTCCTAAACGTTTAATACTTCATTACAACAAACATCTAGTCCTTGTATATATTTGATGGAATTTGTGGATGCCATTGCGAATTCTCACAGCCCTTCTGTGTGGTCTGGTGCTGTACTCTTCCCTGACATTTCGGATAGTGTGCCTCGGTGCCCAGCTGTGGAGAACAGCATTCCCCATCTAAAAAGTGACTGTACACATTGCATGTCCTGGCTCAGTCGGTTAAATCTTTACCCTCTCTATGGGAAGTGATCAAACTCAGGGACGGTATCAGCATTGCAAAGCATGTTGCTGGGGCATTTTGGAACCATCATTTCCTTCGGGAATTGGTGAGGTGAGACGACAAGTGGAAAAGAACGATGCCTCGAACGAAATCTGTTGATTCCGTGGTGAGGGATGTCAGAATGCACCAGTCGTCCAGGGTTTGCTACGACATCATTGTGTTCCCTGATCGAGGCTCCTTTCCTCCGCAGACTTAGGGGTAGTACGTGGCCGAGAACAGGCAGCCAGATGGTTGGAGTAACCCTCATTTTTCCCGAAATGATGCGAGTAGTATTAACAACTTGGACATCAATTTTGCTGTTCAACCTTGCTAGCGCACAGTACTCCGACGTGGAGTATACGAGGCTCAGTGCTGAAGTCCGTTGTTCCACTACGTTTTTGAACGAGGTTTTTTTTAATCCTTAGCGGCAGTTTTTGTGAGGCGCAATTTAAAAAAGAGTTCTATTTAACGCGACACTCAGATATGTTGGCTCCTTACTCTATTTAGGTCGTATGTCTCCAATACGGACTTCCAGAGCTTCATTGGATTGTCTTTAATATGACGGAAGGAAGTCGTTTCGGTCTTAGCGGGATCAGGTCTGAGCATCAATTTTTGAAGTGCTTGCCACTACAGACAAAAATCAGATGTCAGGATTTCTTCTGTAGCTTCAAAAAGAGTGCCTTATTGCTATGGCCCTACATCAGCATAACTAACTTTCTTACAAATGTTTTTAGTATGCTGGCAACGTGAAGGGTAAAGAGCACTGGGCTAATTCCGAGCCTTGAGGTAACTCATTTGAAGGTATTTCTGGCTACTGATTTTATTTCCCATAACGACCTGCAATCTTCAGCTACCAATTTTGCTGTCGATCTTCTTAACTTTTCCGCATGTGATTATCAGTTTACACAGTTGGCCTTTTCTCCAGACGGTATCGTAGGCTGCTGATAAATCAGTGAAAGCCTCAGACGTCCCCAGTTTCTCTCGAAAGCCGTATTTCATATGCGATCTGAAAGCCAGGACTTGGTCTGTGCAACCTCGGTTGAGATTAAAGCCGGCTTGCTCTACAGGGATGGCGGTGAGTATTGTTTGACATATCCCGTTAAGTAGTACTCGTTCCGGAAGCTTATATGCCACAATAAGCAGTGCAATGGGACGATAGCTTTATGGAAGTTCTCCAAGTTTACCTTTCTTCAGGATTGCGGTCACCTTGGCACAGTTAAGCTCTAGGGAAATGTTGCCTGTCTTTAATAGTGAGCTGAAGAACTTTGCTAACCATGCCGTCAGAACTATACACTTTACCAGGTAGTGGGTCTTTTATTGCTACTGCGTGGCTCGGACGTATACCCAGTGTCGAGAGCCGGCTGTTTGACATTTTTAGAGTTCTCGTTTAGTGATGGTGCATTTCGATGATTTAATCTTTAATATGTTCTGCTGGATATTTTAAAATCCATCGTCTGGGTAGTTTTCCTCTTCTATCGCCGTGCAGTATCCTGGCTGCGTATCAGTTCATGAGCTCTTTCTGTATCACCGCTACTATGAAAAATCAGTTTCTCACATTTCTCATTCCAGCCTGTAACATATACTTTCCGGTGTCCTCTGGGTACAAGCTTTTTTGCTATACTGGTAACTGCACTTACAAACCTGCTCCAGTTGTCGGCAGATGGACGAATCCAACCCAACCATTTATCAAGAAAAAGCATTCAAGTCAGCTTTTTGCGTGCTTCATGTGGCTTGAGGAAGTGAGGCTATCACGCAGACTTCTACTAGAACTGTACGGTGTCGTCGAGGAACGGAACACTTGGGGGACTGGAGTACATGGAACGTCATCGGACGTACTCCTGGCAGTCAGGCAGTCAGCGTGACCGTTCAGCGCACCGTCGGCAAGGCGGGCGACGCCAGCGCACGAGGTCTCTGCCAGGCAGCACGCAGGTCGCGCCCCGTTGGCAGTGCTGCCCGTGTGCCGTGTCCGACGAGTACCTCACTGGGGGCAGTCCACCGCCGCTAGCGTCATGTGCCATGGGCAGGAATGTGTTTGTGACAAGTGTCTCCGTCGGCACGAAATGCCGGTTGGTTTGATGGGTAGTTGACAAGCTGGTATAGCCATGCTGCACTATCAAGTACTGACGAACGATACGAAACGATGCAAACCATACAGGCAAGACAGCTGCGTCGTGCAAAAAGTGGCAATAGTGCCTTAACAACCAGGAATGTAAGGTCCTGCACATGAGTGCAAGAAGAAGAATTTTATCTACTCCATAAGTGACGGAAACGTAAAGGTTGTCGAGTGAACTAAAGGCAGAGGGTTTACAATTACGACCAATTTAAATTACGGCCATCACATAGAAAATGTTCCGGTGAACGCGAACAAGAGACTGCGTTTATTGGCAGAACAGTTGGACCGAGAAACTGCTCGGAACGGTGTACTTACCAGGTTGCAGCCCTCATAGAAAGATTTAGGTGGTGTTTTTTCCCATGTGTTGTTCGAGAGTGGAAAGGTTGAGAAGTAGTCCTACGAAGCACGTGGGAACCACTTGAGCGTGACTTACAGTGCAGTGGTGTAGATGTTGGCATCTAAGACGTGTGTCCCACTCCTCCTCCCTCCCCCACCCCCTGTCGCCAACCAAACTCTCCTATGTACATGTTGTTGTTTTCTCCAGTCCTGAGGCTGGTTTGACGCAGCTCTCCATGCTACTCTATCCTGTGCAAGCTTCTTCATCTCCCAGTACTTACTGCAGCCTACAACCTTCTGAATCTGCTAAGTATATTCATCTCTTGGTCTCCCTCTACGATTTTTACCCTCCACCCTGCCCTCCAATGCTAAATTTGTGATCCCTTGATGCCTCAAAACATGTCCTACCAACCGGTCCCTTCTTCTAGTCAAGTTGTGCCACCAACTTCTCTTCTCCCCAATCCTATTCAATAGCTCCTCATTAGTTATCTGATTTAGCCATCTAATCTTCAGCATTCTTTTGTAGCACCACATTTCAAAAGCTTCTATTCTTCTCTTGTCCAAACTATTTATCGTCCATGTTTCACTTCCATACATGGCTACACTCCATACAAATACTTCCAGAAAAGACTTCCTGATACATAAATCTATATTTGATGTTAACAAATTTCTCTTCTTCAGAAACGCTTTACTTGCCATTGCCAGTCTGCATTTTATATCCTCGCTACTTCGACGATCATCAGTCATTCTACTCCCTAAATAGCGAAACTTCTTTACTACTTTAAGTGTCTCATTTCCTAATCTAATTCCTTCAGCATCACCCGATTTAATTTGACTACATTCCATTATCCTCGTTTTGCTTTCGTTGATGTTCATGTATATGTACATATTATCACAAGTATATTACACGATCAAATACCAAATACTGTGTAGTACTACAATGGATTTTTTTAAAATGTAGATTTGTTTCGAAGAATATGCTGTGAATACGTTGTTATTGCCTGTGGCAGCCGGAAAATGAACCTACCCTCGAACTAGCAAAATGGTGCAGCAGAAACCGTACCTGAAATTCTAGACGCCAGAAAGGCACAGGGAGAGTGAGGGTGAGAACGTATAGGCTCGAAGCAGTGTGGGTATTTACGAGCCACGAAGGCCGTGACAGCTTTGTTTCCAGACAAGTGTAAACGTTAAGATGAGAAATGGAGACGGGGCCGGCTGGCGCCGCCCTCCGCACACGTGACCGGCGGTCGGGCTGCCGTGCTCCTCGTGTTGACATTCCCTGGCGGCTGCGGCGGCGCCTGCTGTCTCCCCCGCCACGGACCTGATTGATATCGCGCCGCGCGCCGCAGGTATTCGCCGCTTCCACTCCTCTCCCCCCCCCCCCCCCCCCCCCCGTCCCCCCGTCCCTTCCTCACACACTCCGCGGCGCTTACCATTCGGCGCCACTGCCGACAGAGATGGTCTCCTCCGCACGTAAACAGAAAACACACACTCCTTACCGGGAATGGTGAGTGGAAGCGGCGTCAACGGACGGGAATATTTACACAGTACAGGGTGATATGGACACCCTGACAGGTATAATGTGCCCGCGGCCTGCCAACGTACAACAACCTTCCGTATCTCAGATGTACAGTGGAGGACTACCTGTTTCCGGACAGGACAGACACACATCCTGGAGATGACAGCTACGTGTGTGCCTTGTCCAGTGTCTGACAGGTGAAAAATCCCGCTGGTGAGTTGAAGAGGTATGAGCGAGCGGTGCGGCGCCGCAGTCGGATGGTAGTCCACCGCTAAGACCGCTTAAGTCTTTGGCCACATTTGCACTCCGAAAGCCACTGTGCTGCGCGTGGCGCAGGATGAGCTCTGTACAAGCACTGTTTGCCCCTTTCTGTTTCAACCGCAGAGGGTGTGTAGACTATCAGTCTTCTGTTACACTGCCATGCGTACTACACAAACACGTGGTACTGTTACCGACAACTGTGCCGCTAAAGCGGAGTTATTGAACGCAGTTTTCCGAAATTCCTTCACCAGGGAAGACGAATGGAATATTACAGAATTTGAAACACAAACAGCTGCTAGCATGAGTTTCTTAGAAGTAGATACGGCAAGTCTTCAGGTCCAGATTGTATACCGATTAGGTTCCTTTCAGATTACGCTGAAACAATAGCTCCCTACTTAGCTATCATATACAACCGCTCGCTCACCGATAGATCTGTACCAACAGATTGGAAAATTGCGCACGTCGCACCAGTGTTTAAGAAGGGTAGTAGGAGTAATCCATTTAACTACAGATCTATATCATTGACGTCGGTTTGCAGTAGGGTTTTGAAGCATATATTGTATTCAAACATTATGAATCACCTCGAAGGGAACGATCTATTGATACGTAATCAGCATGGTTTCCGAAAACATCGTTCTTGTGCAACGCAGCTAGCTCTTTATTCGCACGACGTAATGGCCGCTATCGAAAGGGGATCTCAAGTTGATTCCGTATTTCTAGATTTCCGGAAAGCTTTTGGCACCGTTCCTCACAAGCGACTTCTAATCAAGCTGCGGAGCTATGGGGTATCGTCTCAGTTGTGCGACTGGATTCGTGATTTCCAGTCAGGAAGGTCGCAGTTCGTAGTAATAGACGGCAAATCATCGAGTAAAACTTAAGTGATATCAGGTGTTCCCCAGGGAAGCGTCCTGGGACCTCTGCTGTTCCTGATCTATATAAATGACCTGGGTGACAATCTGAGCAGTTCTCTTAGGTTGTTCGCAGGTGATGCTGTAGTTTAGGGTCTAGTAAGGTCATCCGAAAACCAATATCAGTTGCAAAGCGATGTAGAAAAGATTGCTGTATGGCGTGGCAGGTGGCAGTTGACGCTAAATAACGAAAAGTGTGAGATGATCCACATGAGTTCCAAAAGAAATCCGTTGGAATTCGATTACTCGATAAATAGTACAATTCTCAAGGCTGTCAATTCAACTAAGTACCTGGGTGTTAAAATTACGAACAACTTCAGTTGGAAGGACCACATAGATAATATTGTCGGGAAGGCGAGCCAGAGGTTGTGTTTCATTGGCAGGACACTTAGGACATGCAACAAGTCCACTAAAGAGACAGCTTACACTACACTCGTTCGTCCTATGTTAGAATGTTGCTGCGCGCTGTGGGATCCTTACCAGGTAGGATTGACGGAGGACATCGAAAGGGTGCAAAAAAGGGCAACTCGTTTTGTATTATCAAGTAATAGGGGAGAGAGTGTGGCAGATATGATACGTGAGTTGGGATGGAAGTCATTACAGCAAAGACGTTTTTCATCGCGGCGACATCTACCACCAACTTTCTCTTCCGAATGCGAAAATATTTTGTTGAGCCCAACCTACATAGGTACGAATGATCATCAAAATAAAATAAGAGAAATCAGAGCTCGAACAGAAAGGTTTAGGTGTTCGTTTTTCCCGCTCGCTGTTCGGGAATGGAATAGTAGAGAGATAGTATGATTGTGGTTCGATGAACCCTCTGCCAAGCACTTAAATGTGAATTGCAGAGTAATCATGTAGATATAGATGTAGAACCCTGCAGCTCTATTCCGTAGTTTCCGTTAGCCTAGCTTAATGAAGGTAACACGCTAATTAACAATACTCAAGAACGGGTCAATAAAATTCACTTTCTTAGGAGTCATCTACCTTCCCCATGGCTACACACACGACGTCGTTTGCTATTAAATAGGTCTGGACACAAATCTCAGCAACTGGGCGTTGCGAATTATTCTTCTGAACGCCAGTCAAGTAGTCAAACGATATTAGTTTGACTGTTTAGCACATTGCATTTACTAATTTTTATAGTCGGTTGTAAATTCTCCTAGCATACGCTGATGATAATCTGCAAGTCTCGTCACACACTGCAGCGCCATCCTCTGTAGTCCCGTTAAACCGCGATGTCTACGTAGGTTGGTTGGTCGCTTGTGAGTGTCGATCATCACTTAACGCTCAGCCAATGGCACATGCACACAGTCCGGCTGTGTAATGCTACATTTCTGGTGCTGCAGGAACTCTGAAACACACCGACTAATCTTTTCGAAATTATTTATACACGCCATCAGATACTATGATAGTACTCACATGTACGTAAGCGACTGAACAAGTATCGTTGCTTACGACACCTATATTTAAACTGGTAATGCAATAACGCAAACGTAACAAGGATATGTAACTCCCCCAGTGTTGTCCTTTTTTTTACGCTGTTTTGTCTTATTTCGTTGAACAATACTCCACGTTTGGAACTCGTAACTAGAAATTTGAGCAGTTCCATAATCTACGGTTGACAGGTGTAGGACTAGTTCTTCCATCTTGCTTGTTCTGAAAACACGAACCAGATTTATGATCATGCAATTTCAACCTCCCTCCCCCTTCCCTTCCCCTCCCACACACAGATTCTATCTTATATTGCCGCAGTATGTATCAGTACGTGTGTACTATCATCAGTGGGTCTTTATATCCTTAAGGTAAAGCGTTCATTAAACAGATTGCTTTTAACACCACTGGGCTTCTGTCGGGCGTGGTCCTATTATATCTGGTATGTCCTGGACTTCCTCCGACCTCTTAATTGACTTATCTAGTTAGTTATAATGTCAGCTGCGATTTAACTTGACTGTGTGACTCGACGTACTATAAAAATCACTGCTAGAAGTCAAAAAATGACAAAATATCCCGTGCCCTATTTAGGATTGAACACTGCGTGTTTGGGTCTGTAATTTGAGACTTACCAACCCACAAGTCATTATATATCTTAATTACTAGTCTGCTTGGTTTCATGCAACACTTCCAAAATGAGTATTATTTGAACATTTGTCTTTGTTTGAAACGAACAATTTTACATCTCTTGCGTTGACCTTACAAGGAGTAAATATAATTTCTGTTATGGATCAACGTTTGTGTGCCACTCACTACAATCAAATAGCTAGTGTGGTTTTTATTGTGGTAAAAGAACATGTAAGCAGCTAGTTAAAAGTCCGCCGGACCAATGGATGCACTCCATAGCAAGGAACGAGCTATCGTCTCCAACGTATACGGGTCCCTTATAGGCTACGGAAATGACGTCACAGCCCATAAACGCGGCTGGCGACCCTGCGACGACTCGGTAAATAGCTGCTGCCCTTGTGGGCAGGTTCTGGGAAGCCAGGCCCTTAAAAGTGCCACGATAACGACGACGGTACCGTCTACACACAGGCATACGATCTGAAAACTGCGTGCTGGGCTAAAGTGGAAAGTTCTGGTATCATCGACTGAAGACCAGAAATCAGTCCGAAAAGGCACATGGGTGACATTATCGTGCTACCCAGAAGCTAGTTCAATCTCTAGACTGTTTTAAGACATCGAGATATAATGAAAGCACTCTGTTGTACGGAATGCCTGATTAATTACACCTCTGGGCACATCGGAATATGGATCTCCTAGCAGTAAATTCTTACGTGTCGATTGTGAAGTTGAGTGGAAAGGACATGCAAAGCATAATAAACGGAAGTATTCATTTACTAGACCAAACCAATTGGCAAATTTGCGTACTACGCACGAGGCACTTTTCATTGCTGTCTGAACTGTCGATTCCTCGCTACTCACCGACCTAAATTACACGAAGTGTTCCGCAGCTAAATAACTGCATTAACGCACTTCTGAAACAGTTGGTCTCACATATCCACTACAAAGTCTGATTTTATTCCCCGTGTCGGCGATGGTGTGTGAAGACTATGGTCCTTTCCTACGTAAATGCAGTCAGCGTTATGGAAGATAAGAGTTACATTACACATTACTTCTCGTTGCCGCTGCTATCATCTTTCCATATAGGCTGTACTCTTTAACCCAATACACACTGTTTCAATAACTTTGGTACCTAATCCTTATTGTCAGCATTGCTTCCTCAAAACGGATACCTTACTTTAAGTTAATACAGCAAACTAGCTCTCCATCCAGCCGTGCCACCAGTTCTACAAAGAAAGTTTTATTTTTTGTTATTTCGTAATTTCCACATTTGTTTGTAAGTACCCATTTCTGGGTGCGAATAAGTTTCAACTCATCACTGTACTGTATTTTATTGTGACTATAGTATTGTAATATTTATTTTTCGTATGTATAATTTGTCGCAATTATATGGGTCGACATGGGGAGAAATGAATAACAGGTAATTGTAGAAGGAGGCAGGCACTAACCGTAACAGAGAAAAACTGGACTGGAATGTTCAAAGTGGAACGGACTGTTCAAAGTGGAACGGAATCTAAGTGGAAGGGGATCTTAAATAAAGAGTTCTTCAAGGATATGTAAGGGGGGCGGGGGGGAGTAAGGGAGAAGCAGCAATGAGAGTACAATTCAGCTCTTAAATAATCTATTGAAACAACACAAGTGCAGCGAATTGAAAAACGAAACAGTCGTTAGAAAATGAGGCAAAAAAGGCCTCTCCAGGGCAGGATACTAACGGATGAATGAGTGGATGTTGTGATATATTGTTTGTCAATATTCGGTAAGCTGGCTACTGAAATTATAGAAGACAACTTTCCTGCAGGTTTCGCTTTAAAAGCCGTTGCTGGGAGTGGCGGAAAGAAAGTGAACCCAGTCGTGTTTAACGCCACGGTGCCAGCGACCTCTTGGCGAGACACACGGGTAAACAGAAGGCTCTCTTCCGCAGGAGACACGCGCGCTCAGCACCTGGCAGCTGTTGCGTAATGAGGAGCTCTAGAGTGCTCTCAGCACTGCTGACCACTGGGTACCCGGCTGAGTGCTGCCGAAGCACGGCCCGTCTCATTGACAGAGGTGGCGCCCGTATGGAGAAGAAGCACTTTCGCCAGCGAGTTTGCTTTCTCCGGTCGCTCGTTAGGCCGGGCGCTTTCGCTACACGGCTAAGTCAGCTAGGCTCGGCTCTGCCAGAGGCAGTGGAAACGGAACGCAGACCGCGTCTCAGCTGCCGCGCTGGGAAAATCACGAGAAGAAGACGACGGCGCTGCCGCGCGCCGTTCCGGGCAAAGCCGGCCGAGAAGACGGGAGCCGCTTTCGTCCTCGCTCCCTCACAGCCCAGTTGAGGGCGCATCCCTCCCCACTTCACACTTTCACGGCGCGAAACCAACTGAACAACAGGCACGGCCGATGTAACACGGGCGGCTGGAAACAAACATTACACATTCAGAAACAGAGGAGACGGTTTCTTACAATTCAAGCGCCGACTTTGCAAGTCGTCAGGGCAGGAAAATAAAATGGAAGAGGGGGGATGACGCTAGAAGAACGTGATAGGAACATACCACGTTGAAGTCGAACTGACAAAATTTCTGAGGTTGTTCGCGGGTATTTTATGAGTATTTTGGTACGACAGTTCATAAATTTTAATCATTCCGATTTCTTTTGTCTTTCTTTGCACGTACATTCCTGCATCCTTGTATACGCTGAAATCTCCGATTCACAGTACCGCAGCACGCCGCTAGAATTGTTGAGACAGTACGCTTCCAGCGTTGTCAGACAAGTCTGCCTGATGAAATATGAAATGGCAGGTCATCGAGAACCAGGAATTCTCTTCCTTTTAACCAGACAGCTATTTTGAATGTAGCAGGCACTAATATAGGTTACCTTTGAAGCTCGTAAGCGACAGGAAACAGATAGGGATCTAGTACTACATCCAGAATTTAAAAGAACTTTTGACGACTTAAGATCAAATAAAGCACAAGGGACAGATAACACTTCCCCGGAATTTTTGAATGCTTTGAGGGAATAGCGGCAGCAGAACGACTATTCACGCTGGTGTGTAGAATGCATGAGCCTGGCATTATACCGCCTGACTTCCGAAAAAAAACATCGTCCCTCGGAACATTACTTATTTGTTCTAAACATAGGAAGTTAGTAAGTCTAACTTTTATTTAGTCCATATAATCTTCCTCATTCTGTATCAAACATTGCAAGAGCCGCCAAGTGCAAGAAATATCGCACAATTAGCTTAACAGCTCACGCATCCAAGTTGCTGACAAAAAATATACAGAAGAATGGAAAAGGAAATTGAGGATGTTAGTTGGGGATCACTTTGGCTCTAGGAAAGGTAAGGTCATCAGAGAGGTTGTTCTGACGTTGCGGTTGACAATGGAAGCAAGGCTGAAGAAAAATCATGGTTCACAGGATTTCTCGGCCTAAAAAGCGTTCGACAATGTAAAATGGTGACATATGTTCGAAATTCTGAGAAAAATAGGGCAAGCTACAGGGAAAGACGGATAATATACAATAAGTACAAGATCCAAGAAGGAAGAATAAGACTAGAAGACCAAGAAGGAAGTGCTCGCATTAGAAAGGATATAAGACAGGGATTACTTTTTCGACCTCACTGTTCTATCTATACACCGAAGAAGCAAAAACGGAAATAAAGAGTCAAGAGTCGATTAAAATTCAAGGTGAACGGATGTATGTCAGTGATAAGTTTCGTTGATGACACTGCTATCCTCAAAGAAGAATTACAGGATGTGTAGAATGGAAAAGTCTAATTGGTACAGAATACTGATTGACAGAAATTCCGAAGAAAGTAATGAGAACACCGAGAAATTTAGCATCGGGATTGCTGATCGCGAAGTAGACGAAAAGGAAGGATTTCTTCTACGTAGGCAGCAAAATAACCCGTGACTGACGGATCAAAGACGACATAAAGAGCAGACGAGTACCAGCAAAAAGGACACTCCCAGTCTACTAGTTTCAAACATAGGCTTCTGGTTTTGTGTCTTGCTATGTTATGTTTCTCACATCTGCTTTATACATTTTGAAGGAAATGCACTATAGGTCCGAGAGTAAACTTTACACATTTTCAATTTTTGATGTGCTCAGGACATACGCGGTACGAATTACGAGACAGTTCCCGATGTGACAATTTTCTGCCTTTGACTGTAGTAACTGTTTACTCCGACTAGTGGGCAGCTTCCGCTATTATACCACTTCAGAGGCAATGGTCGACGTGCAGGATGAGCAAAAAGCACGAGGCTACGCAGACCGACTAGCTTAATGCGGGCAAACACACAATTTATGACACTTAACAATACGTAAGTTTTGTTTACCCGCCAAACGCTGGAAGACGTGTAGCTCGGCGACTTGTGCCCCTTATGCACGTCAACCACCTTCTGTGAAATTGTATAAAGCCGAAACTGGACAGTAGTCGAAATAAACAGTTACTACAGTCAAAGGCAGATAATGCTGCATTTAGAAAAAAATGAATGACTGTGGAAGCTGCTCGAAGCAAAGTTGCTTGTGTACGGAAATTTGCAATTCAGTGTATAAAACATGCATGCGTGCTATTCTCCTCCGATGTCCACACGAGAAACAAACCAAGTACTGTGTGTGTGTGTGTGTGTGTGTGTGTGTGTGTGTGTGTGTGTGTGTGTGTTTTTAGGATAATTTAGGTTAGGTAGTGTGTAAGCTTAGGGACTGATGACCTTAGCAGATAAGTCCCGTAAGATTTCACACAAACCTCCTAGAGTGCTGCAAAGTAGGTGAACCACTGTAAAACAAAGTGCAGCAAAGCACTGTATATATTTGTGTACTGCATCTAGCTGCACTTGGTCCACAGCGTAATGTATTTTAAGAAGTCTATCTGGTGATGAGCCTGCTGTGGCTTGAACACACGTTTATCGCTGAATAAATCTTATCAAAAAACTAAAAATGCGACTAGTTTCATATTTATTACCAAACGAATAGAACAGGATGTGGTGCCGTAACGTGGCTAGACGCGGTAGTGTAGGTGGGTGTTGGCAGAGCCGGCACGCTGGACGGCGGGTGTGGTAGGACAGGACAGGACAGGACAGGACAGGACAGCAGAGGAGGGGGGCGTGGCGCGGCAGCGACCCGTCGCCTCCACTGTGCGCCGCTGCGCCCGGCCGGAAGTGAGCCGCCGTATGTGGCGGCGGCCTCCAGCGGGCCGGAAAATTGCCTGCCTGCCTGCCAGCAGACGGCAGCGGGGGCGCCGCGCTGGGTGACGCTCCCATTGTCACCCACACACGCTCTGAGGCGGAGCGCAAATACCAGCAAGGGGGGCGGCTCAACTGGTAGCTCAGTACTGCCTGTATCCACACTGACGCAAATTAATTATCTCTAGGCTCTCATACAGGTAAGAGTGTACAATTTTTCGCCATGCCACTATTACAGATTACAGATTACAGGGCCCGGGGCCTGGGGGGCCAGCAGCTCCTAAAGGATGAAGCTGGTCGGCTGTCTATGGCGAGTGGTCTAACGACCGTGATATCCTGATTAGGCCACACGATGCAGGGCGTCCACGCTTGATCACCGCCCGTGGAATTCGTCGACTTGCCCGCCCTGTAAAGCAGGACAGGCGGCGATCTGTGGCAGGTCTGACAACAGAGCCAAAAAATTTTCGACTACGTAAATCTATAGTTACGTTATACTTTCCATCAGTACATTCTTCGCAAGTACCGCGTGATCAAAAAGGGAGTGTAAATTTGAAAACTTAATAAACCACATAATAATGTAGATAGAGACGTAAAAATTGACGCACATGCTTGGAATGACATGGGGTTTTATTAGAAAAAAAAAAAAAACAAAGTTCACAAAATGTCCGACAGATGGCGCTGGACAGCAAAACTGCCTCCGTGACTGGTGAGAGGTACGCCGATATGTTACAGAATCGCATCGTCCCCAGCCTGGCTGATAAACATCTGCTGAAACATACGATGTTTATGCAGGATGGCGCTCCACCCCGTATTGCTAGACGCGTGAAAGATCTCTTGCGCGCGTCGTTTGCTTATGATCGTGCGCTCAGCCACCACTTTCGTCATGCTTGGCCTCCCAGGTCCCCAGACCTCAGTCCGTGCGATTATTGGCTTCGGGGTTACCTGAAGTCGCAAGTGTATCGTGATCGACCGACATCTCTAGGGATGCTGAAAGACAACATACGACGCCAATACCTCCCAATACTCTGGAAATGCTTTACAGAGCTGTTCACAACATTATTCCTCGATTACAGCTATTGCTGAGGAATGATGGTGGACATATTGAGTATTTCCTGTAAAGATCATCATCTTTGCTTTGTCTTACTTTCTTACGCTAATTATTGCTATCCTGATCAGATGAAGCGCCATCTCGGACATTTTTTTTTGAACGTTTGTATTTTTTGGTTCTAATAAAACCCCATGTCATTCCAAGCATGTGTGTCAATTTGCACCTCTCCATCTACATTATTCCGTGATTTATTCAGTTTTCAAATTTATCCTGGCTTTTTGATCACCCGGTATTTTATTGTGTGTTATCGACATTTACGAAAGACCTTTGCACACGATCATTAACTTTTATGGAGCCACCTTGAAGCCAATATAAACTGTGATACTATTTTTTTCTTTGGCATTTTATGAAGGAACACTTTAGTTTGCATTCTATAGCAAAAGAGTATACGAAATACAAGGCGAGAGAATAGCGGTCCAACGCTGGCAAAATGCGAGTATGAATGCATCTTTACGCTATAGTGGAGAAAACATATTTACTCACAGATTAAAACAGACTGTGTCATCCCCCTTGGGAAAAGAGGCAGAGAGAGGGGGGGGGGGGGGGAACGGGCTGTGTGTTATATTAAAAACGACGCAACCCCGCCGTTGAGTAATGTACACGACGCGCTACTGGTGATTGGTGGACGGCAGCGGCAGACCCGGGAGGGCGATGCTCCATCGACGCCTGCTGCAGTCTGGCGACCCAGGCGTGACCTCGCGACTTAACAGGCGGCCAGGAGGCGCGCTGTTTACCAATGAGAAAGCCGGCGGCCGAGGGCACAGGCCCGACTGCCGGGACCGGGACCCGGTGTCCGCAGGCAGCCTCTCTACCGTACACACACACACACACACACACACACACACACACACACACACACACACACACACGTAACCTCTGCCCGCATCAGAGAAAGTGCTCCCTGAGCGCATGATGTAACGTGTATGTCGACCATTCGAATAGCAATAGCTCAGAAAATAAACAGGGAGCACGAATGTTCGCTGTATTACACCTGATAAACTTTACAGCGCGACTTTCTCTTTACCTACGTATTGCTGTCATTACACTGACAGTACTTTAGCCACTTCCAACTTTGTGACAACTTCTGTCAATTCTATTTAATTATGCTACATTCGAACACCTCCAAAACACAGAGGTACTACTTTACACGACACTTCAGCAAAGCACTAAAATGCACTAACGTGCCACGATTTCACAAATATATTTATACTGTTCCGAAACAAAAGTAATCAGTTTGATCCGAAACAGGCCAAATTTTCTACAAGAGCTTCAGAATACTACTAAACAGAAAACATGATAAAACCTGCCGTGCCAAAAAATGTTTTCTTGCCATTGGTACTGCACTGTTCACAAAATTCAAGAATTCTAATAGCAACAGAAACAAAATCATGGAGCTTTCCACGAACAATTATTTCATAAGAACGTTGTCGCTTTAAATAACCATCCAACACATCACGTCGCACGAAAACGTGCTTCTCGTTTTGTATACTACAAAGTGAAACGCTATCTTTAATAGAGGCTAGCATCAGACTGAAGTTCTCAGCGCTTCCCGCGCATCTTGTGCGAGAAATAAGAGGCAGCCCAAGACTCTTGGGCGAACTCCAAATGTAACTGCCGTGGCTAAAAACGATAGCTTATTAAACTTTCTTCTGTTTTGAAGCCACACCAGGGGGTTAGCAATCGACAGATTAACTCCAAGTATCTTTCGAACTTAAATTAGACTTTTGCAGAAGTAACAAATCAGTGGGACATATTACTAAAAATATGTCCTCGAATGAAGAACTGACTTGACTATGACATGAACGAACCTCATCTTGCAACAAGCAAGTATACACTGGCTGTATTCTCCAGAAGAAAATTAATTATCCCATAAGTGGTTCACGAGCAAGCGTAAAACTCGTGAGACTAAAAGTGACAAAAATGAACGACCGAACACGCCGAATAATGAGCTTAAACTACTGCTAGAAACATGAAATTGACGTGACGTCGTCTGTTGCTGTGACAATTTCTCTTAGAGAAGGAGAAGCCGTTCACGATTCGAGTTTAACGCCTCGAAGTGGGGGTCATTCATTAAAGCTGGAGTGTTGACTGAGTCGGACGAAAACTGAGAAGAAACTTGCGTTTCTTATAGTGTCATCAGCCACTCAGACTTTTTCAGTCTGCAGGGCATTGGTAATCACATCCAAAACTCCAAGTAAGGAATGTCGGGCGCATTTGAAGGGCAACAAACAGGTCACAGAAAAACTTCTGTGGCGGTATGGAGAAGGCTTCACAGTTTCAACCACATACATGTGGCGCATACTTGTTTCAGAAAGAAGTTGCGCATGTACTGAGGGCACCCTTCTTGTATTCATTGTCTCTGGTAAGCAAAGCAAGAGGCAAGGCACACTAACCTCATTTATCCTGTATGGCGCGGCACAACGTTAAGTCGAAGCCATCTTCTTCCTACGCAAATCTCCAAAACCATAAATAATCCAAGCATGCGAGCCGTTATAAATCCTGTAAGTATCTACTGACTTCACGTGTACATTGTGATCAAGACAACACCTGAGGATGCTGAGCGGGGTGAGACTGACTGAAACAACCAAGACTTGTCGCCGATCACCCGTTCGCACGACAGAAAACGCTACGTCGTGGAAAAAAAAATTCATCCTTTCTTTTATCTCAGTTCTTGTATTCTGTACTGCAAGTGGACAATGCCTAACAACATAATGTCCTGAATGCCCCCGTTTCCTTCGTAGGCAACTTCTTGTTTTCACATTCGCAGCCTTTAATGGACAAAATCAGGAAACATCTTTATGGCCCAACCGTTTGCGAGAAGTGTGGCTAAATTAGTACTTGTACAGTGAGTCTACTTTAGGGTCAAAAACTTTAATTTTTTGAAACTCCATTTTCCTATTCGACATGAACCATTCTCATATCGGTAGATAAAAGTAAAATAACTAATCAACAAATATTCCACAAAATGCGACGCTGTAGTTAAACCATACCTTCAAAGTACCAGGAACATACCTGCTTTCATCGGCTCCAAGAGTAACACACCTACTTACCACCAAAATTTACATGCTACCTCTCACGATAAAATAGCGGTGTGGTAGAATACACGTTATAAATACAGCCCACAAGGCGACTGCCAGCAGGTGGCGTATGGTACATTTATCACATTTGAATGAAAAATGTATGCCAACATTTAATCAATGATAATTGACAAACTACAAGTTCTTAATCAAGTATTTGCAAAAATAGCTTTCTCAACAAACAAAAAATATAAATTCAGTGTCGGCATACATTTTTCATTCGCATGCGACGAATGTGCCACATACCACCTGTTGGTGATCGCTTTGCGGGCGATATGAATAACAAGAATTCTACCAACTCACTATTTTATCCTGTTACGTAGTGCTTACATTTTGCTGATAAGTACGATCTGGTATATTTGATGTCTAATGGTATGGCTTAATAACAACGTTGTATTTCACAGAGGATTTGTTCATGAGTTATTTTACTTTTACCTATAGATAAGTGGATGATTAATGTTGAACTGAAATCTGTCATTTTAAAGAATTAAAACGAGAATGGTTCAAATGGCTCTGAGAAATATGGCACTTAATATCTGAGGTCATCATTCCCCTAGACTTAAACATAACTAATGTAAGGACATCATACATATACACGCCAGAGGCAGGATTCGAACCTACGACTGTAGCGGTCGCGTGGTTCCGGACTTAAGCGCATAGAACCACTCTGCCACTGCGGCCGGCAGAATTATAACCATCAAGATAATAAAAAATGTTTTACAACCAGAGCGACTGCTAATCTTCTCCGAAGGCTTTAAGTCAGTTTTTGTAGAGATACTCATGGATGGAAATCAATATTTAGTTTCTTACTGACGGAACTTGCACCTTATAGCTAAGACTTAAGCCCATTGCAACTGTTCATAATGTCGATACTTGCACTGCATGCATCCCAGAGTAACACGTGGACAGAACTGAACTCTGGGTTAAAAATAATTTGGGTGCATAGTCTGCGCGCATTAAGATAGGAGCGCAATTTCTGCAACATTAGAAGTCTAGATACTGTATCCTTCGAGGTAAGCATTGTACGCGCTATTTGAGGGCTGCTTATCCTATTACATTTATACCTTACGATCACAATTCGAAGAACACTTTGTCGATAACCGTGGTCTGTCCTTTGTGGCTTGAATGATGTCATTTCTAGACTGTTTCTACCTAGCAAGATAAATACCTAACATTAAAATCATTTTCCTAAGTTCCTGTAAGGAACAATTCAATCTTCGAGAATCAATCACGATCACTGAACATAGAAAATGCCCAAGGGCCACGTCATTGGCGACAGTGTGTTGTTTTAGAAGACAGCTCCACAATCGTCGGTGCGGATGGGAGCCTCTTTATGTATAGCGTAAGCTGTTTAGAAACACATGATTGACTGCAGTTGAGCATACGAGATGATCTACCGCCGGAAATATTAACAATCGACCGTTGTTCCCTGAACTCAAAATACTCGTTTAGATCGTCTGCCGTATATATAGTTTTGACCCCAGTGGTTTGATTCAAGCGGACAAAAATTTTCATTCATCTTCAGTTAATTGTGAATCCCTTACGGCAATGGTCTATGGACCCTGATCGTATCAGCTTGCCAAGAAATACCCCCACGAAGACTTCAAGCTGTATTTTTGTTCAACGGAAGACCTTGTTAGCTCGCGGCAGCTTCGATTCTAACAATTACTTAGTTTGTTTGAAATGTTACTTGATTACTTTCAATACCCTTTACTGTGATCGTGGCTGCGGTATTGGTATTATTTTACACCACTACAATTTTGATGTCGATTAGGGGAATTTTTGTTCGCAGTCTTGACTGGGTTCGTGCTGCAGACTATCTTTCGCTATACTAACCTCATCATTTCGTTTCCAAAGAACTGTTAGACCAACATCATCAATCTAATTGCCCATTTGAATCCGTCTGCTCTACTGCAATTTCTCCCGAACTGTTGCTTCCACCACTTAGTTGTTCCTGCATGCCGTTGTTCCCTTCTTCTGGTAAATATTCCAGAGATTTCGTTTCTTAGCTATCCTTTTTTGTGCTTCCTCATCCTGTACATACATTCTCATTTAATATTTACGTTTATCGATATCGATAGCAGTAAATTTCAAACGCTTCTACAGTCCGTTTAAAATTACTTTATAGTAGCCGTCTTGTGACTTTCTGCTACAGTGCTGCCACATTGGCTACCACTCAAAGGCGACATGGAAACTCGGCGTGTCACTTCACAGTGCTGAAATGCTGTTCATGTAACATGGTGCAATGTTGGAAGCTGCTGGCATCAGGTAGAGCGGGAATGGGAAATGCTCTGCCCACAGCTGATTTTAAATGACCAACGATTGAACTGCGGCAGATAACGCAGCCCTGGGAAAACGGGTGTCAGCAGCTGCAGATCTGTAAATCACGCTCGCTTTGCTCACGGCGACTGAAGTTGGCCTGTACGACCAAACTCAACACAGAAGAAAAAAAATCGAATAAATTCAGTTTCAGCGCTAGAAGCCAACTGTAAGTTTTCGTTTTTTCTACGGGAGCTGACGCGATATCGTCCGATGAGCACTCCTGTCTGGAACTCATTTACAGGTTACAGGCGACACAGGTGGAAAAGTGATTAAAAAATGATGCAATAAAAGATTAAAAATAAAAAATTGAAAGCAACTAACTGAAAATAATAATAATAATAATAATAATAATAATAATAATAATAATAATAATAATGTCATTTTGGTAAAGATTTAAAAGGAAAAATTTATTAACGGTTGCAACGATGATTTTCTTCTTTTAAAAAGTTTGGTTTCACGCAGTGTTGTATGTAGTTTGCGTATGTAGGCCGATCTCTATAACAATAACTTGAATCTGTGAAGCCGAATCGCATCTTGTGCCAAAGAATCAAGTAGTGTTTCGCTAGCGATGTGTACGAAATGCGCGTGTGCGTGTTGAAATGCTAAATAAAAGGGCTTCAGGATCCAAACAAAAGAAGAAAAGTCAGACAAGAAATTGGAAGTCAACTCACCATTTGTTGTCGCTGTTTTGCACCGGCTAATAGTTGAGGCGTGACGTTGAGCGCTATGATTGGAGGAAGACACCTCCAACACGTGAAGAGTCAACTATCAAGTAATTTTAGTCAGACTATAGTTTCCTCTATTGATTTCTTATAATCTACGTTTAATTTTCTGACTACGCTTTGCTCCAGAGGAGCATTTTCAAGAACTACTTCCACATTTGCGCATCAGTATCTGGTGATTAAAGCTTCCTTGGCTTGCAATTAAAGCTTCCTTGGCTTGCACCAATTTACTTCTGATGTCTCCTTTTCCTCGATCATCCTGTAATAACCTTTTTTCGTAGACAATTACTTCACTGCTACTGCGTCGTTCTCAAATTTAATGTTATGTAAGTCGTTAAAATTCTTTCTACAACTTTTCATAACCGTCTTTGTTTATCCATAATCCTCGAAAAGACAAAAGGTTTTTCAAAGAAATCGATACCTGTCACCACGTACCGTTTGGGAATAGCAAGGAATAAGCCTGCTCAATTTGCTGTGTATTTTTAACTCTATCGTGCTGTATGGGATGGTAAATTTTCATAACGAAGAATCAGTAGAAAAAAATTACACACGGCAATTTCAGCTGTTTGCCAGTGTTATACACATTTACTAGTGTCACTTAAAGGATTTACCGTCATTTCGTGCCGAACATGTTCGTAGTTACAGTCTTCCAAAAATTCCTCATATACGGCCAGAAGAGGTTGCGTAGTCTGCGAAACCTCACTCTTTTAACTTTTGTTGCCGTTGCGAATTTTCCTTTGGTTTCTTTACTGCCTCTTCTTACGTACACTGGGGATAATCTGCATCCCAACCTCTCTCACCTTCGTTAACATGAAATCGTATGGGGGGGCCGAGACGGCCTCGCGGCAGATCTCGCCTTCCCTCTCCCACACGGGCCTCACACGCGGCGGAACCACGGCGGTGCCGACGCTGCGGGTAATTAGCCTGTAATTACCGGGAATTACCCCGCCGTTTTTAGTGCTGCTCTTCCGGCAGAAGGCTCGCACGCATAATGGGCGGAACGCGCCTGTCTGCCGCGCTTGACGCAACCCGCCACACACACGAGCCTTCACGTGACTTGAGCCAAGGCGTCGCGGCCGCGGACGGGCTCGACACGCGCTGACGGAGGGATCGTGCTGCCTGTGACGCGCCGTGTTTGTACTTAATTTAATTGAGACCGGCCGGAACAGTCGTACGACCTCGAGAGGAGCGGAGTTAACATCCCGCCGACGTCTTTACAGACGGCACGGTATACCAGCTACATTGAGGGAGTGGCCGAGGGGCCAGCGGTGGCATCAAGGTCGGAGGGCAACAGAGGGAAGTAGTCTGAAAACCTCCTGCCCCTCTTACATCTTCAGAATTTATGATTTATGTGATCTACGCAAAGCGAATTCGCATCCTGCCCGCCACGCATTCAGTACCACTTTAATACAGCTAAACATGTAGTGAAAAATAGAAATGAGCGTTTGGCGTCATTGGAGACGCTTTCCCGGGCAGGTCCGGCCGCCTTGGTGCAGGTCTTATTACAATCGACGCCACATTGAGCGATCTGCGCGCTGGATGGGGATGAAATGATGATGGAGACAGCACAACATCCAGTCCCTGAGCGGAGAAATTCCCCGACCCAGCCAGGAATCGAACCCGGGCCTGTAGGACGACAATCCGTCATGCTGACCACTCAGCTATCGGGGCGGACAACACGTAATGAACATTGACTAGTAGCGAGTGTATGCGGAGCCGTTTCTAGTCGTATCGCTGCCAGGCTTTATACAGAATTAGTAGCAGAGTTGGCCGTTCTCTTAACCACAGACAACCGCGATCCCTCTAACAACAAAATGTGCTCAGTGCATGCCAGAACGCGCAAGTAACACACGCCTACAAGAATTGTGACAGAAGTGATCCACAAAGTACCGTCCAATATTGACATTCACCTGTTGTAGAAATTTAGAACATATTCTGAGCACAAACGTAGCGATCTATCTGAGACAATGACCGTCTTCATGCGTGCAGCACGCAGCTCGCGCCCTCACACAGAATTTACTGTCAGTCGCGGATCAAGACGCTCAGCAACGCGCGGTACTGCTTCACTTCTGGAAGTCATTTCACACAAGATTGATTCCTAGCTACAGTAATACCATATGAGGTATGGCTACATAAATATTCAGTCCGGCCTTGACAAGATTTCAGAGCCTGAAAAGACTGGCGAGTTGATTTAAATATTTAGAAACGTAAAATTGTGCACTTCATAAAATGCAAAAACGCAGTAACCTATGTCTGCAATACCAGTCAGTCACAACTGCAATCAGTCAGTAAATACAATTAAGTATTTGGTGTAACAGTTTGTGAGGAAGTAAAAAGGAAGGTCAGCGTTAGCCTTAATATTGATGTCTTATTGACAGCAGAATCGATTTTCGATCACATAAATCATCATCTTCAGTGCTGTACAAATTAAACTCAGACACTGGTATCAAGTTATGAATAACCAAAACTTAGAAATTATTGATAACTTGATACCAGTGTCGGAGTTTAATTTGTACAGCACTAAAGGTGATCACTATGTGATCGGAAATAGATTGTATCAATAAAACATCAATATTACGGCCAACGCTGACCTTCCTTTTAATTTAACATATATGGTAGTTGTGCACACAGCACTCCATGGAGTCGCCAATCAATAAAAGTTTGTGAGGATACGAAATGTTATGATCAAATATTCCTAGTCGGTTCATTGTTACGATACTAGGTAACAGCAGTCAGTCTTCAAAGGAGGCGGCTTACGAAACACTAGTGCTCCCCAGTCTGAAATACTGCATAAGCGCAGTGAACAACTACCAAAGCATTGCGACAGTGATTCAGAACATATAGAAAGAAGGGCAGCACGAATGGTCACAGGTTGGTTAGACCCAGGGGAGAAGATGATGGAGGTACTGCAAACTCTGTACCGGCACACGCTTTATGAGGTAAGTCAGCTGCCTCCCGAAATCTTTGTTACAGTGTTCCAACGAACCGTATCACACGAGGAACCTAGGAACGCCGGCGTACAGCTCTCATAGAACGCCATAAATGTCTGTCTATAGCGTCAAAGAGGTACTTAAAACTTTTTCCCTAGCTTCACTGGCGAATGGGAAGGGAAGGAACAAAACTGTGTACAAAACGGGAAGAAATTTCTGCAGGCACTTCAAAGTGCCTAGCAAACTGGATGCAGATTTTCACTTGCGTGCAGCACATTTTATTTACATATTGAGCCACCAACAGTTCTGGTCCTGTCACGTTTTTGCTCAGTACGAACAGTAAATCATGTTTATTTAATGCGAATCACGTCTGGCTAAACGGAAAATCTCATGTCTTTATTGCGATTGTACAGCATTGGTTCATAATTATTACATGGAAAATTCACATATGCAGCTGTGAATAGACAGACGTAACCAGAATCTCATAATAGTAAAAGAAAGTTCTCATCGTGCTCAGGAGAGCACTGCGTTATGTTTGCAACGAAATAGATGGGTTATTCGCTGAAAATGAAAAATTAAGTACCAGACAGATTCGTGTAACTCAGCGTTTTTATCTTGCTTTTGCAATTTTATTTTAGGTTTCCTTACGTCGAAAAACAGACTTTCGCACACGCGCACGCAAAAATAAAAGAAAGCAATGAGATATAAATGCTTCGAGCCTTTCATCTTAGGCACTTGGACAAGGAATGAATAGAATGGCGCTGTGTTTTCATCGTTTGAGAGGCACATTAGAAATGGACGACGTAACATAACAATTCACTTTTCCTTCCCCATACGACACGCGCCACATAATAACTGAACAGTGATTAGGGGACTCCTGATATCAGGAGCGACATATCTCCGTATACCGCAGTCTCCAGAACAACTAACTCCTCTGCGACATGTTCCTTTACTCTACGCACCTTAACACTTGCCGTAACTCTAGGAACAACAAAATTAAAAAAAAAATATATGAAAACGAAAAACTAAAAGTACAGATGACGTATCTTGTAGGTGTGGATGTTGGTTTATTTGATTTTAAATGACGGTACAATAGTTGATGCGACCACGAACATCAGTGTTAAACTATAAACTCATTTTATCAGTCTTAAAATTAAATACGAGCTGCTGATCAAACTTTTCAGTTTTATATCATGCGTCCATAACATATCACGTCCTATGGAATCTACAAACTACATTTACCTAGTGTGTGTGCCTACACTAGACGTGTAGAACAGTGAGGTGGATTCATCTCTTCCAGTGGAAGTCAGAAGGACATTACGAGGATATGTGGCCCCACAGAACACACTAGTCAAAGAGAAGGAGATATTTTATGACCACGCATACGCCATCACTTACCAGTTTTCATATTTTCCCTTTGTTTGCAAATTCGAGTCGTCAGCATCACGTTTCAGTTCACTACCACACTTCTGTATAAACGGCGAATGAAAGGACTCTGCTCTATCCTTATGAAGACCATCAATGTTCTGAATTTTGTAAGGGCAGGAAATATGGAAAGGTGTGCTGAAAACGTAGTTCTGATGCTTTTGAGTTAATAATACGCGAGATAAAAGTGTGGAAAATACTATCTAGGGCCGCAGATATACGCCAAGCGAAATGTCTTCCAAACACGGTTTGTTGACTTCCATTACCTCTACTGTTTCCGTAGATCTGCAAGCATCTTGTAAACAATGTTCTACGTCACGACAAGCAAAGTTTCGGAAAGACTATAGTTAATAACAATTGAAAATATTTTGAGAAAACTGTCGAATCCACACAACATACAACGAAAACACAAAGATATTCTGTATACGAGCGATAGACGTAACTACATTTGTTTATAGGAATCCTGTACATCAAAGCATGCGGGAAACACCAAGTGAGTGTTATTACACACCTATCAGCCACTCAGTAAGATTAAAATCTCTAAGAAGATCATGCATTTACGCCTCCAGTCTAGCAACGCAAATGCTTGCACATAGAAGGAAATAAGTTTCTAATTTTTATTGAAATAAACGTCTATTAACGTTGCTACAGAGTAGTGGTCCTTCGAAATAACATTCAATAATAGAGAGTAATACGGACTACCAAAAACTGGAATCTCTATATTATTTTGTGAAACAGAAACGGGACAGCATGCCAATATGGAACTATGATCGTTAAACACACCAAAATTCCGAAAACTGGACGTCTATAAATTATGGATTACTTGGTATTATTTACGCAGGCACTCGACTATGCACTGGGGAGATGCAAGACAACACAAAGAACAAAGATTTTCAACAGGCAACATACACCAAGTCCACGTATAGTTCGATAATTTGCCGTCACAAAGGTGGGAGATTACAATAAAAAGATATCAATTCATGCAAATTTCCAAGATCACATGTTACAGGACATTTCATGGAGGGCAGAAATTAAGTTCTGGAAACTGATTTTGGAATAATTTAAAATTATGAGCGGGAACTGTGACAAACGCAATTATCGAACCACAGCAGGGCTGTACCTTCAGTGGACCGTTGAGAGACGAGCTTATTGTTGCGAGATGAATCTTTGAGCACGCGCGCCGTTGCCACCAAATGCTTTGAGGAGCGTCCACCAGAGGCGCCACTTCCTTTGACGCTGTGCGTGCGCGCTCTTGCGGCGGACTCTGCAAACAGCAGCACCAGTCAGTAACAGTGCGCCTCCGTGCAGCCAGTTGTGTAACTATCTTGTCACGATGCTTTGTACGGTGGGTTAATTCGAAATTTGGCTTGGCTTAACTGTTTATCAGACTTTAATAGAGATCAAAATTAAATAATCTCGAAAGAGGAGATGTTTCTTATATGATCGGTAAGTATAACTACAATTACGATCACTTTAATCTTACAAGAGAAACAAAAATCCAGAGAGAAACACAGAAAATATATAACAACTTTTTCACTTACCTTTCATATTTGTTTGTAATGGAACAATTTAATATATACCATAAGATCTTATAATGAGCCTCTTCAAACGGTCTTGCTCGTAAGAGATGCAAGCTGTAAACATTTTTTGAATCTGTAAATTTATCAGCATCATTCAATAGCGAGAGCATACACAGCTTTCGAAGCTAAAATGTACACTGGAGAGGTATGTGATGGTGTACTCCAATATCCTGTGGTGATGTCTGGTTAGTCACGGCATAACGGTTTAACGTTCTGAAAGTAAATATTCGATACATGTTGTTTTCTTATGTGATACTTATTCTGAGATTAATATGAAGAAGTACTGACATACTGTCTAGGATTCAAGTCAGTACCCATTTAAAGAGGAATTAAAAATCTCAATTCAGAGAGGCGTGTGTGCTTTATTGAAGTTTTCTGGAACTAGTACATGTGTGCCGAAGGCGTAACAGGCAGCAGTTGTGGATAAAAGCGTTTAATAACAGACCAGGCGCCAAATGTTGAGGTTTCTAAAATTTTGCTGGACTGTGGATGCAAGGAAACAGAAAAGCAGCCTACTGTAATTTCAAGCGAATTATTTTTCTCCATCGCCCGTAAACCTTTTACTTCGAAGTTTTGGATTTTTCTCTTAACCATCAACTGGCTAATATAGTCGAATATTTAAACCCTTCTTCATACTAATTGATCTTCGTCGCTGAAACTGCTCGTGGCGCGAATAAAACAGTAACGAGAAGAAACAGCGACTATTCACTGTTTTGTTAACATCCTAACACACCTTATAAATAAAATTTCCCCGAGACATTTAAGCCTCATCTATATCTACGATAATGATGGAAGCAGAAGAAATGAATTAAAATTTGTGCCATTATCCTATCAACATTATTTAATTCCGCAATTTTCATAGATATGGTATGAATAATTTATTCATATTTTGAACTTCACTTCGAATGAAATGAGTCTCGTTGAAGCAGAAAAAGAGGAATGAGTTTTTACACTCAAAAGCCTCTTAACAGCAACAACAACAACAAAAAAACATAATTGTAATAGATGTTCATTGAGACTGATTCCGCAGCTGCAATGAGTGGTATTAATGATGTAAAGCTGCCTGCACCTGCCATTACCTTCTTCATTCGCTGTGCTATTCAATCTCCTCTCTTAGACCAGTATTAAGATTCTTTAAAAAAAGTTCATCGTCTGCACATTATGCCACCCAAGTCTCCAGAACCTGGGAGTATTTTTAAACAGTATCCACCACGATTGTAGTTGTGGGTGCAGATGTCTTAGTTTTCATTAAATTACTATAGCTAACACCGTTTTTTCTGGTACACGTCACTTCTTTTAAAATTACACATATTTCACACAGCATCACACTCAGCATCAATTTTCTAATATAGCACATACTAACGTGATATAAATTATGAGACAACTACAGAACCTGCCTCTCAAGAGACTAATGGGCCAACTACAAATACTTGGTAAACTTTACACTCTTCCAACGAATTAAGAAAAAAATGACAGCTGCACGTGGCTTTAAATCATTTACATAATGACCACTGTCATTACGATATGTTCTCTGCATTATCGCTTATTGATTTTCGTCAATCTGATATGTCCGGAAACTGAGCATCTACGTTGTTTTGACATATAAGCTTCGCTTCCGTATTTTGTCAGCGTCTATGATTACTTTGTAGAGGAGAAGGATTCGATTGATGTAGGTAGGTAGGCCGATTCCGATTCGGTCCTCTGAACCAGAATGTCGAGCTTCTGTTACACTGATCCTCTTGCGGTCATTTGCGTTTATTTACTTAACAAAGCAGAAGTTCAACAGCTGATGTCCTCAAGCTGTAAGCGGCTGATGCTACGGCCTGATTGCAGAGTTATGCAGTTTAATGTATACCGTAAGGATAACCTATTGCATCTCAATGATATCGGCTAGCTGAGGGTATCTCGCCTTAAATCAAGCCTCGCAGTACTGAGTTTTGAAAGCTCAAGATTAACTGCATTCAGATTCGGCGTCCTGTGTGTCAAGAGACGGAAACGCTATCCGCTAACCTCGAATGCAGCCGGTGTAGTATTAACCATGGGACAAGGTACTTAATGTTACATATCAAACCTGGTACAGTAAATTGTTAGCTACGTGAGACCGTTACATCTCTCAACAGCCGTACGACTTTGAGGACGAAATGCTGACGATACTTTCTTCTGCAACACTTCTTCTCCTGTATGACGGGGCTACCTTCAGTGGGTCGCTTCCTTTTACTTCCCAGAAGACACCGTCATCGTCGTTTCCCCCCGTGTAACGTCTGATTCCGTTTACGTTCAGGTTGATTTGAATACAACTCAGCACAACGGGAGCGCTGGGGGAAGCTGACCCACCAGTCTGATCGGAAGTGAGCAATTTACTGGCGGAAACTACACGGACGTTGCCCGAGCTTTGTTAACCCGTAAGCAGATATCGTCCTGTGCCTGCTGCACGGGCAGTAGCGGTAGGCAATGAATGACCCCTTTAAGTGTGAGGGAGTTAAGTGCTGTTGGGAAACTGTAACAGTTTTGCTTGTTGTGCCCCGATGGCTTTCGCTTCCATTTGGATAGCCAAGATCATTTTTGTCGATAACAACGTTCTGTCGAATCTTAAGAGCGTTACTGGGTAGGATAATCGCAGTGGTCGTTGGGCCGTCTCGCGGGAAAGGGTATTCTTGCCGCGCGCACATCGGCCACCCTTCCTCGCGGTGTGCGACTGTTGTGTCCGAAGAGTCTCTTGGACGTAGGTGAGGGTGATGGGTGTAATGTCGCACAGCCTACTCCTCGCCAACAACACCGACTGGCCCTCACGGCTTAACGCCCCCATCCGACGGACAGATCCACTGCTGACAGTGTCACTCGCTCTCAGTTCGTCAAAATGCAGGGAACTCTGGAATTTAACGCGGGATACTTAAGTCTGGTGGTCAGGCACTTCGCCCAGCACCTCTTTTCCCTTCGCCAGCAAACTGCGGCAGCGAAGGATTTGAACCGGCTGCCGGAGAATCGAGCGCCATCGCAGAGGCGTGCGTTGGCGACCTCGCCTTTGGACGCGGGCTGACCCTTTAATATCCTTTGCAACAGCATCTGCTGATACAACTGTAGTTTTCTTCCTTTCTAAGATAGCAAATTTACTTGCAGGATTGATCTATCCGTTCATACCCAACCCGTTAATAAATAACAAGGCACGTATACTATAATACGATATTTACCGCCCTCTTCAGTCACATCCCTTTCATTGATGGTGGTTTAGTTCCAGGTGGTTAATCGACAACTTCCAGTGTATTCGAAATAAGACATCTAGAACTGCAATAACTAATAGTGTAGTCATTTACGCCGTCTTCAGACAATCCAGCCAATAATATTTGGGGCAGCTCGTCTGCTGTGACATGCCGTTACTGAACTTCAGTCCCACCTTTATTGAAACATAGCATCAATGTCCTCCAGTACCACATGCTACATGTTACTGTAATAATCTAGCACCACAAAACGACGGTGCGTCCACGTATTAGTATTGCTCTCAGTTTTGATGGCGGAATTTTCTGACGAAAAACGCGGAATGTCGAAACCTAACGAATGTTTTCCCCCCCAAATTGCTACCAGAAGCGAGAGGCGTCTACTGAGCCCAGCAACGAAAACAGCTGTGACTAAGACGGCAGAAGTATCAGCAGTATTGTTTGACCTATCAGCCATGAGTCGTTCAACCAATCTTCAACATGAAACGCCCCTAGCTTGTAACCACAGTGGATACGCGTGAAATAGAAACAAAAAGAATAACCGTAAAGGGTCAATGGCTGTGCGCCAGAAATCTCAAATCATAGTATATTCACGCATACATCGTTTCAACCATCGAAACAAAAGCCTTGCTTTCTGTTAGCGTGGTACATCAGTATGATTCAGTGCTTAATTTCTGAACTTTCAGGTGCCGACACGTACCTCCTCGTCCACATACGTTATCACTGCACAAGTCCTGATCTCAGCTAAGTCAGCCGTATTTAGCAAATATTGAGCAACAAGGTATTCAAGTGTGTGCATGAGACGAGGTGTACATACAGTACATCGTCTAGCTACATACCTGTAGACAGTCCCTCTACAATGTCTGCAGGTAATCGCTCTACTTTGTTTACTAGTGCGTACTCACCTTAAGAGACACTTTCGAGCTGTCGTGGTATCAAATTCCCCGTCACAGTCTTCTTAAGGCAATCAGCGTACCTAAAGTGAGCGCTTCCTGGAGCATTGTTTCGTTTCACAGAATGCCACGTACGGTAATGCGTACAATTCACTATGCATTACGATATGTTCTCTGCATTATCGCTTTCAACGAAGATTAGTCAAAGGCTCCAAGACTGATTATTTTTGGTTATAACCACCAGTATCCTCACTTCCGATTATTTCCTAGTGCAGACTTTTACATTCAATATCAATAAATATTACTGGCATATGAATAAAAATATTGTTAATATTTCGCTGCTTTATTTCCTAACGTGTTGATCATTTTGTTAGATACATTTCAAATGTAATCGTAAAGGATAAAATCTTCGTACATTTCGAAAAGGTATCAGAACCATGTTGTTGTTGTTGTCGTCGTCTTCAGTCCTGAGACTGGTTTGATGCGGCTCTCCATGCTACTCTATCCTGTGCAAGCTGCTTCGTCTCCCAGTACCTACTGCAACCTACATCTCTTCCTATACGATTTTTACCCTCCACGCTGCCCTCCAATACTAAATTGGTGATCCCTTAATGCCTCTGAACATATCCTGTCAACCGATACCTTCTTCTAGTCAAGTTGTGCCACAAATTCCTCTTCTCCCCAATTCTATTCAGTACCTCCTCATTAGTTACGTGATCTACCCATCTAATCTTCAGCATTCTTCTGTAGCACCACATTTCGAAAGCTTCTATTCTCTTCTTGACTAAACTATTTATCGTTTTACTTCCATACAAGGCTACACTCCATAGAAATACTTTCAGAAACGACTTCCTGACACGTAAACCTATACTCTATGTTAACAAATTTCTCTTCTTCAGAAACGCTTTCCTTGCCAGATATATAATCATATTGATACTACAAAAAACCTTGCTTTGAAGGTAATCATGAGTCAAGCTAGTGTTTCAAGTATGAAAGTAATCTGTGTATAACTTACTAAGTTTTGAGCCGACAGCCATCAATTATCTGGATTATAATACATTTTTGTGTCACCTAACAAAATTTAGTAGTTGTGGCATAACGCGTCTCAAAACTAATTAAGTGATTTGTGTGAAAAACGGTAATTTTTAAGTCTTGTCTCCCCTCCCCCCCCCCTCGCCGGTTCACCACCACCACCGATATTCCCCCCCTCATTTGGTATCCGCAGACTTCATGGGCATCCCCCAAACTCTTATCTGCAGTCAAGCGGGGACAGTTTGAGGATTCGGAATCGCTTGAACGGCATGTGACGCCACTTATGAAGAGAATTCCCAGTAGAAGCTTTTGCTAACGTGTTCCAGAGCCTCTTCAGTAATCCGTGCTGAGAGTGAATGCAATGATACAATAAATTCAGCAATTTTGTATTTTGTATTTTGTTTTGCAACAGTCCCGCAACTTATTAAGCTGACGTCAGTATCAGAAAACAGCAACAAATCACAAGCGCAAATAATTTCACTTTGATATAATGCCGCAAAAAAAAAAAAAAGGACAGAACTTTTTGACATGTTAAAATGCACTGCTGTTCTAACTTACTGGAAAAAAAGAAGTATAAATTTGAGCAGACCAAATATTTCATAGCCGAAAGAAAATCTTTGAAATTGGAAACGCTGTATCACGTGCTGGCAGGAACCGTGTCTGGTCCAACTTCGCCTCTGCCGCTCTTTCCTCTCCGTGCCAGGCAGTACACAAGATGGGTGTGGTTATCGACAAGCAAACGATCTAAGGGGATCGAGGACTCAGCCTCAGCACTGGTTTCCACCATAGTCACCGAGGATCTGCAAGCAATGGTTGGATAATATTTAATTCCTGTTCGACATAAATCCGCTGCGTGCTCACGGACACTATTCGAGAACCACTCAGTCCCTCGACTGCATGGACATCATGGTCTACCTTCCCTATCAGCACCAGCCACGCCTCTTCGGCTCTGCTCGAAATTTTGGCACCATTTCACTACCTTAGGTCCATACAGCGTGGGAATTTCGCGAGGAATCTGTGTGCAGTTTTGCCCACAAGAGTCGCACTGCGCAGACGAGGCCAGCTTAGGCCTAAGTTTACAGTTGCCACGCCACTTCATTCGCACGCTCTGATGCACCCGAGTTCTGTGCTGCGGCAGAATTGTCGGCAGGACACCGGTCTGGTGGAGTCAGACTCGTCGTGCGCTAGCGGTCGCGGCTACGGTGGCCAGTTGTTCGGAAACAGCCGGCGCCTCACATCCAGGTGCAAAGCGGACCCGCAGCCCGACAGGCGCCGGCACTGTCACCGCGATTAATGCTGCATTCTGACACGGCGTTCTGCGTTACAGACAGCTGGCTGCACGGCGGCGCTGCGCCGGCTCGGCTGCAATAACAGCACAGCGCAGCACGGCGCACTGCAGCGCAGCGCGGCGCGGCGCGGCGCTCTGGCAGTAGTCTGGCGGGGCGGCATTCCTGGAGAGCGACCAGGCGCGACGCTCTAAGGCCAGCCACTGCTTCCTCCACTTTCCCCACCTGCTGGCGCTCTCTCTCTCTCTCTCTCTCTCTCTCTCTCTCTCTCTCTCTCTCTCTCTCTCTCTTCCCTCCCCCACAATGCCACCAAACACCACCTGCTGTCACGCTCTGTTCCGCTGTGTGCAGCACGTTCTGCCTCTCGAATGGCCAAAATAGCACCATGCCACTGAGAGATGCACCGATCGAAAGTAACATCTGTCTAAAATACCTAGTTTTCGAGAATGAGATTTTCACTCTGCTGCGGTGTGTGCGCTGATACGAAACTTCCTGGCAGATTAAAACTGTGTGCCTTACCGAGACTCGAACTCGGGACCTTACTTTTCGCGGGCAAGTGCTCTAACTGGTAGAGCACTTGCCCGCGAAAGGTAAGGTCCCGAGTTCGAGTCTCGGTCCGGCACACACATTTAATCTGCCACGAAATTTCATACCTAGTTTTCGTCTGTGTGGCATTCTTTATTTCTGGAAAAGGAAAGGAAAATTAGTTTTACTCTGTATTTGGCACTGCTTTACATACGAGGTGGTCTTTTTCTCTCTAGGAAATCTGAAATTTGACATACTAGGGTGATTTGATAACTCTTTAAATTTCCACGAAAGAATTAAACATTTGTGTTGAAAAATGCACCACGATGCCTCGTTACGATTGGCTTCCGCTAAGATGTCAGGCGACATGCCTCAGAGAATTTGCGTTTGTGCCCGTCCGGTGTTCGATTTCTATTTCGAGTAATTTTTGTGACGTATGATACAAAAATCAATTAAGGTTAGGGACACTCAAAAATCGTCTAATGATCAGAACATTTGTCAATTCCTAATCGATATTTTCTAATTCTTAACTGACAAACTAATATCACATAGCACATAGGTGTTCACAGATTATGTATTATCTTTAGATTCAACATTACTCTCATAATTTTGCCATATGTGCTATATAAAACACTACACTTAAGATCGCGTTAATATTTACCATTTGTAATAAACTATACTGTTTTCGTGTTATCGGTATATCAACTTCGTACAAATAAGTGAGCTACGCACAAAGATACGTCTGAAATGTGGTGGTACATAAGCTAACTGAAAATTAACTAAACTTGTACGGAACAAGAATATTGTCCGCAAAATCAGCGACTATTCGAAGAGACAGGATGACATTAAAAGCTCAGGGCAAAAATTGTACGGTTAGGGAGAAAGGGGGATAACCTTAGGTTTAAGTGCTACCCTGATAGGGAGAGACACGTACAGGAGAAGTCGTGGCGGCACGCAACACCAGTGAGGAGATTCACAAAAAGAAACAGCTGTTGAGATATTCTGCTCAATATGAAACTTATGTCCGGTTATATGGGTACGATGAATCCGAGTCCATTACTCCGTTCATTTTGACTAACGACCGTCCTCAAAGTTAACAAGCGATTTAGGGAACTATATGAGGACTTACTGAAAAAAAAAATTTAATACTCCACAGCGATCACTATCACAGCATACTGAACAGTAACTCCGCAGTTAACAGCTAGATGGCGAATATGGAGCCTTAGCGCTCAAGGTAACACACTGAACGACCGCTGAAGGGAATGCACACACCCAGGAGCCACCAAATGTAAGTTCTTTGTCGCCAGGTGGTACTGCGCACAAACGTGGAACGGTAACTAAAGTTTACGAGCGAAGACTATTGGGAAACCATTCTGGCGGCGGAAAGTTCACCGAGATAAGCGACTCTGACGGAAAGTACGTTGTTATGGGCAAGTCTCTCGGAAATGGGGTGAAGCCACGAGTAGGCAGCAAGGTATTGGTCGTCGACGCCTCAGCACAGAACTTGTAAATGGAAGGCTTAACCTCTCTTACAGCAGATAAGCGGCGATCTGTGGTATATCTGACAACAAGGTACAATGCTGGAGCAGTCACAGGTGTTCCAGAGCACAGCATTGATGAAGCCGAGGTTCCACAGACAACCTCTACGTTGTTCCAAAAACATCACAGATTACGACTGCACAGCATCACCGAGATTGGACCATGAATCAACGGTAAGACCATTTCTCATGGTCGGGCGACTCGCGTTTCTTGCTACAGCAGGTCGATGGTCGTGTCCAGATATAACGTCAGCCAGGCGACTCGGTGCTCGAAAATGGCTGTCTGTGTTGTGCGTGGCGGTAACCGAACGTTTGACGACAGCTGTTACTGCGGTCCATCTGTATGCCTTCATGCTTGACCTCTTCTCCGACGGCGGTGGCAACTTCAAGCAGGGTAACTGCCCGTGTCACAACGCCAGAACCATGCTTGGCCCCCATATTTGCCTGATCTCAAACCGATCGAACGCTTTTAGGACGCTACTGGGCGCTTGCTACACTCCCACAAACCATCTGTCCCTAATCCACGGGAATTGCTTTGGTGAGCGTAGGTGGCTTGTGGTCACAGATACGGTTCCGGAAACCTGGCGAGGACTTGTCGAATCCATGGCACGCACCGTCGCTGCTGCATTTCTTTCCAAAGGCAGACCAACGCGCTGTCAACCAGGTGCTCACAATGTTTTGGGTCCTCACTGTAGTGGTGTACGCCAGGGGTCTCTAAACTACGGCCCTTGGCCCGAAACCGGTCCGCGAAGGCCGGCAAACCGACCAGCGTTAGCAGCCGGACACCCCCGGTATACGGCCCGTCAAATATTTGAGATGCTACCTACACTGCCAACAATTGAGTTTCGAGGCCTATCGCAACCAATACACCGCGACATTGGCTCTGCTACTCGTTACAAGACCTTATAACTAAACTTATTGTTGCGCCGCTTGGAATAATGCATTGACATACTCTACCTCCGTCACGTCTTGCAGTAATAGTGTTGCTAACAATGACTTTGAGATTTCGCTAACTTTGCAGGACGCTTTCGCGGTGACATACTTTTTTGCCGCTGAAATTCGCCAGAATAAAATACGCCAGAATTTCGGTCAGGTACGTCCACCAATCAAAATTATGTAATGAAATAAAAATCGTTGTTCGTTTCAGTGCTAGCTATTCCCGCAACCTTAAATTTTTGCGATTTCATCTTTTCTTTAGCCTTACATTACGGTGATCATGGAGTGCTAGGGTGCTTTAATCCTACTAGGTAGATCTTGGCCCTTATGACTTCGTGGAGGAGTCAATGTGGCCCGCGGACCGAAAAGTTTGGAGCCCCCTGGTGTGCGTATTCGAGTATATCTACAGACATACAACTTTAAAATGAGCCATGTTTTGACTGATTATCGTTCTCTTTATGAAGGACAGCACTGACACGGTTAATGGAAGCTAGTGCCCAGCTTTTCATGCTGTCTCTCCTTCTGGCGCCTCAATCCCACCCCGTCTCACGTTCTCCCTGTGTGGCTACCCATATATTTGAAGTGTTTTCCTAGGCCTCTCCATACTGCCAGTTTTACTTTTTACTCTGGAACTTCTCTTGCCTCATTTACAATTGCTGATGTCTCGCTAACGCTTCTGTATCGCTACTACTAAGCAAGTACTGACTGTGCAGCTCTCCTCACTACTAATGATTTTGACAGCTAATGGGGTGTTTCAACAGCTGAAGCCTAATGCGCCTGACTAGCAGTTTTCTACTGCCCATGGTGGCAACGTTTTGTGTTACTAGTGTTGCTGCTTCTGTCAGCCTCACTCTTAAAACGGTGGTAATTAACTGGCTGGAAGTTTCAGAACATCCAGTCCTGCAAGGTGACGCGTATTAAACCTCAATCCGCTATCCTGTATTCTTGAGATATTTCGTTGGTCCCTGGAAATATTTTCTGAACTGGCACTCACGCTAGGAACTATTTATGGTCAGACACCTTTGTCGTTACACGGAAGAGCTTCCAGACGGAGGTAAAGTCTGGCGTCAGACCCTCCTGTAGCCGTAGATCCACGCCACTTGTCTGGAGAGGCGTCTGCCGTGCTGGCAGCCTGCCTACCACTCTCTCTCTCTCTCTCTCTCTCTCTCTCTCTCTCTCTCTCTCTCTCTCTCTGGTTATTAAAAACGCCCCTCACACATCAACGATGCCCGCCAGCCGCCAGCTGCACGCCACGTGGCTGCCACGTGCTGGTCTCGTGTTGTGGTCACGCTCTTCTTTGCGTCTGTCATTTTTTTTTGTACACGCAGATTCTGAGGTATTCCCTTGTTTGCTGATGACGTAAAAGAAACGTTCTAACCCACGGTCGAGCAGAATAATCTGGTAAACGGAGAGGCAGGTACTAATAACAAACATAAAAACTACTCACAGGTACCCATGGCGACACCACCGTAATGCTGCATCTAGGCTCATTTCAGCGAGAAAAGTTGTCCACAAGTTTGTTTACTTATCACATATCCAGCAGACGCCAGCCATTGTTGATAGGGTACCACACAGTTACCAAAATGCAGCAGATGTTTACTACATACACCCTTACACCCGCTGTTGCAAGGAGCGGCATACGTTTCCTATGGGCTCGAAATTGCGTGTTCTAGCGGGCCAGTCGAGACGCGATACCGTGCTTCAGTGTTCCTCAAACCCGTAACGTTTGCCTGTAGCCCTGATAACACGGCTGCTGTGTTGAAAGACGTGAGTGTCCATAGCGTACTCACCGGGGAGCTATAGCAGAAAGGGCAGCGCTTGGTCACATAGTGCTTAAGTAAACGTAATTGCTCCAGAATGAAAAATATGCTCCTACCGTAACACAAAAAAGGCGTGTATGTCCTGCTTGGGCAGAGTTACAGATATAAGCGAGGGAACTAGCTTTTCGAATTATCGGGGAGCTTCAGACATTTAACTGGAAACATCTTTACATACTCGCTCTTTCTTATTTTCTGTATCAGCACCAATGTCATATAATATAATGCACTGTGTCAAGTAAAGTGACATGATACACCACGACATGTCGTATAACGTAACATGTGCCAGCAAGTAATCCAAGATCACATAATGTGCCATTGAAGTTTCGGATGCATGCATCTCCACTTTGGGATATTTCCTATTATACGAGAGATGTTCAACAAGTAATGCAACTTTTTTTTCCTGAAATCTGGTCGTCTTTTCTCAGGATTCCATTACACCACACTATTTTCCACTCTTTTGGCTACAAAACCGTATTTTTCAACATAATCTCCGTTCAATGTGACGGCCTAAAGCCACCTTACTGCCTGTATGCCCACATGGTACCACACTCTACTGGTCGACGGCGGAGGCAACGTCTTGCTGCATCAGTAACCCCTTCAGAACAGCAGACAACTGCCATCATGGCTTAACTGTCTCACTATGTGGCTTTGAAATTTTTCTTCGGAGAAGAGCTGGTGTGGGGCCACTCCATGAGTTGCTGTTTTGTTACCGGTTCGAAATGATGAACCTGTGTTTTATTGTTCTGATGATGATCGACAAAAAATTCACACTATCAGTTTCGTAGCGTGCAAGCAGTTCCCAGTCCTTCGCTGCTCTTTACGGTCTTCTCTTATGCGGCGAGAAACCCAGCGGACACACACCTATGAGTACTGCAACAGGTGGAGGAATGTGCCAACACTACCAACAGAGATGTTCAATTGAGCACCGAGGAGTTAGTTTGTGATCCATCGATCACCTCTAATGAGAGTGTCCGCACGTTCCAACATTGCAGTAGTCACAGCTGTGCGCGTCCGGGCGGCGCGCGGGATATCAGACAGTTTACGCGACCTTGTTGCTGTGACAGACGCAACGCCCAACGACTCACCGTGCTTGTGTTCACCACCAGGTCACCGTAGACATTCTGCGAGCTCCTATGAATATTTTTTTTTATTTATTTACACGTCAAATTCCGTAGGACCAAATTGAGGAGCAAATCTCCAAAGTAATGGAACGTGTCGGTACTTGAAATTACAACAGAAAAGTAATAATACGTAAAAATGTGTTTATGAACCCAAATAAAGTCAGGCCATAAGTTTAAGCAAACGCAGTCAACGATACAACAAGAATCAGCTTCATTTTTCAAGGAACTCCTCGACTGAATAGGAGGAGTAACCCGTGAGGAAGCTCTTCAGTTTCGATTTGAAAGCGCGCGTATTACTGCTAAGATTTTTGAATCCTAATGCTAGCCTATTGAAAATGGATGCAGCAGTACACTGTGCACCTTTCTGCACAAGACTTAAGCAATTCCGATCCAAACGCAGGTTTCATTTCTACCAAGTATTAAGAGATTGAAAGCTGCTTATTCTCGGGAGTAAGCTAATATTGTTGACAAGAAACGACGGTAAGGAATATACACTATGTGATCGGAAGTATCCGGACACCTGGCTGAAAATGACAAGTTCGTAGCGCCCTCCGTCAGTAATGCTGCAATTCATTATGGTGTTGGCCCACCCTTACCCTAGATGACAGCTTCCACTCTCGCAGGCATACGTTCAATTATGTGCTAGAAGGTTTCTCGGGGAATGGCAGCCCATTCTTCACGGAGTGCTGCAGTAAGGAGAGGTATCAATGTCGGTCGGTGACGCCTGGCACGAACTCGGCGTTCCAAAAAATCCCAAAGTTGTTCTACAGGCTTCAGGTCAGGACTCTGAACAGGCCAGTCCATTACAGGGATGTTATTCTAGTTTAACCACTCCGCCACAGGCCGTGCATTATGAACAGGTGCTCGATCGTGTTGGAAGATGCAATCGCCTTTCCCGAATTGCTCTTTAACAGGGGGAAGGAAGGAGGTGTTTAAAAATGGTCAATGTAACCTTGTGCTGTGTGATAGTGCCACGCAAAACATCAAGGGGTGCAACCCCCTGCATGAAAAACATGACAATACCCTGACACCACAGCCTCCGAATTTCACTTTTGGCACTACACAAGCACACACGCTGGCAGATGACGCTCATTGGGCACACCCTTCCATCGGATCACCACATTGTGTGCCGTGATTCGTCACTCCATACAACGTTTTTCCACTGCTCAATGGTCCTATGTTTACGCTCCTTACACCACGCGAGGCGTCGTTTGGCATTTACCGGCGTGATGTGTGGCTTATCAGCAGCCGCTCCAAATTTTGTCACCTCCCACCTAACTGTCATAGCACTTGCAGTGGACCCTGATGCATTCAGGAATTCCTGTGTGATGGTCTGGATAGACGTCTGCCTATTACACATTACGACCCTCTTCAACTGCCGGCGGTCTGTCAGTCAACAGACGAGGTCGGCCTGTACACATTTGTGCTGTACGTGTCCACGTTTCCACTTCACTATCACATCAGAATCAGTGGACCTAGCGATGTTTAGCAGTGTGGAAATCTCGCGTACAGACGTATGACGCAAGTGACACCTAATCACGTGACCACAGTCGAAGTCCGTCAGTTCCGCGGAGCGCCCCATTCTGCCCTCTCACGATGTCTGATGACTACTGAGGTCGCTAATATGGAGTACCTGGCAGCACAACGCCCCTAATATGAAAAACATATTTTTGGCGGTGTCCGGATACTTTTTTTCACACAATATATATGTGACAGGCTAATGTCAAATTACCCAGACTCGTGAACACGGGTCAACAAGAGGTTCGTGAACTTACACCACTTACTATCCGAACCGCCCGTTTTTGAGCCAAAAACATCCTTTTAGAATGGGAATCGTTACTACAAAATATAATACCAGAAGACATAAGGCAATGAAAATAAGCAAAGTACACTAATTTTCGTGTCGAACGATCACCCACTTCAGATAGCGTTCGAAAAGTAAAAATAGCAGAATTAAGAAATGAACAAGATCCTGAACGTGGGCTTTCCACGACAGCTTACTTTCTGTCTGAACACCTAGAAATTTGATCTGTTCAGTTTCACTAATCATTTGCCCGTTCTGTGGAATTGAAATCTCAAGTTTTGTTGAATTGTATATTAGGAACTGTAAAAACTGAGTCTTACTATGATTTAGCATCAGTTTATTTTCTAGGAACCATGAACTTATGTTATGAACTGCACTATTTCCAACGGAGCCGATGTTGCACACAATATCCTTTACCACCAAGCTGGTGTCATCAGCAAACAAATATTTTAGAGTTACCCGTAATACTAGAGGGCACATCAATTAAATAAATAAGGAAGTGGACCCAACACTGCTGCCTGGTGCACCCTATCTCTAACATTTTGATGCAATTCCCGCTTTGATGATGATCGGTTCATGGGGCGCTCAACTGCGCTGTCGTCAGCGCCCGTACTAAGTCCCAGTTGTTACGCAGTCCAATGTTTCCACAGTCCTCTCTAGCCACTGCCACAAATGAGGATGATGATGAAAACACAAACACCCAGTCCCGGGCAGAGAAAATCTCCAATCCGGGATCCCGTAATCCAGAGGCAGCAACGCTAGCCACTACACCACGAGTTGCGCACATAATTCCCTGTTTGTTCTACATGATGTTCTTATCCCACTAGTCAGCCACCCGGGTTGCCTTTTATTGCTAGTACTCCGTTTAGGACGTTGTAATTGAAAGCAACTCTCAAAGAGCATGAGAAATGTGTTAAGGAAAGTATTACATTTGTCATCTATTTATCGGCACTATAAACATCCTACCACTCTTGTTCCTTGACAAGGTTAAAAAACTCTATTGCTGTTGGATTAACTTTCCTACATCGTTTGTAATTATATGTGACACTTGTTTGAGTACAAAAGCCTTTTAGTGATAAAATTTGTGCATCGTGGTCTGAAAGGCCATTCACTCTTTTACTAACAGAATGCCCATCTAGTAATGAAGAAGGGATTAAAATATTGTCTATGGCTGTGCAACTGTTCCCCTGCACCCTAACTGAAGAAGAAGAAAAAGGAGAAGAAAAGAAGCTCTGGATTAGATCACAGGAATATAGGATATCTACCAACATCCTTTTTCTTGCACAATGATATACAGTATTTATATTGAAGCCAGCACATGTAGCTGATTTCTGGTAGCTCCTATAAATTTAAATAAGAAACCTCTCTAGGTTGAGCAGAAATGCTCCGAAGTCAGAGCTAGGGGACCTTTAAACAACAGCAGTTGGAAGTCTACTTTCCCTAAATTCAGCTGCGCCTGCATAATACTGAGGTATCTGTTCAGTACAGTGCCGTGATACGTCTCTGGACTCAAATGGGTTTTTGTGTGTGTATCGCCACTACCCCCACCCACCCCGCAGGGAACTCCTTGACAAAGAGCCAGCTAATCCGTATCCTGGTAAAGAAAGCTTTCCATTTGTCAAATAATCTAAGTAGTATACCGATATACTAATTTCAGTGTCAACATCTATAAGCAGTTCACTAACTTTATCTCTATCATCTCTTATATCTTCTTGGAAACATGACGTCCTCTGAAGGTGAGCCCTTAGTTAGAGGGACTTCCTTTAAGCAGGTATACCTATCAGCTGACTTCAATCTAAAGAAGGTGCAGCTCTAGCACCAACTACTACAGGAATTTTTTCATGTGTCATCCCACCACCACCCACTACACTGTCACCTATTACCTTCACCAGCCTCCCCTTCCCATGCTCTGTTTTTCAGGCAAAAGAAACTCGTGACAGCTCTCTGTTTGGGATGCGCCTCCCTTACAGACGCCATTTTGAAAGTTATGCATAGCTCCGCCACCTATCATAACTTCCTGTACCTGTAGGGGCTGAAGGGGGAATATTCTACGATGTCTCGCAACAAATTCCGCAATCTTCCAACCGGAACTGGCCGAGAATATAATGCATTACTTACTTCACGACCATCGTATGTTTATAGATCCGTTTTGAATGATGCGCAAGTTGTTCTACGCAAGATTTTAGGGAGCCAGATATCACTAAGAGGGTGGATTTTTTGTAACTCTGTTCTTTATAACGTGTAGAACGGTTGCGTATACTTACTAATAACATTTTTGACTCACGTGACGTGGTTTCAACCTTCCGGACAGCTTGTATCTAGTAAATTGCGGTGCTTAAGTGATGAGAACATTGATATCATACGAACAGGAGCCGCTACGGACAAAGAGACGAGAAACTAGTGCATTTTATTTAATAAAACTGTCCCTGCCATTGCGTATGCTTTTTTTAAAATTAGGCGACTAGCACCCATTGCTGTAAATGAAATGAACGGTATACGGCACTCAGATCATCATCGCAGAGGCACCTCGGCTTCAACTAAAAGCCTCCACAGACCGCAGTTTTAACGGTTCGTTGCGCTGTCGGTCTCTGACCCCTTTCATCAGTCGAGGAAAAGGAAAATCGCAACTCGTCGAACGACACGACACGGCTCCAAGTTTTTTAGAGTCTCATCGTATTAGGTACAGGACGTCAGTTGGCACACATCGAGCTGAAAGCCAAGTTAAGTGAAGTTTTGTACCAACACTATTAATAAATGTTTTAGTTTCTTACTGTGTTACCACATTTTTGTTCCAGTGCATATTACCGTCTTTTTCATAGAACAGTGGTAGAAAGTAAGTCTTCTGCTACTGTAAATGTTTGGGCTGAATGGATTGTAACTTTCAGCAACAACATCCAAACGCCTTCCACCCTCCGAAATGCTACTGTTGTGCTGCCGAAGACCAGAATCATAATCATGGTGTTGTCGATATAGTTAGGTTGTCACTTATTTTATTCCCTTAAGATCTTCTCTTACACACTACTTAACAATAGTAGTAACACCAGTTTTGCTATTTTTTCTGAAAAGGCACTTACCTCTTACTTTTAGTACAGTGAATGTTCAATCTGCATGTAATGAACGTCAGGCGTATAGACATTAACTGTGACACACACACACACACACACACACACACACACACACACAGTGAAGCTTGATTATGCTCGTCAAGCAGACGGAAGCGAGAAGGGTGACGCATGCGGACTGCGGCTAGGCTAACGTAATTTGCAGCGGGTACTCACGCTGGTTCTGTCTGCGCGCCGGCTGGTGTGACGCGGACGAGTTCAGGGACCCATCGCTGAGTGGGCTGTTCGCTCGAGTCGTATCTGCTCGCTTTTTCGCTGATCCTGCAACAAAACATATAAATATTCCCTCAGAAACGGTCCTACAAGTTTTCCGAGAACACGAGTACGTCCAAGTCTTACCGTTATGTTTCTCCTCAGAGGAAAATAAAATCCTGTGATGTTATATACTCTTTCTACATTGCTAGTACAGCTGCAATCACGAGATAAACTTTGCTTATTTCTTTAAAACAATACTAACTGTTGGTCAATTGTCCGCCCCCGGTAGCCGAGTGGTCAGCGTGACAATAGCAATCCTAAGGGCCCGGGTTCGATTCCCGGCTGGGTCGGGGATTTTCTCCGCTCAAGGACTGGGTGTTGTGTTGTCATCATCATCATCTACTTGTTAATTTAACCAAGTACGTCATTCCAATGCGCACGCGCTTGTGTGTGTGTGTGTGTGTGTGTGTGTGTGTGTGTGCCCGCGCGCCCATGACCCCACATGTGCACTATGAAATCCACCACATACATGCTACGACACGTTTTAAAAAGTGGAAGGTAACACCTATAAACCACATTCGCACACAACATTACATTTACAGACTTCCATTTCACCTCTGTCACCGACCTCACCTCGTAATTGAACGATCACACAATATCTTCGAAGGCGGTTTCAACGTCGTCATTATTTCGGCTGAACTGTAAGCATGCTGAATATATTGTTTGGACATACTGCAATTGCCTGATTTCCGCTAAAGTTTTATTTTCAAGTCGTCTTAAACAAGAGCATGAATACCAGCCAAACTACATGCGAATTTGGTGAATCTGACATCGAAATAGGTCTACAGCCAATATTTACTAGCAGCTATACCGGAGCACGAAACCCAGCCCTATTGCTGGTTGCTTATGAAACGGCACCCAACGGCAACAGAAATTCAGTCTCGGCATTTCACATATTTAAAATACAGACATAATATGCTCATCGAGAGGTTTATACGAAAGTTTCCACGCAGTAAGACCAGTGCTACAGTTACAAACTATATGTATGTCTCGAGGCATGGTACGTCACCACTTGCAGATGTCCAGACTATATTCGCTCAGTATTTGAGAATCAGAGCATTCAGCGACTTCCAATGAACTTCAATTATTATTTCAAACCTTTTCTCCACTTTTTCTCGATTACGTGCTCAAGAGCAAATAATGGGCACTTTAAATCATTTGTAAAATAATCATAAGTTTGAAGCTGTTCAACTCTCTGAAGACCGACCACTTAGAAGGATGTCGGCCATAGCGAACTGGCCATTTCTGACAACATTTAAAGCCTTACTGCCACATATGTAACATATTTTCAAGAGTAATACGCACTAAAAACCATTTAGATAGCCTCCCAAGTGTTACATGAATGCGTGTGATGTCTTCTAGATACGTTGGACAGTCCATGTTGGTAAACCGACAAAGAAGGCAGTTTCATTCACGGTGTGTTCATGGGCACGTCCAAAGACGGTAGCTTCTTCTTGCCATTCTTTCACGGCTGTACGTGTACCCATCTTACTGCGCAGTCCCTACAGATGACTCTCACAAACACAGCACTTCACTGACATTACTTAGGTCAGCGCTGAAGCGTCATGTGACCGCTCAGGACCAGATCACGCCATCTACAGTGCTCCAAAGCAACCAGCATGCTCTTTAAAGGGGGGCTGACTACCATTTTGTCCGGTGAGCTTACATGCATAGTGTATTCTAAAAGTGGAGACTGATAAACCATTTTCCAGAACAGCGACATTGCTGTTATTGTCAATTGTAGTCCATGACTGGGCAGGGGGGACGCTGGCTTCTGTTGCTTTCTGACTGCAAGCTATTAGTATATTCTGTGATTTGTCCCACTGAGGGAATGGATCCCCCACCACTACGTTAGCGAATTTACTGTTTGTTAAAGTTTCATGGTTATCACATTTCGTTTCACAGTGCTTGGAAACAATTTGATAGACGACATTACTTGCGGGCAAAATACTATTTGTCTATATCAGTACCAGCAAAGCGCCGAATCTCTGCGACCAAGCCCGACCACAGCTCGGGCCGCAACACAGAGTTCTAAAGGCCGCGCCCGAGTATAGCTCGGGCCGAGATTTTCTCGACGTGCGAACCAATGATAGCTCGAAATCTGGATTTATTTAGTATGAGAACAATATTTGGACATCATCTTACCTGTCTCCAGACAGCTACTGCCTTCTGTTGTCAATTTCTAGAACTAATCCGAAAGAAACATTAGCGAAAGTAACAGTTGCTGAGGCGACTGGTTAAGCTAATATACGATCACGCCTTAAGTTTCCCAGTTTGCTGTCATTCTTCTACAAATGCGTCACATTTGTTGGGTGAGCAAGAAATTTGTAAGCTCGAGAGGAAGAAGCTGCTCAACAACTCACCTCGCAGTTTCTTGTGGGAGAAGACTTACAGTTTCTTTAATCATTCTCTCAAAATTTGTATTCTGTCAAGTAACTATAATCAATATGAAAAATAAATATGAAACAGCCATTCACCTCTTCAGCACGCAGCACACCTTGAGGTGTGTACCTTACTCGCCGTCCAGGCGGTGAAGCGAAGACCCCCGTTCTGCACGGCAGTCGTTGAAGTATGACCAGAGCTTACGGTGATAGAGGCCTTGTGGCGCTTACCAATCCCCAGCTCAGGAACCCCGGGGTCGCCAAGCCTGTACTCAGCAAACGAATGCTGAGGCCCTGAGGGGGAATTGGTTCCGGTCGAAGGTTGTTCCGTGATGGTATGGACGTGTTTTTCGAACCATAACTTCAACCCAGTCATTCAGGTAGCATTGATTATTAACAAGGACGTTTATATAAACATTCTCGATCGTCATACATAGGGAGGGCTTTCTTCTACATCTTCATAATTAGTTCATCGTTGACACTCCCGTCCTCCAAGGTGTCAGCATGTTATGTTACGTTTTTGGCTAGTTGGTACTATGATGATACCTGCTGTAATGTTGTGCAAAGAGGGATGACGTCGGCGATAGATATTGCGTCGTAATAACTCACTGGGTGCGTGATGGATAACGTGAAATGGCGGACAAATGCGTCCCTCGTCCCTACTGGCTGTCCATAGAATGTTTTTATAAAGAAGAATGGCCTATCTGGCCTCTGACTGGCAGAACAGACACGAGAACAGACTGATACGAAAAGCTGGCGTCAGTCTAATAGTGGAGACGAGCACAGGAGGAGATACGTAACACAGGCTCATAGTAGTTGGAACATTATTTCAACATTAATCACCCTGATGACGTACGGTGTAATATATACACTTACGAGCCGAAGAAACTGGTACACCTGTCCAATATCGTGTAGCACGCAGAAGTGCCGCAACATGACGTGGCATGGACTCGACTAATGTCTGAAGTAGTGCTGGAGGCAACTGACACTATGAATTGTCCAGGGTTGTCCATAAATCCGTACGAGTACGAGCGGATAGAGATCTCTTCTAAGCAGCACGTTGCAAAGCATCCCAAATATACTCAACAATGTTCATGTCTGGGAAGTCTGGTGACCAGCGGAAGTTTTTAAACAGAAGAATGTTCCTGGAGCCACTCTGTAGCAATTCTGGGCGAGTGGGGTGTCGCACTACCCCGCTGAAATTTCCCTAGTGCTGCGGAATGCACAATGGACATGAATTTATGTAGGTGATCAGACAGGATGCTTGCGTACGTGTCACCTACCGGAGCCGTATCTAGACGTGTCCGGGGTCCCATATCACTCCAACTGCACACGCCCCACACCATTACGGAGTCTCCACCAGTTTGAACAGTCCCCTGCTGACATGCGGTGTCCATGGATTCATGCGGTTGTCTCCATACCAGTACACGTCCGTCCAATCGATGCAATTTGAAACAAGACTCTTCCGATCACGCAACATGTTTCCAGTCATCAACAGGTCAATGTCGGTGTTGACGGGCCCAGGCGAGGCGTAAAGCTTTATGATCAAGGGTACAGGAGTGGGTCTTCGGCTCCAATATATCGATGATGTTTCGTTGAATGGTTCGCACACTACCACTTCTTGATGACCCAGCTTTGAAATCTGCAGCTATTTGCTGAAGGGCTGCACTTCTGCCACGTTGAACGATCCTCTTCAGTCGTCGTTGGTCCCATTCTCGCAGGCTGTTTTTCCGGCCGCAGTGATATCATTGATTTGATGTGTTCCAGCATACTCGAGAAATAGTCTCAAGGGAAAATCCGCACACTATATCTTTACCTCGGAGACGCTGTGACAAATCGGTCTTGCGCCGATTATAGCACCACTTTCAAACTCAATTAAATCTTGATAACCTGCCATTGCAGCAGCAGTAGCAGGCGTTGCCGACCGCAGCGCCGTATTCTGCCTGTTTACATATATCTCTACTTGAATACGCATGCCTATACCAATTTCTTTGGCGCTTCAGCGTACATGGGGCCGAGAATGTGATCTATTCTTTTTCAGTTGGGTGTCGATAATATATAGAGCTTATGAAAAAAAAAAGAAAAAAAATGAATGACATGAACGGTGAGTGACAATGCACAATTACAAATACAGGGTGGAGCAAATAAAAGCGACCCGAACGATCGGATATGATTGGACGTGAACGTGTGCATGTAACCACATCACGTGTACGCCCGCCACGTGATCCACACCCGTCCCTTGGAACACATTTACACGATCTTCACGTCTGACAGAGCTGTTGGCATCGCAACAGTCCTTAAAGTCTTCAAGAACTGCAGCAGGACATTTCGGATAAGACTGCAGCGATCCCAGCAATTCCGCTTCGGTTTGCCTTCAGCATCTTACTGACCAGGGCCCAAAAGTGGCAAGAGGTGAGTCGTGGTCACTTTCAACATGTGCTGTAGTCAGCTGGGTACTGTATTTCCTTTCCTCTGCTTTTTTTTCTTTGTACCCTAGAACTCTGTTCTGCGGGTCACTTATTTGCCCCACTGTATTAGAGCATAAGTGAAAATTATGCATTTATTCATTGCCAGTAGCGTGGAGGTTAATGGCATCAATGCATCGACTGTAGTGCAGTCTCGCCTGCAAAGGGGCTCAAGACGCAAGGTAAGCGGGCAATGTGACTTGGTGAAGTCTAATTGCAAGGCCCACGTGGTACGTCTGTCTGTTCCAAGTCCACACCAGCACATTTTCGGGACTAACGTTGAATGAGATGGTTGCGAACAGCGGCGTGTGCAGGCCTGCACACACACACCCATCGCTTGACGAGCACTCGGGCACCCTACCGAACGCCTCTGGCCCACTAAATCACCCGATCTGGCCCTTCTATAATGTCTGTCCCTGTTTGGAACAGCGGGTGAAACGTGTCGATCAGTCTACCCGCAACGTGTAGCTCTATACGAGCTGAAGGTCAACGTGTAGCTTCTTCACTGAACCGAGGCTAGAGGCTGAGCTACACAGTATTATCGACATGTCTGCAGTGGGAAGCTTTTTTTCCCCAGATGCTCTTATTGACAGATTTTATCACCAGTGAAGGGGCACCGGAGAGGAAACGTACAGGATAGGTCATCGGTTGGAGGCAAGCTGCCTGACTGGGCACTTCCCTGGATCCAGACTGGAGGACTCCGCTTGCCACGCCACGCGGCGCGGCGACGGACGGAAATAAAGCTGACGGTGGCGTGCCGTCGCCATCGCCGGCCCGGAGGCCGCTGGAGCCCCGCTGGACAGAAATATCGCTGATGGCCGGCGCGCCACGGCAGCTGCCCCACCCACCCCGTGCGTCGAACTGCGTCCTTAAGCTCGAACAGTTTTCATCAAAATCCATCAGATCTCACAGTGGACGAGCACTTCGCTACAGATTCATTTCTGTGGTCCACTGAAACTTGAAAGTGTCGAAGGTCCTGGTAAAACGACTTGCACAGAAAGGTTCTGAGTGACCGAAGCAGTTAAATAATATTTGGTAAATGAACAAATTGCAATCATCAGACTATTTTTTTTCAGGTGTCCGATACCTCACGTAATTCCGGGTGGACGAGAGGAGCGCATCTGCAGTTTACGCCTCGTCCACTGCCGCAGACTTGACCGATTTTGGTGAAAACTAGCAATTAGAGTTCACAGACATTTAGGACACTTAGCATCGAACAAGTCGTGGTAGGTAACGTGTCTTTGGAATTGATAAATCACTGACGGAAGTGGCAACCGGACGACTATTCAGTTCAATTTCCACATGTCGTATAAACGTAAACATCTGTACAAAACCGCATTTTTATTATATATTGTGCGTTCCTCAGTGAAGTGCTATGTCTGTGAACATGCCCATTGACACAAGATGCTTTGTATCTGCATATGGTTTTACTTTTGATACACCGATGTTTAATGTGCTTACACTCTCCACCATAATGACATGGCATGAGCGATCAACTCATAATGGAACATGATTTAAAACAGAATTTTTTTTCAACATTAGTAGATGACAGTTTCAACTGTCTGAATTGATCGTCAATAATAAATTTTTATTACTGGTAGCCTGACTTACGTTTTTTCAAAAAAAGTGGTCCAAAAAGGCTCTCAGCACTATGCCACTTAACTTCTGAGGTCATCAGTCCCCTAGAACTTAGAAGTACTTAAACCTAACTAACGTAAGGACATCACACACATCCATGCTCGAGGCAGGATTCGAGCCTGCGACCGTAGCGGTCGCGCGGTTCCAGATTGTAGCGCCTAGAACCGCTCGGCCACCCTGGCCGGCTAAGTTTTTTCAAGTTAAATGTAGATTGCTTCTTCCATTTTCTCATTATTAGAAACTTCACTACGAAACAGGATGACAGACATGCGTTAAGTCACCATGACGTAACCCCAACGGTACTAGAGGGAGCTACAGACGGTAAAAACCGTAGAAGATAGACAGAAAAAAAAAAGAAAAGCAATTCAGGACGTAGGTACAAGTGCTTCTCTGAAATGAAGAGTGAAGAGGTTGGGCACAGGAGAGTAAGTCGTGCCAGGCCGTATCGAACAAGTCAGAAGACTGATGACACAAAAATGGGAATAGAGATCATGGTTTTTCGAGATGGTTTGCCAAGACATGGCGTCACAGACGTGACATGGACTGGATGTCGGTGGTGTGCCCGGTGGAGTGCATACTGAAGGTTTGTGAAAAGTAGATGAATACCTCGGTCCTTAACGTGATTGCGCGTTGCCAGTAACACGAATTTTTACAGACTACTGCAATTCAAACGCGACCAGTGATTGGGCGTGCAATAGCAGCACACGCTGCCGCGACCGGCACACCTGGGGGCCGAGAGAGCGGCCGTGAAATTGGAAGCGGTCGCAGCGGCCGCGTTTCACGGGCAGATCGGACGCGCGCGGCAGCGAGCAACCGGAGCGCTATTTTTACGGCCGTCCTGACGATGGCGCGCCAGCGAGACGAAGAAACCGCCTTCTGTGAGCCATCAAAGCGGAGCTTCGCTCTCTGGCGACTTCCTGCGCCAGATGAAGCGACGAAAGGCGCACAGGAATTCGCCAGCCGCAACTCGGTTCGTGATCCAGCACCAGCGACGTAGTATCACCACCTGTACTTTGCGGAGTTACCACCTTCAGTTTCATTCGTTACTGGCAGCAGTGAGTCACTGGCCCGACAACAGCTTCCGTACAACCCTACACATCTCATCAACCTCCATTTATGCATTAAGTTACGAACGCAGTGCGGAAAGTTTTGTATCTGGTAGTCAGAAAGCAATAATTTCATTAATTTTCCAGCTAGTGCAATCTATCTATGAAGTGTTACCGTGGAAAATCTGAATAAAGCCCGCCTATGGCTGCTAAAAACCCTTTTTTATTCAAAATGTTTCGAATCTGAAAACTTCTTTACACTTGGGAATAGGTGGCCGGAGGGGGGGAGGGGTGTCGGACCTTGTGAACAGGGAGAGGCTTTCACCAACACAACTGCAAATTCATCAGTTTTCTCGACCGTCTTATTAACTGCGCGGTCAGCGCGGCAGGTTGCTAATCTAAGGGGCCCGAAATCGATTCCCGGCTGGGTAGGAGATTTTCTCCGCTCGGAGTCTTGTTGCTGTGTTGTCCTTACGTTCATATCGTCGTAACTGACAATCCACGACAGATGGCAGTATGGGCACGAGGAGAAAGTGAATAAATTGGAAAACTAACCAGTTTTCCTAGTGTCAAAGTCAACTCTGTCGGTGGCCAGACTGATCTGATGATGTTTCTTCAGCAATAGCCATCCTCTCGTTGACGCAAAAGCCAGATAGTATTGGCAGCTGTTATCTCCATTTCGCAATGAAACCAATGCGAAGCATCCCTTTCACGTCGCACATATTGTAATATTAGATATAACCTTTCCGATAGGTAGAATCGAATTCGTCTTTTGCATGAGCTCTGCTATCGGCGACCATCCAGAGACTGCAACGAACTTTATTTGGCGCGTAGTGGTAAACGCTAGTCACATCTGTAGTAACAAATCTGTGCACAAAATAAGTTGAAACTGCTTAAACCATTTAGCTGAGAAATTTCTCATTTTGGTTTTGATCTTTGTTAAAAAAAAACCTGCACTAAAATCTCTAAAAGCTATGACACACTAAACCTTTAATCGCCGGTTGCCCAAACCCATATTTTGTGTTATCCGAGTCTGTGGCTGCGCAGTTCTGTGATGGCCGCGCAATCCCGTGCTGATTATAAACTGTCGCAAATGAAAGACCACACTCCTTATTTACACATACCTGTTTGCGGTGAATTTCTTTCGAGGTAAACCATCAGAAAGAATATAAAGACTCTACGACATCCCAGTTTATCCATTGGAATGGAATGCAGGCTGCAGTTCACTCCAGAAGCGGCTCTGTGGTGTTTTGCAAGTGTTCCGCGTGGTTACTGTGATCCTTAACCCGGATTTATATTTCAGCCTTCTCAGCAAGTAAGTGTTGTGTTTTGTTCTTTATCTTTACGATGAGCATGCTGCGGACCATTCCATGTTGGAAAATGACGTCTTACTTTTTGGTAGTGGTACATAAGTTAATGGCATGACGGAAACACAGGCAGTATCTCACCTCATACTTGTCCGCCTAATCACCGGTTCTTAATACCACTGTAAACATCTGGAAGTATCTGGAAGAAGAGGTGAAAGGTAGCACCACACAACCCAGCAATTTGGTTGCTTTGCGAGATCTAATCATTAATTAATGAATGGTTTCACTGAAACATAACTGCAGAAACTTTTCGACACTCCTCCTCTTCGTACTGGGACCGTTATCAGTGCTGGGGAGTTTTTGCACTGTACCAGCGTAGTCTCTCCGGCGCGTGACTTTACTTCCAGTGCACTTGTCTCAAACGGGAGACAAGGAAGAGGGTATTATTATCAATCTGTGTCCTTGAAGTACGTGGACTTTCGTAGTAAGTAACTGTAAGTGGACTCTGGAAATCTGGCTGCCACGTGCAATGCTGATTAATTCATAGCGTCAACAGAATGGAAGGGCTGTAACTCTTAACGTCGCAGCAAAAAAATGGTTTTGTGCGTATACGTTTTGGATATCTGCGACTTTTTGTTCATGACTGACGTTACCTTCGCGTGCCCCAGCCTTTGCTAGCGAAGTTCCGCTCTACATAATGGCTGGCCACTAGCTGTGACTCACGGACGTATGTGAGGCTGAGAGTCATTGTGGAACCAGCGACGCTGTGCGAACTACAACCCTGGACTACGGCTTACGGGAGAATGTTGGGTTTCTTACGAACGAAAAAGCAGATTGTTTCCATTCTGGGTCGAATTCATTTAAATGATGTAAGATACCACACTGAGTATTTCGTTTGAACTAATGGTCTGAAAAAGTTTTTAGTTCTTTATTGACAAATTTAAAACACTGTTACATACATTAGAACGTATTGGTAGCATTAGTATATACGGTTGGTCACGAAGAAACGCAATTTTTCAGTCGTTTTTTCTTTCTAAAACGATGTGCTCTTTGAGTCACACCTCACATTTTTACAAAACTTAAAATTATATTGTATTGTGTGATTCTAACTGTAAATATTTTCGTTTCTGTCAAACTCTTTGTATGAATTTCTACGTTTTATGCACCGTAAAGACAACATTACATGAGGCTCTCACAATGGACACGTTTAGTAACAAAAATGTTCTGAAGATGACAGTTATATCTGTCGAAACCGATCTTGGCTGTTGAGTGTTTTATACCAAATTAAAATTAGTCCCCTCTGCCTAACTCCGATTCTACGTACTCTCTCGGAACAATGCAGGCTCATACCGTCTGCCCTGTGTCTCAAACCGCGGATTGCAGTCTACTCCACCGTAGGACATGAGTTATTAGTAATAGAGATTCATTTGGCTCCAGTGCTTGCACACGCTATTCACAACACTGAAGTATTTGCTGTTCCCTTAGAATATCCAAAACGTATACGCACAAAACCATTTTTTTGCTGCGACGTTAAGAGTTACAGCCTTTCCATTCTGTTGACGCTATGAATTAATCAGCATTGCACGTGGCAGCCAGATTTCCAGAGTCCACTTACAGTTACTTACCTACGAAAGTCCACGTATTTCAAGGACACAGATTGAATTTTAGTTTTCACGGAGAACTTAAAGGATGCTTCGAGAATCTCCTCTCACCTCATCTAATATTATCTGCTCAAATTGTACTAAGCGGAAAAAAAACTGTCGACAACCTTTGCCAACTGACTGTGCCCTGAACGGTCTATTTTCTGTTCATGTCGTCACATTTCTTCCCTTCAAACTGATCCCCGTAGTGAAACTTTTCTGCGTACATTCCCTCGACCTTCTGGGCGCTGCGCCCGCCTGTTTCATACGTTAAGCGCTTGTCTGCGTGTTCCCTTAATGAATAATGCACCATCGATCGTCAACTGTTGTGCAGTCCGCCGTTGACACATCACGGACAAGTGCGTGCTGTTCTTAAAGATAGCGCTACCATTGGCGACGTGGGAAGCAGTGTTTACCAATCCGTTCAGGCGGTAGATTCAGCGCAGCCGCAGTGACAGGACGTGGTTCGAGAACGGCGCGGCACACCAAGTGAAGTTCACTGCGAAGCGAAAACAGTTTGAGCAGCAGAAGTCATCGAGAGCCGAATTTTCTTCTTACTGATGATGTAATGATCGAGTCACTCCTGCGAATGGAATTTACGCAATTCGAAGTCGTCTTATTTTATTGGCGGCCTGTGAGGGCTGTTAGCATATCTCTTGAAGGATCTGGTGAGTTTCTTTCAAATTACTCCATTGTCCGCCATCCGCAGTGAAAGCGAAAGGCACAGGCATGAAAGTTTATACGCTTCTCGTGGGCTGCGAAACGATACGCGGTCTGCGGTTCAATTCCGCGAGGCCAGGAGTTCGCAGGAAAAGTGTTTCGCAAGTGACAGGCGCGTGCGCCGACGTTGTCTGCAGGCGGCTGTATCCTTCAGCTGCTGTGCGACGCTCACTGACACGAAAGCCCAACAGGGCATTACGGAAGGTTTACGTAGTATTACGGAAACCTAGACGGTAGTTGCTGGCTGCCAAAGCTGATTATTGAAGGTTTCCAATTGAAAACGCTTGGGAAGAACTTCCTTCGAACGTCGTCATAAATACCAGAAAGTGACAGCACAAAGGAATGAATATTAGAGTTTAATGTTGCGCCCACAATGAGATCATTCAAGACTGAACACAATCTCGTATAGGGGAGAGAGAGAGAAATAAATCGACAGTACCCTGTGCAAACTAACCACCACGCTATTTGCCTTAAGTACTTAGCAGAACTACGGAAAACGTAAATCTTAACTGTTGGATGGTGCTTTGAACCGGCACCCTGCCGATCTAGAGTTCAGTGTCCCAGCAGTGTCTCAGCTGTCTCTTTCAGTGATAAAACTCTAAGAGAAACAGGTAATTGAAGACTTCAGCGTAGTGTACCGGAGCTTAGTTTTTTATTAGACAAACTTCACCGCTCTGGAGATTTTCCTTTTCCTACGCATCCATCCATTTATTCTAAAGCTTTTGGCATTAGAGCCTTTTCTCCCGATTCATCATTTGCGATTTACGCTAATCCTGCTACACGACAGAGTATGCAGGATCGAAGTTAGGGAGAGGGAACTAATTCTAATTTGGTATTCAATAGCCAAGATCGGTTTCGACAGATATAACTGTCATCTTCAAAACATTTTTGTTACAAATCGTGTCCATAGTGAGAGCCTCATGCCGTCTCTACGGTGCATAAAACGTAGCACTTCATACAAAGTGTTTGTCAGAAATAAAAATATTTACCGTTAGAATCAGGAAATACAATCTAATTTTAAGTTTTGTAAAAATGTGAGGTGTGACGCAAAGAGCTAAACTTTTTAGAAAAAACTCAAAATGACTGAAAAATTGCGTTTCTTCGTCATCAACCATATAAAAATGCTACCAATACGTGCTATCTATAATGTATGTAACTGTGTATAACGTCCGACCAAAACATTACGAGACTGGCATCACCTCTAGCGTACACGCTACGTCAGCGCAGTAATTACTGTCGCACTTTGAATTACGAACTGTAAACAACATACGTATATTCACTAGTCAGTTGTGAGCAGGCAGTGTTAAATAGTGGAGGTCTGCCCTGACTGTCTCATCGTGGCTGTGTCACAAATAGGGATGGAGGCACATTTCTAAGTCAAATGTTAAAGAGATTCACTACAATTTCCTGACGAAGAGAGAAATTTATGCGAAGTTTGTCCTACCTACACTTTGACTCCCCAACAATAACGAGGCATGGTCGTCTGCTGCGAATCGATTGAAATGCAAAGTTCCTTTACAGAAAAGATCACCATCTATGACAACACGTGCTATTATCGATAAGAACTACACGCGAGTTTATCTACATTCGAAAGTAGAACTTTTCCGTAAGTTCTACACAGTTGTATGGACGTTCTGGGCGTTTTTCTCGAGTGGGGGACACACCACGTAGAACACTGAACAATCAAAACCAAATTCTTAACTTACTTCTTGTTAGTGCAGTCAAAAAACATTTAGGACTGACGAGGTATGGTTTGTGCGCTATTTCTGAAGTTTTTTTTTCCTTCAGGCGGAGGCAGGTAATACTCAGATACATGCGACTACTTCCTATATTCCCATTTTTAGTACATCTTGTCACTTATTGTAAACAAGGCAAGTAAGTCTGCGAATTGAAGATACGACGGTGCTGGAAGTTTTCAAAGCGCGCAGCCGGCCAGTATTTTGAGTTACAAGGACAATAGCGACGGAAGGCAAAGCTGTTTTAAGATTCGTAACACACGATTCTGCGTAAACTTCCTTCTAGCCACTGCAGATAAATATTCTGCCTGTCTTCAAACTGATACTGAAACGATACTCCTATCTGACTGTGTAGGATGCGAATACAGTTAGCAAAGATCGTAATTTTTCTTCCTACGGGCACGCCCGTACAGCAACAGCTGATATCAGTTCTGTTTGGTAGACGATCTGTGATGTTTATATGCACTAACGCAGGGTTGGAGTAATAAAACCGCTAATGGACGCTACAACGTGTTCCAGCTACTGCGTCTAGTAAGCGGACGAAAAGGTTAATTCGCGTGTTGAAACTGATTTAAGGAATTTCACGTTCCGCTTTGTAAGCGAGTGTAGAAAACGGGACGCAAAGTAAGCCAAAAGCGTCTTGAACTTGGTGTTCCGTGCGATTTGTACTGTGCTCCCGGGCAGCGCGCAGCGGCAGCCGTGACAGCTGGATGGGGCTGTTTCGCGAGGTACGGCGCGCCTGGCCGCATCCCCAGAACTCGACTGCCCCCCCCCCTCCCCCCCCCCCCCACACACACACACGGCGCTCTATTCCGCATTTACAAGGTCTGTTCAAAAAAGTTCAATTGTGTGTTGGAGCGAAATTCAGTTGGCATCGCTGCGCACACGTGTGCTTAATGTGTAGCTGAACGAAGTTTCATTGTTGTATGTCTGTTATTGTTCAGTGCTGTACTGGGTAGGCCATTGTGTTGCACAGTTTGCAAATTTCAAGGTGGCGCATTTAGAACAGCAACGTGTCAGCATTAAATTTTGTGGGAAACTCGAGACAACCTTTACCGAGTCACGCCAAATGATGAAGGAAGTCTACAGTGTTGAATGCTTGGGCCGTTCTCGCAGTTACGAATGGTTCACACTGTTTAAAAATCGCCCGACCTGTGTGAAACTTATCCCTTGTTCAGGAAGCTTATCGACGACGCTGATGTCAGGAGCATCAACGAAATTGTGCGTGCCACTCGAAATCTGCATTTCTAAAAGACTGCAGAAGAATGTAACATTTCAAGTGGATCATGTCATAGAATCCCGTCAGTATCTTGGAATACAAAGTGTTGCCACCGAGTTCACCCCACGGCTCACGATTCAAGACCAGAGAGACCATCGCCTAGCAATCTGTGAAGAGCTTTTGCATGGCGCAAATGAGAACGAGATGCTCGCAGAGAGTCATAACTGGTGATGAGACGTGGGTCTACGGTTATGATGTTGAGACCAAGATTCAATATTCACATTGGGTCGGGAAAGATTCTCCAAGACCAAAAGTAGCTCGTCAGGTCAGGTCAACTGTGAAAGCCCTGCTGATAGTTCTCTTTGACTTTCAAGGATTAGTAATCGCGAATTCGCGCCACAGGAACAAACTGTTAATCGATAGTGTTTTCGTGACGTGTCGCGACGCCTGAAATGTGGTGAGACAATTCATGGCTCTTTCATCACGGCTCCCAACTTTATGACCATTACTCAAGAATCGGCTGAACGAGATAACCGTAGTCAGTTAATTCGTAAACGGCTAAAGGTTTGTTAGGACTGTCGCAGGGACCCTCGCCATTGCGCTTGTATTACATATACAAATACAAGGACTTTGCCACTTCTGGAAGCAGTCTTGATGCGCCCCTTGCTGGATCGCTACAAGCTCCGTCTACGATTTTTTTTTATCTCGTCTATCGTTGGAAATCTCCGTCTACTCAGCTGGGCTTTCGCAGGCCCAAGTCTGGTGGTTACGGAGGATGATGCAGCACAATGGTTTGGTTTTTTTGTACAACAGTCATGCAGCAACAGGGATGATTGTGCGGATGCCTTATCGTGATGCCGTGTTAGGTAGAGCAGGCCGATGTGGCCGAGCGGTTCTAGGCGCTTCAGTGAGGAACCGCGCTGCTGCTACGGTCGCAGGTTCGAATTCTGCCTCGGACATGGATGTGTGTGATGTCCTTAGGTTAGTTAGGTTTAAGTAGTTCTAAGTCGAGTGGACTGATGACCTCAGATGTTAACTCCCAGTGCTTGAAGCCATTCGAACCATTTTGTTAGGTAGAATTAATAGCACCAGCTGAGGAGATCCGAAGAAGCGAAGCGCGTTTCGGGAAATGTACACTTAATAAGCTTGACAGCGTCGCAGAGGTGCTCATCGGAAAGTGGCAGACGCTGTAAGAGCAGCTACTGCATGAAGAGAACTAAAATTCTTCGAATATACGTTTGAAGAACGAGGTAACATCCTCCTCTGACAGTAAAATCAGAGGAATCTGAGCTCAAGCGGGGACTTTCCGAGCGTACTTGTTTTCGATCATCATTCACGAGTGGAACATAAAGGAGAGGGCTGGGGTCAGGGGGTCACGATGACGGTGGTGGCACGAGACGTACCCTTCGCCATAGATTGTGTGGTCGCTTGTTGTGTAGAGCTCAGGATGTTTAAGTTCATTTCCCTTTTAATTTATAAGAGAACTTATGTACGAAGGTTAAGCCTGCATCCTGTGCAAATTCAGCATAACTGTTCAACTAGTAATTAAACTGCTGCTCTTTTCAACGGTTTCATCCACTTTTGAAGTACCGCATATAGGTCCTATTAGCACGCCGTAGAAATCAGTCTTTTAGCCACCGTCTTGCGGCATTTTGAAGTTCCTCCGCATGTTGGGGGGGACGTATCGGGATAAGCGCAGTGTGATAGCGCGATGCTATTCTGGTGGCGCCAGTTCAAGATTACATGGCAAGTAAGGGAAGGAGTATAGGTACCTCAAAGCAATGCACAGTTCAGATCTGTGTGGGCTCGCATTATAAACCAGAAGTACCGATGTCGGTTAAGTGTTAACTGGCAGATCATGTATTCTCACGTTTCTCCGAGGAGCAATTTACCGAGTGTGGCACAAATGACGTCACTGTCGCGTCCATCCACCTCTCCGACTGTGAGAAGACCGCAAACTATGCTTGCCCACGAGCAGTCTCTCTCCCTCCCTCCCTCCCCCCTCCCTCCCTCCCTCCCTCCCTCCGCACGCCCGCTTTTGCGTCTCTGCTGAGTGCTTACTACAGCTAATCTAACTCTGCGATTCGGCCCTGACCGCCACGTCATAGCGCGTTATCTGGATGCCGTGTAGAGGAGGATGTGGTGAAGCACAGCGCTCCGCTCTCCCCGCCGTTGTGGGCCTTTCGCGGCTTTCTACTACTAGCTAGCTTCCCATGTGCCTCACGACGCTAATCGCGCACCGGTAAAGCCCTATGCCCTTTACGAAACTCGCACCTTAATGTCTGCCATTTTTCCAAATTCTCTAATGCTATCTATGTTTCCTGTCCGTCTTTCGCATTATCGAAGTAACAGTAACTTAAAATATCGGCGTTAATGCGAACGTTATTTCATCACTTTACGAGGTAAGAAGCACAAGACGTTACTTTCTGACAACTACTCGCGAAATCCTGAAACACAACATCCACTTCACATCGGACTGTGCGCTGGAACTAATCATCCTGACAAGTGTAACAGGTTCCGGCCGCTGACTATATACTCGCAGCAGCCGGGTCTGCCTTTCGCGGGCAGAATCTCACCACTGGTAAATCCTGATTCGAGTCCCGGTTCGGCACACAACTAATCATGAAGATTGAATCTATTACAAAACCGGTCTGAAAACTTGCAGGTCCCGTTCTCAGCCATCAATACTTGTTTCAATTCTGTTAATGCCTGTACAACATTTTTCACTTACGGGCGACTGCAGCACAAATTCCTTGTTTACCGCAAAGTATGTGGTGGAGGGTACTTGCGTAGCGTGCCTCTGTCTGTCTGTCTGTCCCCTCACATTCTTTTTCCAGTTGCATTAGAGAATATTGAACGAGAAGAACGGAGGCCTGTGCGCCTCCGTATCATTACTAAATTCCATTATTAAATCGTAATGGTAATGAGAGGAAGTATTACGTTTTTTTGAAACGGACGCTCTCAGAGTGTTGTCAGTAAAACTCCGGTCGGGCTGGACGAGCGGTTCTAGGCGCTACAATCTGGAACCTCGCGACCGCTAGGGTCTCAGGTTCGAATCCTGCCTCGGGCATGGATGTGTGTGATGTCCTTAGGTTAGTTAGGTTTAAGTAGTTCCAAGTTCTAGGGGACTGATGACCTCAGATGTTAAGTCCCATAGTGCTCAGAGCCATAAACCTCTCCGTGATGCGTAACACCTCTCGTAAACTACCTGCGACTCAAGTTGACAGGCATTTGCTTCATGTTCTCGCTCTTATGAACCAGTTGCTTCTCTCTATCTCTGTTCTACTAATCCTACTTGATAACTGTCACACGCTGACGACATCTCAAGAATGTGCAGAAAGACGGTTTACCACGAGTTTGGGTGAAGGAGCACGCTTAATAAATCTAATTCGGGTCTCTCACCGGGAAGCTATTTAAGGTTTTTATTTTATGAGGGTTTTCCTAATATGCCCACATTTCTCAGCAGTGTGAGGTTTCAGTTTTATTTACAATGATTTTCCACAGTCAGACTAGCCTACTATCTGCAATGCGGAGAAAGGAAGCTTACGGTTCAACGACTGTTACTTACACTATGTGAACAAAAGTATCCGGACACCCTGAGAAACATATGTTTTCCATATTACGTGCGTTGTGCTGCAACCTACTGCTAGGTACTTCATATCAGCGACCTCAGTAGTCATTAGACATCGTGAGAGAGCAGAATGGGGTGCTCCGCGGATCCGAAAGACTTCGAACGTGGTCAGGTGACTGGGTGTCACTTGTGTCATACCTCTGTACGCGAGATTTACACAGTCCTTAACATTCCTAGGTCCACTGTTTCCGATGTGATAGTGAAGTGGAAACGTGAAGGGACACGTACAGCACAAAAGTGTACAGTCCGACCTCGTCTGTACAACGTAGCTAACACTGGAGTTTTTGTTTGAAAAATCTGTCTCATCTGTTCCCTGACGCATGTTCAGCCGCTATCAGGGAGAAGGCAAATTGAGTTCACACTCGTAGAATTTGTTTCCGTCGCTTGTATTCGCAAAGGATGGAGCGTCTTGTTAAGAAGACATAACGTCGTGAAGAGACTAGCGGTCAATATTTCTCAGCTTTCAGACGCCAAGGTTTCAGTGTACACGGGAAGCCCATTACTGGTCGGGATATTTCTACCTAAACGATTTATCGGTAGTCAGCTCCTACTTCACTGACGAATTTCGTAATAGCAAAAAATATACGCACAGGTTGCCTCAAACCTTTTGGATCAAAGTGAAACCAGTGGTAGTGGGTCCACCGATTATACTGAGAATTGGAATCAGTGATCGGAATTGCATAATTATCGTGTCCCGGATATACACAGCGTACACCGCATAATAAGAACGAAGCTCATAATAATTGTTCAAAGTGACGAGCGCATGCGTCACAGGTTAATGCGCCGATGCATTTCATGCGGTCGTCACGCGAAGCACGAACCATGAGCTAAGCTGCGAACGGTGTGTGTGTTTGTGTGTGTGTGTGTGTGTGTGTGTGTGTGTGTGTGTGTGTGTGTCTGGTGGTCAGGTCGTACTCTGTTCATCACCTGCAGCCTGTTCCCGTGTACAGACAGAGACCCGGAACCTTTGCGAGGGTGCGGCAGAGCTGTGGGCACCGGCGCAACACATGCGTTGAGACTGGCGGTCAACATTTTGAGAAGTCTCCGTGAGCGACATTGTTATACGGTGTACGCTGTGTGTGTCCGTAACACAGTAAATATGCATTTCCGACCATAGGTTCCTTATCTCAATATAACTGGTTGAGGACCCACTATCACCTTTTTCAATTTGACCCGGAGGGTTCGAGAGACCGTGTTGTCATGTAAATAAAATCTGACAGCCGCACAGCTTCAGTAAATCTGAGAAAACAATTGTGTGAAGTGCTTTGTGCGTGATGGGGCTAAAACAGCTTTTGAGTTCACTTTCGGGAGTGTACATTCATTTATGCGTTTGTGGTAGGTTTGAGAACAAGCTTAAAATGAAACTAAGTTTTCGATTTTGTTTCTTCGTATCCACTTGGAAAATGTGGAGGAAACAGTAGCATGATTCTTCTTCTATGCTAGTGTAGTGTGTATTTTTATGACATGTTATCCTCTACAACCTCCTAATTTCGTATTTATCGAACACAAATGTCAATCTATATCTACGGGCCGAAAATTGTGTGTTTTCGTCTAAAGATTGCAAATTCTTGATACGGTCTTTTTTATTTGAGTCGCCAGACGGGAAATAAAATATGCATGTAACATTTGCTTAGTGTGGGTGCTCTTTGGTTGCTTAGCTCAACATTTGTTGGCTATCAGAAAATGAAATAATTCTCCTTCTGAGTACCGTTGCCCTCAGATCGCCAGAACGCAACGCTCGTCTGTCGCGGCACTCCCTCACTTTGAGGGACGGCGCTTCCGCTTTGGAGTCGTGTATGGTACACTTTAACGGCGTCTTCCTGCTGGTGCACAACGCCGTCTTATCTCTGACCTAACTCCCGGACCAGCAAACACACAACGGATGGGTCAGGCAGACTATTGACTGGGCGTCCTCCTTCCATACTTTGCTCACTGTCGGTAGCAACCGTTGAGCTTAATAGCCTGTAGTGAGTCTCATCCACCTATTTGTTACCAGTGAACGGGAAACATCAAGTTGAGTGATTTAGTTTTTCCCGGTTCTCGTCTTAGCGTACTGACACGATCGTGCAGCCTCACTCGCTGTCCCATAAATCGCCGTGGAAGATCATATGCTTGAAGACGTGAATGGAAATCGTGAATACCCGCGAGTAGAAGTGGCAATTGTAAGACAATGCACTGAAATAAATGCAATACAGCAACGAGTATTTTAATGCGGAAAACCTTTTGTCTCAAAACTAGGAAATGTTGTGTTTATGATGCATCGATGTAGCGCTGAACGCCATTAGTATTAATTACAAGAAGGAAATGTTTTATCTCCTCCCCGTGAGAGTTTTACTGATTATCAGTTATGACAGCCGAAGCGTCTTTTGTAACGCACGCTCCTACTCCCTGCTGCCTCCTGCTTCACTATCAATGCTGTCCCATCATGTCATGTTATGACAGACCGATGTCTTCCTTCATGGTTTTCAGCTTTGATAAAAGTAACTCAAACCCGGAATCGTCGAAGACATCAGGTACCTCAAATCTTAGCTAGAAAATTCAGATGTTGGACGGTTCGTTTTGTTATGAGAAAAATACTACGTTAGACTTCTGGCATCGGAGGGAAAACTTCAACGCTAATACTATCTTTCAAAGCTTAATTTTTACCATGTAATTAAGTATCTAAGATTTTCTTTTGCAACAACACCAGCAGTCAGTCTCGTTACATGAACCTGACGTCATATTAGTCTGAAAGAAAAGGAAACCGAGTTTCAGAGGCAGTACGCTGTCTGTCACATGACGTAAAAGAGATTGTGTTAAAGCTTGAGACAATTTTTAACTGCAGTAAACGACTATCCTGTTTAGGTTTTTTTTTTTTTTGCCGTCAGTTTTCAATTTCGCAATAGTACGGAGACTGTCAACGTTAGGAATATTTCTGCAATACATGAACGTACGACTCTCAGTTACACCAACATAACGATTTATTAATGTGCAAACGGCTTCTCTCAGTAATACCGTCTGAAAAAAGGAGCGTAAATAGTCAGATCGTGACAAAATTTAAAAGTGTGGAAAAGATTGGGAACTTGGTTCACATGTCCAGGAATGTAAAAAGTGCGGTTCACACAACTTTAAGAACTTGGTATCCTATGAATATAAAGTCACTGAGTCACAACTGGAATGTGTCGAACCAGCATAAACACCTAGGTGTAACGAGTTGTAGCGATATGAAATGGTTTAGTTGTGACAGAGTCCGATTCATTGGTAGAATACTGGGGAAAAGGAGACTGGGCACGAAACACACTTACAACCCATCCTAGAATATTGCTGTAGTGCGTGGAACCTGCGTCAAATAGGACTACAAGCGGATACTGAATCTATACAGAGGAGGTCAGCACGAATGATCACAGGTTTGTTCGTTGCGTGGGAAAGTGTCACGGAAATGCTGAACAACTGAAGTGCCAGACGCTTGAAGATAGTTTGCATCTATCCAGTGTAAGCCTAATTGCAAAGTTTCAAAACTTTTGAGTGCTGAATTGAAGTATAAACAACCACAATCCCTCCTATAGGGATCGCTAAGCCGCTTTGAATAATTACAGCACACACGAAGACATTTCAACTGCCATTCTTCACGCGGTCTATACACGAATGGAACGTCACAAAGCCCTAATAACTGCTACAATGGTAAGTGCCCTCTGCCATGCTCTTCACAGCGGTTAGCAGGTGTGGATGTAGATGAAGGCGAGTTGCACATGGAGTGGATTTCCCATGTACCTGCGGTAAGTGGCTTGGTGTCCGCCCCCGGTAGTTGAGTGGTCAGCGTGACAGACTGTCAATCCTAAGGGCCCGGGTGCGATTCCCGGCTGGGTCGGAGATTTTCTCCGCTCAGGGACTGGGTGTTGTGTTGTGTTGTCCTAATCATCATCATTTCATCCCCATCGACGAGCAGGTCGCCGAAGTGGCGTCAACTCTAAAGACTTACGGGAGGCCTAACCACACATTTCATTTCTTTTCAAGTGGCTTGGTAAGCAAGTTCAATAGGTCTGAGAACTGGAAGGTGCTACCACCCCCAATGGGACCGTACCTAGTAAAGCGCTGAGGTATTTTAACTTATCTTTGGGTTGATAATTTTCAGTGTGTATTTGACACTATACATGCCCCACAAGAAGCAACTGGTGTTGAGATATAGCATACTGCGGCTGAATTTAAACACGGGACGCCAGTGGATTCAGAGCGCGTACTAGGTGAGTGGTACTGGAAGAAAACATCTTGAGAGTTCGAAATAAGATTTCCAGAGTATAATGTGAAATTTTCTGAAGTTTCTTGAACATCTGTACACTAGATCTAGAGCAGAATTATCCCTACCGAGTAAGTTCTAGGAACGCGGCATTTTCAGAAGTTAGGTGCGACAACCAAAACAAAGAGCCATTAAACTGACTTGGATAGCGTTTCCACGTCTGCTGTTGCTTGTGAATGGCTCGTGTGCTCAGTAAAACTTCACGGGTGATTCTTAGAATGGGGATGGAGGATTGGAGGGGAGGGGGGACAAGGCAACAGCTGTTCGGGAAACACGAGGGGCGCAGCGGGGCCCTCAAAGCCGGCGGCTGCGGAGGTGAAGGGTTATGGAGACGATAATTTGTCTGGAGGAGCAGCGGGGGCCGAGGCTGGAAAAACAGAGGGCCGAGCGAGGGGAGGAGCACGGAAACTACAGCAGTCTGGAATCTCTGGGCTCCAGAGGTGCGCCGAACTCGCCAGGCGCAATTATCTCCACTGCTTAATGGCCCGTCTTACACGTGGCAGGCACCCACCCATCACACTGGAGTGCAAGTCTGCTCGTGTTTAATGGCGTCGGTGCCACACAATGCGCGAAGCATGGTGGCTGCGGAAAAAGCAGTTAGTCCCGCAGGAGATGAACATCAGAGGAGAAACTTACCGAGATACCTCTTCGCACAGTTTTCTTATAATTTTCGTTGTCCGTGAGAGAGACGGTTCTGACACTGGACTGGCACAGTAGTAGTAGTAGTAGATCTACAAATTATTTTTCACACAGCAGCTCTGCCGATATGTTTCTGCGTAACTTCAAGACCGGAGGATATTCTGTTAAGTTTTAACACGAATAAAGTGTCCTCGTAATGCGTTCACTTACGGCGAATTTGCCAAGCATTTCCTCGCCAGAAATCGACGTCTTCTTCTCGGGGCCTGCCAGTGAAGTTTTCTGAACATTTCTGCTACACCCGCTTGCCGGTGACGAGTCTCCCTGACCGGCTCGTCACGCGGTCGATCCCCTTGTCACTCCGACGTGAAGTGCGTCCCGCAGAAGGGCAATGTTCAACGCTAGTCGAACTAGCGTGTTTTAAGCGGTCTCTTTCGTAGATAACAGCAAGTTCCTATCATTCTGCGAATACACCTAACCCCGCTACTCTGTTTACCAACATCCGAGTCGATTTAATTGTTCTACCCCCTAATCTCGAAGTAATATTACTTCCAAATCTATAACGTAACTGATTAGCTATTATTCTTTAATTAGGCTGCGAAAGGCTTTTACAGTTCAACGTTTCGCGTGAACTTGACATTCCCCTATTTCTAGTGCTAGATGCCTGCCATTACAGTAATACAAAGACCACTTAGAAAATATGAACAACGTACAGTTCTCACGCGATAGGATTTGGTTATCAAGATCTTCACGTACGTTAAACTGTGTTGCGTCGTATTTTATCCGCTGAGGTGTAACAGGATAATCGTCATATTACACGTTCCTGGGCATGTAAGGCACTGCATGTGCGCCTGTATATGACTCTCCATCAAGGACATCTTACTGCGTCGCTCCTGGCAAGAAACTTAGTTTATTACATCATCAAAGCATACCCTACTATTATTTCCTTTTATCCTCAGTTGTTCTCTAAGTTCCCTAGAACTCATTACTAAAGGAAGCACTCTAAAACACACATGATTACCGCTTACAGTTACACTTCTTTTCAGATAATGGGCCTTTGCGAATGGCCCACACATGCACTCACGTAAAGGTAACAAATACACGTAACTAGTACAAATAAGAAAAAAATTTCTTATAAACATGAAAGACATTTAACAGCCATCCGTGTTGTAAACACGCATATACTTTTGACATAAACAACGGGCAAAACCAATCGAGAATACAACAAGGATTAAAAGCTCAATTTCCCACCAGTTACTCATTTTTCCGCATACAGAAGCAATGGGTTATTTATATATAGCATATTCTGTGTCTGCTAACGTCTTTCTATGTTACTAACGGATATTTCTTATTCATAAATTTCGTTAAGAACCTTTACGTTCGATATTACTGGTTAATCCACTCAAAAGAGGTGTGATTTTTATCTTCCACTTCACCAGAATTACAGAGTAGAGATAGGGCTTTCCTTATGCGATGAGATGGAATGAGAAAAGGATTCACTACATAAACTACAGATTTAGAGATACACGAGTATTCATCATCATACTGGTTTGATGGCAGTACAAGCGTTTTTTGAGCGTAATGTTTTCTTCTAGCTATGTGCGAGCCTTGCCAGTCTCTGGACTCTCCGCTGGGACATGTGTATCATCTTCCTTACACGAGATCACTTCTTCACTAGCAAGAGAATCGGCAGTCGCATTTCCTTCTGTGTTCCTGTGCACTTTACTCCGGTACAAGGTAACACTGCGCCACTTTTTCAGTTGGCTTCGGAACGCTGTTATGGCCTGGGCTATCCGGTGGTTTTTACGCCATCGATAAAAATGCTTCAGGCCCGAGCTGTCAGATTTTGAATCAACGTGAAAATGTTTTCTTCTGGTACCAGATGACAATACTTTAACTGACCGAACCTGACGTAAGACCTACCGTCATTAAAGGAATTTCCTTCGGGAGTTTGTGCTTAAATCCTAGTTGCACACGAGAATCTAAATAAAGTGCATTTTTTCATCCACCTTGTTCACTGAACCGTCCGTACAGAGAACCAATGCCAGGAAGGATCTGGTTCGGAACTCGGCCAAGGCAACTTTGCCTCTCAGACACCTGGAGCTTTATGAGTAGTCCGATCCTTCGTGACTGTTTCGTTCCTTGTTCCGCTGTCTGTTTAAGAGAGACCTTATGTAAATCTCAGACTATGAGAAAGGGATGTTCTCACTGGCGAAACGGCGACTTCCCAAGTTCTACGTTGTAAACTAGCCTGATAAGCGCCAGGAGATGGAAGTTCTCGTTCCTTTCTGAGGGAACAAAAAGCGCCGACATTACTGCCTGACGGCTGCAATCAGATTTCCGACACACACACACACACACACACACACACACACACACACACACACACACACACACACAAAAGAGAGAGAGAGAGAGAGAGAGAGAGAGAGAGAGAGAGAGAGAGAGAGAGAGAGAGAGCTGCCGGCTGCTCTAGGGAGTTATGAATAAAAAGTCAGCCACGTCTCTGCTCTGCGCTGCCCTAGGGCTGTGCATTATTCATGGCATCTGCACTGCAGCGTACTCCGTGGTCTGGCTGGCGACTCCTCACCGACATTAACCCTCGTCTCGCGCCGTCTCACTCTCAGCTGCGAACCCTGAAGGCCCCGTTCAGTACTGTAAACAACACGACACATTACCAAGGTAGGGCAGCATTGGACTACTACATCGTCGGCCAGTAACGAAAGGCTCGATGGTTTACTCGATGATGGCAAAATGTAGCAGACCATAATTATTAGTGAGAAACATCGACCAATACGTTAAGTAACGCCAGGGAGTTCCGAAGGGCTGTTTCAGACGCCAAACGGGAAATGTGTTTCCTATACACAGCGCCAGCCGTCACCTTTCCTTCGCTAAGTATGAGAGCTGTGTGTATAAGCGTATCTCTTAAATGTAGATGACTAATGGTATATTTTCGTGTTGGAGGTGGTGATAGAGTGAAAGCCGTCGGCGGCACGTAGCCGCCGCCTCTCTAAAACCACCATGGGGCCCCTGAGCTTAACGTCCCCCTCCAACGGACTGATTATCAACAATAGTGTCGCATTCCCTCGCCCCGTGAGGCACAGAGAGGTTTGGAATTTAATCCAGGACATTGGCGCGAAGACAGGTGATCAGGTACTTGACGCCACTGCCCCTCCTGTCGTCTCTGCCGGAAAGGCAAACGCAGAAGTGCCAACAACGCGCGGTTACGCGGACGGTCGCCCATCCACGAACTGACCACGCCCGACGGTCCTTCACGTAGTGATCTGATGGTACTCTGCTTATCCACCTCGCAAGGACGTTGACAAAGCAATGCGTTGATGCTGCTACAGAACAGAAGGGAGAATCCTGTGTTGCATGCTGGAGCAGAGGCTGCACTTCTGTGATACTTCCGAACAGATTACCAACTTAGATCGATTCCACTTCTAGGACTCCTAAGGTAGCTGTAAACAAATATTTAAGAAACTTCATTTTTATGTAAGAGCTCGGGTTGTTGATGAAACATTTATATACTAACAGTTCTGAACAAAACAATGATCAGGCGACGCAAAATCTGTACTGTTGTATTTATAGCACCATTCATTCTGTAGCGTTACTAATAAACTATGAACGATCATTCTGTGTCACTGTATAAAAGCGCTTCACTCTAGACTACAATCAGGAAATCTTAGTACAGTGCCCATTTCTGTAGTCGCTGCTGCTACAAGGATTGTACTTCGCATGCTACACCTAGAAACGGACAGCTTTTCTATTACTGAGGCGCGTATGGGGGCAGATACCATATACGCTCCTACAATTATTTTGTGTCACTGGGATTTGAAACAACCACGTCAGCGACGTCTGTGGGTCTTATTCGCCATCCCGTCCGGTGGTGTTCAGTCAAGGATCGTATTATCAGTCTTAATGCTACTGTTCAGTACTACAGAAAAGATACGGTGACCTGTATTATCCGGGAACCAGAAATACCTTGACGGACGACATCTATCAGTTTATGGCTGAGTGCTTTCCGTTATTAACATTTAGGCTGCGCGAAGAACTTGTTTGCGTAATTCTGAATCGCTGAGTAGTTATGTAGACACATTAACGGAACTTTTTCTGCGTTTTCAGTCGCAAACAACGTACGGACGCAATCAGTTTGTTGCTAAACACACACACACACACACACACACACACACACACACACACACACACACACACACACACACACACAGAGAGAGAGAGAGAGAGAGAGAGAGAGAGAGAGAGAGAGAGAGAGAGAGAGAGAGAGATCCGGCTGCTTGGGCAACAGACTCCAGTTGGAGACGAGAAGAATGCAATGGAGATAGGCTGGAGGTATAGAAAGACGAGTGTTTGGTAGACGGAGCAAGGAAGTTCGTTGCTGGGTTTGCTATAGATAGGCCTGTGACGAAGATCTAATAGAAGGTGGATTGAAGACACGACAAAAAGGAAGCACATAACTGTAGACGGTATTTCGAGATAAAGTCTCGAGCAGACCTTGACCCGGCAGTGAACGCCAAGTGGCGGCGGCCGCTGATGACACAGGACTCACTCGTCGGAGCTCAGCTGTCCCTACCTGAGGTGGCCCGGACCGTCATGTCGCCCGCTGCCCAACTGCGGCCCCGTCTGGAGCCTGGTGGCGCCGACTCTGGTCCACAGACCGGAGCTCGCGGATTAGCGGGCCAGCGGTAACCAGCGCGCCGCCCACGGACGCTTTAGCAGCTCTCGAAAAGGACAGGACCGTCCCCGACAACAGCGGGCCGGAAGTGGCCCCGAGGCAACCGACCGCTCGCAGCTAGCAACGAGCAACGATCGGGCGGCCAGTGACCGAACGTCTCAGCCAGAGGAAACGCTCTCTACTGAGATACTTGAGCGTAATGGATTGAAGGCAGGGATGCACAGAGCGCAGCGCACTCCTCACCATTTTTCTACATTTTTTTGCTAGTATTTCATAGAGGGCGGGTCCTTGTAGAACTTTGTTCTTTTGTGCCACGTCAGCCTGACGGATCCCAAATCAGAAGAACAATTTGTCTCGCCGGATCTTGTTTTTGAAGTTGCAGACTTGCGCAACAATCCATCCGCAGCAGAACAACTGGTCCAGAGCGTGCAGGGAAAGACACTGCTTAGCCGCCGGCGGTCTGAGTACTCTACAGTACAGACACTGCATCAGCGAGCTTGAGCAGCCTGCTCAAGTGGTGGAAAAAAAAATTAAACTCACTAGGAGCTACCGTAGAAATGTTCTCTTCACAAATGCGGAAGCTTCAAGTTCCATTTGCATATATTACTCTGAAACCCTCCCCCATCCCCACGAATAAAGAAGGAAACGAAGGTAGCTGTCAGCGTGACTTGGCTCTTGCTAAATAAGACACAGAAAAAGTTACACCCTTATTAGGCGACGCTGTCCTGTGTGCTAGCATAATCTAACAGGTGGGCACGGTACGTGAACAGTCGAACAGAATACTGATGGAGGACGGAAGCTCTGGTGGATTGCAATACATAAGGCAAGACCGAAAGATGATTTAACGGAAGATGAGCAGTCGACTTTAGAAGCCATACCAATACGTGTGTGTACAGCTGAAGACTGTGAAAGTCTGGCAAAGGCCTTTGTCTGGCAGTGAACGTAAACGTTGTCGACGAAGTAAGGGGGCAGCCTGTAAAGCGAACCACAATTTAACGAAAACAATGGAAACCACAAACACACAGTTATAGAGTAATCTTCATTACGAAACGCACTAAAGCTTGAGCATGCCGCATATTATACATAATTCATTGCGGCAGATGTAACATTAGCGCAAGTACACATTGCGCGCTACGAAATTCCCCTACTTCCAATATACTCGATGATGATGATTGGTTTGTGGGGCACTAAACTGCGTGGTTATCAGCGCCCGTACAAAGTCCCAATCTTTACACAGTCCAGTCTCGCCACTTTCCCGAATGATTATGAAATAATGACAACACAAACACCCAGTCCCCGGGCGGAGAAAATCCCCGACGCTGCTGGAAATCGAAACCGAGATCCCTTGATCCAGAGGCAGCAACGCTAGCCACCAGACAACGAACTGCGCGCAATACACTCGAGGGTAACTGCTGTGGCAAATTACCGAGATGTCTTAAGCTGCAACGTTATCAGTTCTTACAAGCGCCTTACTGTGTTCCGAGCTCACTAGTGCGTTAACGCCACTGTGACAAACAGTTAGACGACGTGCCTCCAGAATGAATCTCGCTAAGTGTGTCCGAGTGGGCCCGGTAATGGAACGCAACTGAAGTTTAAGATACACACATCAAAAACAGTTTTGCATCACCCCGGTTCCCAGAACTCCTGAAGACAGACGTTGTCTGTGGATATTGTATCACATAGACCCTTTGACTGTTCAGAGATGCCACTAAGCCCGCCCAAAGATGTAAACAACCATGCATGAGCAGCGCCTTTTAGACGGAGTGAGTCCGACAGCCGATTAGTTCCAGTCATTCCACCAGGGAGGAGGTACACGGCTCGTGTTTTAAGTAGTTCAGCATGCCTAGACGCTCAATACCGCAGTTCGGTCGCGTCCGCAATGTTACTTTGTGCCAGGAAGGACTCTCAACAAGAGAAGTGTCCAGGCGTCTCGGCGTGAACCAAAGCGATGTTGCTCGGACATGCAGGAGATACAGAGAGACAGGAACTGTCGATGACATGCCTCGCTCAGGCCGCCCAAGGGCTACTACTGCAGTGGATGACTGCTACCTAGGGATTATGGGTCGGAGGAACCCTGACAGAAAAGCCCGATGCTAAATAATGTTTTTCGTGCAGCCACAAGACGTCGTGTTACGACTCAAACTGTGGGCAATAGGCTGCATGATGCGCAACTTCACTCCCGACGTCCATCTTTGCAACCACATCACCATTCAGTACAGTACAGATGGGTCCAACAATACGCCACATTGACCGCTCAGGATTAGCGTCACGTTCTCTTCACCGACGAGTGTCACATATGCCTTAAACCAGACAATCGTCGGAGATATGTTTGGAGGCAACCCGGTCATGCTGAACGCCTTAGACACACTGTCCAGAGAGTGCAGCAAGGTGGTGCTTCCCTGCTGTTTTGTCGTGACATTATATGGCGCCGAAATACGCCGCTGATGATCATGGAAGGCGCCGTAACGGTTGTACGACACGTGAATGCTATCCTCCGACCGATATTGCAAACATATCGGTAGCATATTGGCGTGGCATTCGTCTTCATGGACGACAATTCGTGTCACCATCGCACCCATCTTGTAAACGGCTTCCTTCAGGATAACGACATCGCTCGACTAGAGTGGCCAGCATGTTCTCCAGACATGAACCCCTATAGAACATGCCTAGGATACATTGAAAAGGGCTGTTTATGGACGACGTGACCCACCAACCACTCTGAGGGATCTACGCCGAATCGCCGTTGAGGAGTGGGACAATCTGGACCAGCAGTGCCTTGATGAACTTGTGGATAGTATGCCACGACGAATGCAGGCATGCATCAATGCAAGAGGACGCGCTACTGGGGATTAGAGGTACCAGTGTGTACAGGAATCTGGGCCACCGCCTCTGACGGTTTCGCTGTATGGTGGTACAACATGCAATGTGTGGTTTTCACGAGCAGTAAAAAGGGCGGAAATGATGTTTATGTTGATCCCTATTCCAATTTTCTATACAGGTTCCGGAATTCTCGGAACCGAGGTAATGCAAAACTGTTTTTGATGTGTGAGCAACTAGGCCTCTCAGGATCTCGCGTTTTCAGACATTTGAATACGTTCAGGCGCCAAAGCTTCCATTACGCGAATACCTCTCGTCCAGAGGAGTTCTGCTGTTTAGAAGGGCAGCTTTCATTCCGGTCATGAATCGTACTGTGGTACTTAGTTCAGCTAAAAGGAGCATTGGCAGCGTAAAGGGAAGATACGGCTGCGAGTCCCGGCAGGAGATCTGTTCAGAACGGCAGTGTCACCGAAAGCGTCGCTGCCGCGGGCTGGAGGTAATTGGCGCTATCAGAAGGCACCTAGCGGCAGCTGCGGACGCGCCGACAGCTGGGCGAGGACCACATTGTCCGCCCTGAGCAGTGGGGGGAGCAGGCCGCACCCCGGCACCCCTGCCTCTCTTCGCTCCACGTCATAATCGCTTCAAATGCTGCTTCGCAGCTGACACACAGGAAGGTCTGGCGTCTTTCAGTCGACGAATGACTGTTCGTCTATGTTGCTGAATGCCTCTAAAACTAGCAGATAACTGCGTCCATTTGGCCTACAGTGAGGATGTGTAACGTCGTATGAATGAACTAGTTATTTAGCACCTAATTTAATCTGTTGAGCAACACGGAAGTGAATAAGGATACCAACAGAAGGAAAAGTGATTTCCTCAACAACAAAGCCGTTTAAGCCACGGCAGAAGCTGTGGGCTAACATCTATAAAGTAAGATTACGCAAATAATAATCTACCTCTTTCTACATCCATAATTTGTGAATCCTTAAGAAGTCTGTGGCATAGGGTACATTCCACTGTACGATGTACTAAAGTATCCCTCCTGAACATGCCCGGCTGGAGCGTGAAAGAGTGAGTGCTTGTAACGACTCTAGGCGAGCTACTACTTGCTCAGTTTCGTCTTCCTCGTGAATACGTAAGAGCTGAAGTATGTACGCAGATTCTGTCCTGGTAATGGCATCTTCAGTTGTTCTAGGTGGGCACAAGGAAGAGGTACTATGGTTTCTTTAATGTATGCGCTAGTTAATTTCAAAATCCTCATTACGCTTATTTGCATGCACTAGATGTTCCACCTGATGTGTCCTACGCCGGAGTGGTATTAGACTTATCGGCGTGATGATATAAAGCTTACTCTAGCTGCCATTTGCGTTAACACAAAAAAATCATCATCCTCCTGCACTATCACCTCCACTGCAAAGTAAAGCAAATTTTAGTGCACTGACCAGCTTAGTCTTTTCTTGAATTTATTTTCGGCCAATTTTCGTAAACCTGCATCGCAGACTTACATGACATGCGTGTATCACTACATTTCTCTTCCTGATTACTCTCTAACACCATTATCCTTCGATTCAATGAAATATGTATCGGACTGTGATTGTGTGAGAGTGAGTGAGTGAGACAGCGCAACCGCAGCTGGCGTGTCTGCCATTCATGGGAACCAGTCCGCAAGCGTTCACACTGTAGGGGGAAGACGCAACAAATACACCCATCAGATGAAACGTTCCCTCCCTCCCTCCCTCTCACTCACTCACTCCAGGCCAATGCTGGCGTCCCTCACAGTCTAACCCTCGACAGAACAACGTCGGATGGCATCTTATACCGCAATTACAATATTTTCTGGAGGTTGCACTGCAACATACTTCACACTTAGCAGTACTATTGCTTGATATAATAATATACTTCGATGCCACGTACGTTCATTGATTTTTTTTATATTTCTTAATGCCATTAACGAGAGAATTTGTCATACTAACCGAAGGTTGGTACCATTTTAGAAAAGCTGTTCGACCTACATCTGAAGCTTGCAGCACTTCTCTCTCCTGTGCCATGAGATTCGGTTGATGGGTCGGTCCAAGTCGCCGTGCGGTTCTAGGTGCTGCAGTCTGGAACCGCGGGACCACTACGGTCGCAGGTTCGAATCCTGCCTCGGGCATGGATGTGTGTGATGTCCGTAGGTTAGTTACGTTTACGTAGTTCTAAGTTCTAGGGGACTGATGACCTCAGAAGTTAAGTCCCATAGTGCTCAGAGCCATTTGAACCATTTTTATATTTTTTGCGTCCATATATTATGGTTGTTCAAGTTCTTCGAATGCTGTATTCAAGGTGAAATTGTGAAATGAAGGAAACAATTTCTGTTGCAAAAAGATTTTAAATGGATTATACATGGTTATAAACATTTAAGTTCTCCGTCAGTTCACCTGGTTTGCGAAATAATGTGTCAGCTTTTTCTCTGCTCAAACCTGCTGCTCGCTGCAAACCCATAGATGTGATATCCTCAGCATTTAATCTTCCACTCTGTTCATAAATTCGTCGTGTAAGTGCCCATCCGTTTTTGTTTATGCCTCATATAACCTATGCTTTATTCTTAGTTATTCTGCATATTTATACACTGCTTTTAAGAACTTATCTTCACTAAAGACACAAGCTGAGTGTGTAAAATTTTAACATGGTCGTAGAACCCTGCTTCCTGTTCATCGCTGAATGTTCTCCGGAAAATTCTGATTTTCTAGGACGGGTTTTATCACCACCTCTTTCGTGTTCTGTGAAACTGTTACTTCAACAAGTAACATACTTATTGGAACTGAGTATTTCTTGTTGTTTGGGCTGTTTGTTTCATGTTATTTTCATCAATCAATGTCCTAACTTTTACATCTTTACCTATTAATGAAAATGCCGTAATTTAAGTTTTTGTGCAGTCTGTTTTGCCCGGTACTGCTGTAAATTGCCAGATATAAGACGCACGTACTACTGGGCGCTCATTTGTTATTAGTTGGACTAGACGCTGTCACAGCCTAACTGCCGTTGGCTGATACTGTACTACCAGACGACATTTAGGAAGCAGCAGCCAAGTTGTGCTCTATAAGAGGTAGTGAAACATCCAGGGGCACCTGGAACAGCATGCCCTTTCTTATACTGCCGACGGTACTACGCTATCTCATGGAGACAGGCGTCAGCTGTACAACTTGTTTTTCCAAGTCCGTTACTGTTTAACTGCAAACAGTGACGAGATTAATATCATTTCACACATACTAACACCACCTTTCTATACTCTGAGCACAAGCGACAATTTGACAAGCACCGGACGGGAAATGGAACCGCCCGTTGTTCACCATAGTCGACAAGGAAACTGCAATGGGGGATTTTATCTCAGTAGTCCTCCGAATGCGTCTCCTGCTCATACCAAAACCCAACTGTCTGAAGTGAGTATCTCTGGAAGAAACGGGAGCCCTAATAAAAAAGGCGTGGGGCCCTTTTCTGAAAACTGCTCTGCTTTCGTCACTGCGTAGGTGGCGCAACCTGGAAAAACACGTCATTTGTGACGCGTCGACAGTGGAGTTTACCGCTCTTTACAGACAATCACGGGCTGTCGAAAGCGGAGCGTGACTCGCTACAAACTCTTGCATAGGTGCATTTAATGCAGCGAGCGCCGAGGTAGCAGTAATACTGTGTGATGGAGGCCGCTTGTCGTTCAGCAGTTACGCACGCACCCATCACAATCAATGCGCACAAGCAGCGAAACAAAAAGATTTCGTGCACGGAGTTACGTTAAAGATGATGATGATGATCTGCAGGCATTTGGAACGACGGTTTTGCTGCTGCGAGTTACTGTTGGCGTTATCTTGTGAGAGTCATTGATGTCGCTAAAAGCTGAATATTCATTTTCAGTTCTTCCTCACTTCGATGAAAGTACTGTACTTGTCATTCTCTACCACCGATGTAATCGTTATCCAAAACTTATTAGGAGATCCTGTATGTACTTCCGTAAGTGACAGTGGCAATGATACTGTCGCAATCTTTCAATAATAATGATCCATGAACAGTGTAGGCAAACAAATGAGGATGTTGGCAGTCTATAAACAACAAACAGGCGCGTATTTTGTTGTGTAACTAATACCCTGAACAGTGATTTCCGATATTATAAATAATGAGCCACAAAATTGTGACCACTGACCACCACGAGACAAACTCGCCCGCTGCTTTGCAGACCCCTGATGCTGCAAGGTAATGTGCACTGCTCCGCAGAACTCGAGAACGAGCTGGAGAAAGTAAAGTAACCAATGGTTGAAATGGCTCCGAGCACTATGGGACTTAACATCTGAGGTCATCAGTCCCCTATAACTTAGAACTACTTAAACCTAACTAACCGAAGGACGTCACACACATCCATACCCGAGGCAGGATTCGAACCTGCCACCGTAGCGGTCGCGCGGTTCCAGACTGTAGCTAACTTAACATGTTAACAGTTCTGCGGAAATGAAGTGCTGGAATTTGTAGTAACCACAGGTCTCCCAGTCGTGCACAAAGCTGGTCGTCACATGGCGTAAGCTTAACTAGACTGTGGGGGCAAACGGAGCTGGTCCAGCAAACACGAGGCAGCTGAAGCGGCGGTGAAAGACAGAGTTGATGCGTCCATCAGTGAACAGTCACCGTGCACTGTAGGGCCGTACATTACAGTATCGTCCGGAGGCAACATTTGGACGAGTTCACGAGGGACAGATTCATCGTAAAACTGGAGGTACGGAGAAGTGTGACGAGTGTGGTGCAGCGTTTATCATGTTGCTCACAGTATTGTTTCACGGGTCTGAAGACAGTTCCGAATCACAAAGCACTGCTGCCCGAAAGCCAGGTGGTGGTCGGCTACGGCCAAGTACAGCAGCAAGTGGCCGCTACTTTCTCCGAGTGGTGAAACGGCCCATGTCAGACAGCGGGCACAATTGCAGCCACATTTAACAGGGTTGCAAGGCGCGCAGTCTCATGCTTCACAGTGGCACGGCGACTGCATCAGGATGGGCTCTTTACAGGACAGCTAGTAAGTTTTGTTTCGTTAACGTCCGCACATCGGCGGCACCTTTCGCGATGGTGGCAAGATCATAGAGGCTGGACCGGCGAGGAGTACGGCCGCGTGCTCCTCTCGGCTGAGACCAGATTCAGCCTGAGTAGTGGTTCTGGACGTGCCCTTATAAGGCGAGAGCTGAAAACAGGCAATGCACGCAGGAACGCCCAACTTGTTCGTTTTGGTTGTCCAGGTGTTATTGTATTGGGAGGTCACTGTGAGTCTCCACTCCTCCCTCATGTGCCTCATTTCGAGGGTGTATTCGGCAGTGACTTCATTTTCATCGATAATGCACGACCACACAGAACGGCGCAGGTTGAGCAGCTCTTGGAATGAGAGAGTGTTCGTCTCATTGCCTTTTTTTCAATTAACTACTGTACCGTGATGTAATGTACTAGTTATTTCTATGTGTGGTCCAAGTTTCATCGATGTTACTTGGCATCATGTGAAGCTGACTTTCGTCCTTAAGTTTTGCACAGCAGTGTAGAGGCGGGAAAGACGGAAATGGGAAATCATTCTAGCGACGATACGGACCGCAAGTGGAGAAATCCACTCACATAAGCGACTTTGACGAAGGGCAGACTGTTACGTCCCGACGGCTGCATCCGGAAAACGCCGAAGCTCGTCCGATGTTCGCCTGCTGTGTTTGTGAGCGTCTACGGAAAGTGGTTGAAAGACAGTGAAACCAGACTGTGGAGTTCGGATGCTTGCCCGCGCTGCGAAGCGGCGTAGACTGCAATCCGGCAAATCTGACGACGGAATACAATTTTGGTGCGGGTGCAAGAGTTTCGTGGCACACCGTTACGCGCTCACTATTCAACACCTATCTCCGCAGCAAATATAGATCGTCTTCTCATATTTACCCAATGGTAACGGTACCGACCTTTACGACTTCAGTGGACACGGGAGAGTCGAGACTGGACCGTCGATCAATGGTAACGATTGTCTGGTGGAGTAAATCATGTTTCTCATTACGCCACATTGAGAATCATGTCCGGATCATCAAGGCGAATAGCTGTTCGAAGTACGCACCGCGCCACGAACGTGCTTGGTCGGAGGAGTGCTTATTACTAAAATAAATTCCGCCCGTACAGGCCATGAGGCCCAACGGTACCGACAGGCCGCCGCGACATCCTCAGCCAGCCGTCGGCACTGGTTGCGGATGTGGAGGGGCATGTGGTCAGCAGGGTGCTGTCCCGGGCGTAGGCTACGTCAGTTTCAGAGACCGGAGCCGCTGAGTTTCAATCAAGTAGCTCCTCAGTTTGCCTCACAAGAGCTGAGTGCCCCCCGCTTGCCAGCAGCGCTCGGTAAACCGGATGGTCACCCATCCAAATGCTAGCCCAGCCCGACAGAACTGAACTTCGGTGATCTGACGGGAACCGGTGTTTCCACTGCGGCAAGAGCGTTGGCCGCGGCGGTAACATGCTATGGGGGATATTCACCTGTGCTTCCAGTGGTATTAACCTGAGGCATTGCGTTAGCCGCGTAGCTCTGACGCAAACTGTACTACTACAGTCACTGAAGAAGAACGATACTTAAACTCGCTTGCTACCAAATTCGCTTGATCTGTACCCGCTGCAACCTAACTTTTACACTATCGGGCGCCGCAGCTGCACCTACCAACCATCGACCCACGCACCAGACGGACGGGCAGCGCAGCTCTGGTAGCCCACCTGCCGTAAGGCAGCGGTGCCACTGCCGGAGCAGAGTAAACAGACCGCGTTTGCCCGGCGGCGAGGCGCAGCTGCCACGAGGGCGTAACGCCGCCTCGCATATCCCACACCTCGTCCGTATGCGGCGCTACCCGGCGTCTACAAACGATGGTCGAAACAGCAGCAACTGGAGGCTCGCTATTTATACGCCGCTGCCCACCCTCAGCGTTTCGTATCGGACGATGACACGCAGAGACGTTGTCGAGTAAAATTATTGTCCAAATAGACTCGCTGTGCACAGCCGTGCTCTCTCTGCTGTTGCACAGGAGGATTTGCAGTACTTCTAGCCGACTTCACGACGACAGAAAGCAGAACATTATGTCTAGAGGTATCTGGTAGGTACAGAATTTGAAACGGCCAGTAACAATTCAGTGTGGCGGGATTACTAGTGTGTACCAGATGGTACGTGTAGTGTTTGTTGTTGGTAGCCCGTGTAGCCCTGCGCCTGCTACACGGACGTCTGAGTCACAGCTCTTGTACAAGATAAGTAATTTAAGTAGTAATAAACTGTTTTTTAACACTTTAAACTAATTTATTACGTTAATTATAGTGCTCTGCAAGCATACCATTAAAGGTTTTTGTCTTACTCGCGTATTTTCACAGTAATCACGTAAAGTTCATTTTGTTTACATATCGCGGCCAGGCCGAACTTTTGAGTTTTCAGATTAAACTTCATACCGCAATCTTAAGTGCATTTACTGATAGTTTAGTGTGCTAAATACGTTTGCTGCCCCTTTATATCTGTAGAGTATCGTCATCTCTTAAGTAATTTCCAGTAAAAAACTTCTGAACCACTGTTTACATAGTCGCGAGTAGGCCTAATTTTTCGTACACGTATTTTCATTGTTTTCCGGTAACTTAATTGTCTTTCTGTCACTAAAATAGATTTGTACCATGAGTGTAAAGTGCCTGACGTGCCGTAGGATCGTTAGCTCCGGGGTCTGGTGTGATGGATGTAGTAACTTTTTTCATTGGGGCGACTGTAGTGGCGTGGGAATTGGGAAAATGAGCGAGACTCATCAGTGGTTCTGTAGGCTATGCAGTAGAGATAGGAAGATTGTGGAACAGGAGGGGAAAATTGCTGCCCTTCAGGCTGAGTTAGATGAGGCTAGGCGAGAACTGGGCAGGTTAAGGGGGGAGAAGGGTAAACAGGGGTGGGAAGTGGCAACAGGCATGAGGAACAGGCCAAGAAATTCTTCTGACCGCTTTGTTATTAATGTACAAAATAGGTTTGACCTGTTGCCTCAGTCAGAAACTGATGAGCCTCTCACAGAAGTAGATGTACAAAGGGCTCAACAAGCTTTCAGCAGCAAATTGATTAAGAATGTAGGGAAGTCTGCAAAGAGAAAGAAAGTCTTGTTGCTAGGTAGTTCGCATGCTAGGGGTGTGGGCCAACTTCTGCAGGATGAATTAGGGTTGGATTACCAGGTCACAAGTTTTTTCAAACCTAGTGCTGAACATGGGCAGGTTACAGAGGATTTAGGTTCACTATGTAAAGGTTTTACTAAGGAAGACACCGTGGTTGTTGTGGGTGGGCCGGGCAACAGTATTGACAGAGATCCGGGGTACAGCATAGAGTGTGACCTGGCAAAGATTGCATCGGCATCGAATCATACCAGTGTTGGGTTTGTGTCGGTTCTGGAGCGCCACGACCGACCTCATTTGACCTCTTCTGTCAGGAGAGTTAATTTGGAGTTGGAACGGCTACTTGGATCTGATGCGGGGTCACACATTGGTGTGGTTCGTGTTGATTCACTCTGTAGGTGGGACTATACTAGACATGGCCTACACCTCAACAGGAAAGGGAAGGGTAAACTGGCTGGGCTGATAGCAGGAAATTTAAAGGGGGGAGGAACTACATCTCATGGTGGAAACTCTTTTTTAGTGTAAGATCAGTGTCCAGTGGGAAACTCAGCCATGCAAGTACTAAAGATGTCAAAAAAGTTCAAGATAGTTGCAAAAGTAAAATGAAAAATGTTAGTATATTTCATCAAAATATTGGGGGATTGAACAATAAAATTGATGAGCTTCTGCTTTGTTTAGAAGATATAGAAACTGAGAATGTAATAGATGTACTATGCCTGTCTGAGCATCACATTGTCACTGATATGCAAAAGGTTAGCATCAATGGGTACAAATTAGCTGCACATGTAAGTAGAGATAATATGATGAGAGGAGGAGTTGCCATATATGTCAAAAGCTTCCACAGTGCAAAAAATTTAGAAACTAAAAAATTTTGTGTAGAGCAACATATGGAAGCATGTGCCACTGAACTTAAACTAAAGGATGGCACTTTCATAATTGTAACAGTGTATAGGTCCCCCTCAGGGAATTTCCAGCTATTTCTGGAAAACTTGGATGCTTTGTTGTGCTATCTGTCAGACAGGGGGAAGCAAATTATCATTTGTGGGGATTTCAATGTTGATTCCCTGAAAGAGTGTAATAGGAAGAATGACCTTTTAGTATTACTCAGTTCTTTCAATTTGAGCTCCGTCATTGATTTTCCTACTCGGATAACAAAGAACAGCAGTACATTGATAGATAACTTTTTTATAGACCAAGATAAGTTTAAGGACATAAATGCTTATCCTGTTGAGAATGGTCTTTCAGATCATAGTGCACAGCTTGTTACAGTACATGACATAGCTCCATGCAGTATAATAAATCAGACTTTGAAAGCAGTGCGTTCAATTAACAATATAAATATTGCAAACTTTAGGGAAAGCCTACAGCAGCTAGACTGGGCTGAAGTGTATAAGGAACCCGATGCAAACTTGAAATATAACTTATTTCACAATACATTTTTAAGGGTATTTGAAAATTGTTTTCCCAAGAAAATAGTTAAACATAATTCCAAGAAAACATATAAAAAACCTTGGCTAACTAAAGGAATAAGAATATCTTGCAACCGCAAAAGAGAACTGTATCTAACAGCAAGATGGAGTACTGACCCCGAAATTGTTCAATATTATAAAAACTATTGTGCGGTACTAAGAAAAGTTATTAAAAAGTCCAGAAGCATGTGTATCATGTCTGAGATCAGTAACTCTGATAATAAAATTAAAGCAATTTGGAATATTATTGAAAGGGAAACAGGGCAACCAAGAGCACAGGAAGACTTTAGTGCAATAAAATTGAATGACAAGTGCACTAACAAACAATCAGAAATTAAAAATATTTTGAATAACCATTTTTTAAATGTTGTGGAGAAAATAGGATCTAGATCTTCACTAGAAGAGGCAAGGCTATTAATAGAAGAGGCCATACCTGCACAGTTTGAAACAGCTGTAATTCCACCAACCTCTCCCTCTGAAATCAGTAAAATAATAAACTCACTGAAAAGTAAAAGCTCTTACGGAATTGATGGCATTTCCAGCAAAGTACTTAAAGCTTGTTCCCCACAGATAAGTAGAATTCTCAGCCACGTATGTAATAGCTCTTTGGAGCAGGGTGTTTTCCCTGATAGACTGAAATATGCCATTGTAAAACCATTGCATAAAAAGGGGGATATGTCGGATGTCAACAACTACCGCCCAATCTCTCTTCTGACAGCTCTATCAAAAATTTTTGAGAAAGTAATGTATTCAAGAGTAGCCTCCCATATTTGTAAAAATAAAGTACTAACAAAATGTCAGTTTGGTTTTCAGAAAGGCTTTTCAACAGAAAATGCTATATATGCTTTCACTGATCAAATATTAAATGCTCTGAATAACCGGACATCACCCATTGGTATTTTTTGTGATCTCTCAAAGGCCTTTGATTGTGTAAATCATGGAATTCTTTTAGATAAGCTAAATCATTATGGTTTGAGTGGGGCAGTGCACAAATGGTTTAATTCATACTTAACTGGAAGAATGCAGAAAGTTGAAATAAGTGGTTCGTGTAATGTTAAAACAGCTGATTCCTCAAACTGGGGTGCTATCAAGCACGGGGTCCCACAGGGTTCGGTCTTAGGTCCTTTACTGTTCTTGATATACATTAATGACTTACCATTCCACATTGATGAAGATGCAAAGTTAGTTCTTTTTGCTGATGATACAAGTATAGTAATAACATCCAAAAACCAAGAACTAAGTGATGTAATTGTAAATGATGTTTTTCACAAAATTATTAAGTGGTTCTCAGCAAACGGACTCTCTTTAAATTTTGATAAAACACAGTATATACAGTTCCGTACAGTAAATGGCAAAACTCCAGTAATAAATATAGAATTTGAACAGAAGTCTGTAGCTAAGGTAGAATTTTCAAAATTTTTAGGTGTGTCCATTGATGAGAGGTTAAACTGGAAGCAACACATTGATGGTCTGCTGAAACGTCTGAGTTCAGCTACGTATGCTATTAGGGTTATTGCAAATTTTGGTGATAAGAATCTCAGTAAATTAGCTTACTATGCCTACTTTCATTCACTGCTTTCGTATGGCATCATATTCTGGGGTAATTCATCGTTGAGTAGAAAAGTATTCATTGCACAAAAACGTGTAATCAGAATAATTGCTGGAGCCCACCCACGGTCATCCTGCAGACATCTATTTAAGGATCTAGGGATCCTCACAGTAACCTCACAGTATATATATTCCCTTATGAAATTTGTTGATAATAATCCAACCCAATTCAAAAGTAATAGCAGTGTGCATACCTATAACACCAGGAGAAAGGATGATCTTCACTATGCAGGGTTAAATCTGACTTTGGCACAGAAAGGGGTAAATTATGCTGCCACAAAAGTCTTTGGGCACCTACCAAACAGCATCAAAAGCCTGACAGATAGCCAACTAACATTTAAAAATAAATTAAAAGAATTTCTAGATGACAACTCCTTCTACTCATTGGCTGAATTTTTAGATATAAAGTAAGTAAAAAAAAAAACCTTAATCATTAGTGTCATGCAATATTTTGTGTAATGTAATTTCTTGTACAGACATCTTTTATTAACCTGACACGTTCCACATCATTACGAAGTGTCGTATTCATGATCTATGGAACAAGTATTAATCTAATCTAATCTAATCTGTGTATTTATTACGAAAGGCTGGCGTACTTTGACCTTTTCAGCTATACATTCTGATCACCACCACGCAGAGAATCATAAAATAAGCAAATAATTTGAGCCATCGGCACAATCACACCAGTACCTACACTACTGTTGGTATAAGACGTTTCTGACACCTTTTGGGTCTCTAAAGAGCTGACTAGCAAAAGTAATGAAGAACTAACGATATCGGTACCGAATCCATAGGTTCAGCCGTCACCATGCGGAATGGTGACCAAACTGATGGCATTCGAAACCTAGGCATTGGCGTTGTACTATCAGCATCAGCCACTGGTTTCTACCGCTAGATACGTACTACCTCTATACTTTACTGCCAATAATTTTAGTCCAATCATTTTTCATTCATACACTGTTGTTGCTGCACGATAGCACTCAGTTTTGCTTGGTGACTAAATGCTGAGGACGAAAATTTTTCATCATGCTTACAAGTAAAAGCTATCAAATCTAACTTGACCAATCTGCAGTTCGTTCATTTAACAATAAGCACTACACGAATAGCCGGAGTGGGTCATCACTAATGTACCACGAAATACAACGCCGTTAACATTGCAGAATTCAGGTTAAGGTTATCTCAAATATGTTTCTTGAAGTGTCGCCTGACGAGTTTGGGCAGCCAGTCTGTAGTGACACTTCTTGATTAGTAATAAAATGTAAACAACATGAAGTAACACTTTTCGGCATTGAAAATCCTTTTTACCATTGCACAGTGTAAGGGGAACAACATTATTTGTTTATTCACAAATGTCGCAAACAAGTATATGTAGTGGTTGTAGAGACCGAGGCGACCAGAGCGCTCTGTGCCAGTGAAGTTACTTCTGTAGTAGGTGGAGAGCTAAAATCAGAGGTAACGGTCGAGAGACAGCTTTTGAGCGTGTCGCCCACGCGGCAGTGATACTCATAATTACCATTATTGCCGAGGAAGTATATGTTTTATTAAGAGTGGATGCAGATACAACATTTTTGGATATTATTTGAGTGAAGAGTTATTTTTTGATTGCACTGTATCTGATTGCAGTGCTGGAATAGCTTTTGACGTTAATAAATCATTTTTGGCCTGTATCCAAATTAACTCATTAACTGCTGCTTAAAAAGAAATCACTATGTTAAAACTCAACAGCGACTTTAACTTAAATTCAAGTCTATATTTGCCTGCACCCGTGTAATGTCGTTATAACATGTCGCTTTCCGACCCATTCACCCTTACCCATTAGCTACAGTCACGGAGCAACTACCGAGCGAGGTGGCACAGTGGTTAGCACACTGGACTCGCATTCGGGAGGACGACGGTTCAATCCCGCGTCCGGCCATCCTGATTTAGGTTTTCCGTGATTTCCCTAAATCGCTCCAGGCAAATGCCGGGATGGTTCCTTTGAAAGGGCACGGCCGTCGTCCTTCCCCGTCCTTCCCTAATCCGATGAGACTGATGACCTCGCTGTCTGGTCTCCTTCCCCAAACAATCCAAATCCAATCCACGGAGCAACTTTAGGCTGGTTTCTTTGTTTCAAGAAACAGTGGTTCAATAGGCAGTGTTTCCCAAAGTGGGGGTAATTACCCTTCAGGGTAAAATGTTGTTATATGTAAAATGAGAGTGGAGGGGGGTGGGGGAGGGAGGAAAGGAAAGGAATTACTGATGTCAGCTGCACTGGGACATTTCGAGGAATCAGCGTGAAACTGTGTGCCGAACCGAAATTCGAACCTAAGATCTCCTGCTTACTAGGCACATGCGCCAAGCACTGCGTCAGCGGGACACAGTGTTATCGCAACCGCGCGGACCATTTCGGCGCACCGCACGGCCGACCCGCATTCCCACGCAGTCCATGATCTTCTCCTCCTTACTCGCTACTCTGAGATTCCCTCAGGAGGTCGGACGTACTAGTGCATCTGCACTGAAGAAAGATTGACCATCTAGGGAAATCCATTATCTGAGTACCTGGTATGTGTTCTTTTGGACACCACGTCTTCAAGTAAAATATTTTTTTAAGGGGTAAAGAACAAACATCCAACTGAAAATTTGAGTCACCAAACTAAATTATTTGTGAAATATCATCTCTCTTGCCACTATTTCGTAAGACCGTAACATTGACTCCAAATTTCTGATTTGGTAACTCTAAGATACTAGCATTAATGGCTGACAGCGTTATTCAGGTTACAGCTTACGGAACAAATGTATGCACACCATCTTGGTTATTTTATTTGTACTACCAGTTGCAGCATTTCAGTATGCCATGTTAATGCCCTATATGCACTTCATGCATACGTTCAAATGTATCGATATTGGCATACTGCAGCCGTCAGTGTCTGGGTATCGCCAATTCGTTATTCGAATGCTTCTTTCGAAGACTTGACGAGTCCTTGAAGGAAGCACTCGAATAATGAATTCGCGATAACTTGACACTGACGGCTGCAGTGTGCCAAATATCGATACATCAATGTATACATTTAATCAGCCGCTATCCTGGGTCCACAACGGATCAACAGAGACACTACACACGCAGTTTACAACCCGCGTCTACAACACTGTAACAGTAAAAGTGAAGCCCATACACCACATTTGCTTAAAGGTCTCACGGAAATGCCTACTCAAAGTTGTGCTTAGTTGCCACAATACACCAGAAATTATTTCATCATTCACTTCGTAACTATACACGATTTAATCAACAGCACAACAGTAACTGTGTATACTGCTACATGTCTTGTATATTATCTTTCCTTTCTCAGACTTTAGGTCTGATTAAAAATGGAAAGTGACGTGGACCTTGATCAAGCGTGACTGCCTTTTAACTGTACGGTATATGTCACATTGCATTTAGGAACTTTTGGGTAATTGAACATGTATCAATAATTACAGATTTCTGTAGTTGTATATATACGTTTGGATGTATCTGTATTGCGTTGATGTACTGGTGAATATTGTGTGGTATGACTCCTGTAGTTGATAGTATAATTGGCATAATAACTTTAACATGATGCCACATGTCCTTGACTTCCTCAGCCAGTTGGATGTATTTTTCAATTTTTTCTCCTGTTTTCTTCTGTATATTTGTTGTATTGGGTATGGATATTTCGGTTAGTTGTGTTAATTTCTTCTTTTTATTGGTGAGTATAATGTCAGATTTGTTATGTGGTGGTGTTTTATCTGTTATAATGGTTCAGTTCCAGTATAATTTGTATTCTTCATTCTCCAGTACATTTTGTGGTGCATAATTGTATGTGGTAACGTGTTGTTTTATTAGTTTATGTTGTATGGCGAGTAGTTGATTTATTATTATTATTATTATTATTATTATTATTATTATTATTATTATTATTATTATTATTATTATTATTATTATTATTATTATTGGCAGCGGCCAGAATGGATTCGCACCTTGAATTCTTGCGATTTCTGGGAGGTTGGAAGTGCGGAGTCCCGCAATGAAGTGATTTACGAGCAGACGGGCTAATTAAGGTGCATAAACTTTAATTTGGTTGATTTTAAGTCGGGGGTGGGTGAGGTGTGGGTGAAGGAAGTGTCGCAAGGGACGCAAGTGTTGTTGAGGACGAACGTTTTGCAAAGAGTGGCTACGCTCAACGTGTCTGGTTGACTTTCTTTTCTAGGAGATTGTTCCTGGCGGTGGCGACGCATTTAAGAGTTGCTTCACCATTCTATAAAAGGTGGTGGTTTAGTAAAATACCTGAAGAAACTAAATATTATCTTCCGTCATTTTAAAAATAATTATTGATTGGCGACTGCATGGAGTCTTGTGTGCACCACGACCAGATAATGGATATACATTGAAGGAGAAACAGCATTGGTCGTATTTTTTGTTTTATTATCCGCAAAATCGATTTTCGGTCACATTCTTTTCCATTTTTCCATTCCGAAGTTTAGTTACGCTGCCATGTTAAGGGGGGGGGGGGGGGGGGAAGACTGCGCTTAGTGGTAATGGTATCAAAGTTTGGGATTCACTGATGTATGGTATCTGCAAAACATGAGCCAAACATGAGAGCAAATTTTAATAAAAGAAGACGCATTCCAGGCGAATCTGCAGCCCGTGTCGGCTCCCTAATGTGGAAGCGCCGCAGAGAGGACGGCCGGCCGCAGAGTGGGGCCACAGCTGGAGCTACAGCTGGAGCTGGAGCTGGAGCTGGAGCCGCCCAGGGCGGCCACTCCAGCGGTGCCAGGCGCGCCTCCTGCCCAGATAGCCCCCGGAATTTATTGCGGCGCTCTCAGGCCGGCGATACTGACCAGGTCGCCACTACACGGAGGGGGGCTGAGCAATCTCGCCACGCCACCGACCGTGGCGCGTTGAACGACGGGCGCACACAGCGATTTCTGTGCACCGTGTGACGCCGGTTCCCAACCCAGCACAGATCATTACCCCTGACTGCAGTCAGGTATTAGCTACTACCCTCCGCACGGACTATCGACAGTATTCGCACCTCACTACACTTCGCGACAACAACAACAAAAAATATTTGAAAACAGTTTTAAAATAACGAAAGGTAAATGATATTTACTTTTTCTGGGTATCGCATTAAGAATTTCGTTTTTATAGAATAATGGAGCTATTCCCACAGCGTCCCGAGTGCTTCCTACAACTCTTTCTTCTAAGAGGAGGCTAACTACACACACTGACAGACACTTGCTACAAAATATGCTTCCTCTGCACCACTTCTCTCCCTAGCGGCACTCATCACGCACTCTCTGCACCCCTATTTAAAATCAACCAAGCCAAAACGTCTGCAATGCACTTAGACCTACTGTATGCTGGTATCCTCACATGACTGCTGCAGTTCGTGGAAATTTGAAGACGTTTGCCTGCAATGCCTTATGTGACCCCTGCCACCAACATCAGTATTCGAACCTGCGACCGTAGCGGTCACGCGGTTCCAAACTGAAGCGCCTAGAACCGCACGGTCACACCGGCCGTCTGTTACGTTGTGCTCTGCTATGCGGAGCTGTGCTGTCGCTTAGTTCCTTTGTTAATGCGAAGTGAAAAATGAAGCAATTTATGATGTATTGCTGGAACCATCTACAACTGTGAAAAGACATTTTCATGAGCTACTGTAGTATATGTGATGCTTATGTCTCAATTTTAGCGTCATAGAGGTACGGTGCAAAGTACAGAGTAGGTGCGTATAGTGAGAGGACTGTGAAGATCATGTTCATACAGTCGTTTCACAAGCTGTAACCTCGACTACACTGATCCTCATGTTAAAATAAATATTACACTCTGGTGGTGATAATAGTAATGATATTTAAAACAATAATTTTCTGGGAAACACCATGGTACACTCTTGTCTTTAACCTTCATAAAATTTCATTTTACCCTTCAGCGGGTAATTACTCGTAGGTTGGAAACCGCTGAATTGCGACATTGTCTGGAAAAAGTAGGGCTCGGGTAACATCCTTAGTTGCGTTAGCTATAGGGGTGCAGGTGTGACGTACAAAAATAAACAGAAACTAACGATATTAGTGTCGAATTCATAGTGAAGTAGACCGACAGACTGATTTCTTACAGAGCTCATAACGTTTAGCCTCAGAGTCGGCGTGGTGGTAAGAGGATGCAGTGACAGTCTAATTCTGAAGTTGCTAGAGAAATTACGACCAAATTTCTAGCCAAACGGCTTCCTACAAAAGAAAAAAAAATACTGTGGGACTGCGACACTTTTTTTTGTCAAGGACGGGGGGGGGGGGGGGGGTGCAAGTACGGTAGCGAAGGGGTTGACATGAAAGTTTAACATCTGCACTTTGAAAAATTCTGACCACAAATTGTAGACTATCCTGGAAAGAATAGGGTGGGATACGACAACGCTTACAACTAAAGAGTGGTGTGGTTGGGAGATGACATGTAAAAACAGTCGAAATTACAGACGGTGTATAACCTGTAGTTTTCTGGGTTGCTTAACTTTCCGGATGACTTCCACTCCTGGATGGAAAAATACTGGCAGTTTCATCAACATTATAACAATTTTTCATAGCATTTCCCGTGAAGAGAAACAGCGATGTGGATAAAATACTTTAAAACCAGTCTTGACGGCAATAAAATATTTGCAACGATTGCCAGTTTCGGTCGAAATGTGACCAACTTCAGACCATTTTTACCAAGAAGGTAGACGGTGCCGGTGAACTGAGCAGATGCTCTGACTCCACCAACGTCACAACTGCTCCTTTCATCGCCACTGCCTGCCATCACGATATAAACAGTCTGAAGATGGTCACATTCTAACCGAAACTGTTCCGCATTGCAAATATTTTATTACGGTCAAGACTGTTTTTAATTCATTTTGAAAATAATTTAGGGAATCAATAACTTAGTTGGTGAAAGTCACGTGACATCCTTATACCGGGATCGGGAAGAGGGAGAAGCGGGGAGGGGGGAGGGTGTGGGTTGGAAAGAAATCACGTGACGTTTGAAGCAGAATTATAAACTGTAAAATGCGTGGAGAATTTGCAACAAAACTTTGTACACGAACAACAAATTTAAAAAACACCGGGCATGAGGGTGGTGATAAAATATCTAGCACACCTAGGTATGGTGATGCCAAGGTGCTGTGTAAAAATAGAACATGAATACAAATAAAGTTTTTACACTGTAGATACTATTGCCCTTTCCAGTTTCAGACTGCGATAAGCAAGTAATAAGGCCTCGGCGGGCAGTTACCTACCGCAGGGGCCAACTTCAGTAATAATGATTATCACTGGTGGACAGCGGCGTGGCGTCGTGTTTCGTATTCCCATTTCAGCAGGTGCGCAGAAGTAAGGTGATGGCCGTATTTTCTACCGAGCTCAGAGTGCTGACAGAATGGACTTGCAGCAATAGCCAGAAATGAAACAAATTTTTCTAGAAAACGCTTTTGCACTAATACTGAATACGACTCAAAGGAGTCACGAAAGAGTGCAGCACGGCGCCGCGGTTGCCAACTGGAAGCAGAGCGGGCGTCCTGAGGACTCATCCCAGTGTGTTTCTGCCTGATTCGGCGGCCTTCAGGAATCTGGGGGAGAATAAAAGTTGTTCCTTGAACCGAACCTGTTTTATCACAAAAGCTGTGTTACGGTTTTACGGTGATTCAAGTATTACATGTGTAACGTCCACCTGCCATTTTTGTAAAGAACGAAATGGCGGTATCGTAAATGAAGAACCAAATTACGGTAGTAATATTTTACGTTTAGGGGAAAGTATTCCATGTTGTGGGTTCGTCATTCGGCACACTAAACTGTATCGTGTCAACGCTCATAAACTGAAGTACGATTATTAGGGACACCAAATGACGTTCGTAACTCGACTGAGAATTTCTTTCTAGGAATTCCATAGCACTGCATTTTCAATACTGAGTCGTCGACAGCGGCAGAATTACAATTTTGATTGTGTGGCCATCCTCCGCAGCAAGCAGAAAAATACTTGTTTTGTAAATAAAACTGCCTTTTCCTGCCGCTACTTACTTTATTTATCTCATGCGCGTTTTGCCTTACCTTGTTCTAAGGCATTATCAGTGGGCTCTATAAAGATACCGTTTTGTTAGTTTTAGATTATTAAACAGTTCACGTCGCGAGTTTTTGTAAAAAAGTAATGACTTACGATTTGCTGATCTGCGTTTCCTCTGGTCTGGAGGTCGCACTACCACTTTTATTACTGCCATATAGGCACAAGTTTGCGTTCTGACCTCCTCCACACTGATCGCCACGTTTCTCATTATTTCCTGTGGTGTACTGTGCTCTCTTGACACTCGATATGACTACTTCGTCCAACACTGACTTTCACAACGTAAATATTGCGCCTTAATTACTTGTTTCCTCCTATTTGGCATGTTTACCTACTTGTTGCCAATCTAACAAAGTACGAAGTATATGTTCAATACTACTATTCATGATGCTTTACCGTGTGTGTGTGTGTGTGTGTCATAGAGAGATAGATCGCCGACGAGTGTTTCTTTTTTTTTTTGGGGGGGGGGGGGGGGAGGGTTGGTGGTTTGAATTGCATGATGGTGTACTAGTTGTTAGCGAGTGGTTGAAAACTTTGGTAACAGCTGATTTGACTTTTCGTTTCTATATTCTGTGGAGGGGTTCCTGGATAAGTGAAAGTAAAGCTGTCGTGAGTTGTTATTATTATTATTATTATTATTTATTATTATTATTATTATTATTATTACATTGAACAGTATTATTATATTAATCCTCTTTGGGAGCGTTATTCTATAATGAATTGCTTGGCATGTATACTTGATCATTCAACAGGGTTTTCTTCGTGCTTCGGTTTTCTGTATGTGGTAATTTTCTTGCAGGGTTAGGTGTTTTTTATTGTTGATAATTATTTTCATGTCATCTTCTCTAGTAGTTGTTTTGTGGTCATCTTTTGTGTGTTCGGCAGATGTGGATTATCTAGTATGTGTGTCTGCTTTTTGTCAGTTTTGGGGAGCATTTTTGTTAGAATTGTCTTGTGTATGCTATGTTTATTCCCAGTCTTTTGGAAATGTTGGTGATTTTATGGGTGAGTTTGCATTCGTATGTCATTGTGTACCATATTATGTTTTCTTTTATCTTTTTCTGATTTACCTTCTCTAGTTGTTATGGGACTGCATGTTTGTGTTTGATTCTGTTTTGTTGTTGTCTGTGGTTTGGTGCTTTCTGCTTTTATCTTACTTTTAATTTTGTTGTTTAGCTTTGTGACTATATTATTATTTTAACCATTATTTTGTGCCTTCTGCATTATTATGTCCAGTTCTTTTTGGTAGCTTTCTTTGGTGAGTGGTATTGTGTTGAGTCTATGGAGCATGTGTCGAAGTGCTGCTTGCTTTTGTGCGTGTGGGTGGTTCGAGGATTGGGGAATGAATGACCGTTGCTGTGGGTTTACGGTAAATTTTCAACATATTCTTATCGTCATGTTTCTTTATTGTTGTATCCAGAAAGTTAATTTGGTTGTTCTGTTCTCTTCCAACTGTGAATTTTATATTTTTATGTATCTTGTTGATGTCAGTATGTTTTTCAATTTTTGTTTGTGGTTCATCTATTAAGCAAAGGACGTCATCGATATATCTGAACCAGTGTAACATGTTGTATTCGTCTGCTACTATTTTTGAGAAAATGATCTGTTCAATGTGGTTAACAAAAATATTTGCTAAGGCTCCCGAGTCTGGGGACCCAATAGGTAATCCATCTTCTTATAAATAAAATTCATTATTCAATTGGAAGTAATTTTGTTGTGTTATGATCTTTATTAACGTGCGTATTTCCTTAATCTGTTCATCGGGGAGTTGACTACAAGTATAAACGGAGCACGGTACTTGGCTAAACAGTCAGTTTAGTTTAATGTGCCAAATCCAAGGGTTAGAAGGCGTAAGGCCAGGAGCATGACGAACCTTAGAGGACATCCACGTCGGCAAGAACAGTGCCGTTGCCTTTCGGAATTTCCGGCAGCGCATACATGACTGACAATGGCCGGCGCGCCATTACCCTTTTGCCGCGAGCGGCCTGCGGTAGGCGGGAGCTGCGCCGACTGCTGCTGCAGCTGCAGCTGGCCCGAAGACAATAGTCGGCCCCGCATGTTAATGGCTTGCAGCCTGGCCTATTAATTACGCAAGAGCCCGCGAGTGGGCGCTCGCGAACTCACGTTATGAGCTCTACATGAACGATACATGTTCTCTCTACTTATTTCCGTCTGGAATAAAACAAACGCATAAACTGCTCGTATGCTGGTCGTCAAAACAACCTTTGGTGACATTAAAAGCAACGATGGTAACATTAAGAGTGCAACGGGAATTCCGCTGTTAAATGCAGAGGAGAGAGCAGATAGGTGGAAAGAATACATTGAAAGCCTCTAGTCAGTGCGAGAATTATCGCACAATCAGCTTAACAGCTCATCCATCGAAGCTGCTTAATAGAATAATATACAGAAGAATGGAAAAGAAAATTGAGAATGCGCTAGGTGACAATCAGTTCGGCTTTAGGAAAAGTAAAGGCAGGAGAGAGGCAATTCTGACGTTACTGCTAATAATGGAAGCAAGGCTAAAGAAAAATCAAAGACACGTTCATAGGATTTGTCGACCTGGAAAAAGCGTTCGACAATATAAAATGGTGTAAGCTCTTCAAGATTCTGAAAAAAGTAGGGATAAGCTATAGAGAGAGACGGGTCATACACAATATGTACAACAACCAAGAGGGAATAATAAGAGTGGACGATCAAGAACGAAGAGCTCGTATTAAGAAGGGTGTAAGACAAGGCTGTAGCCTTTCGCCCCTACTCTTCAATCTGTACATCGAGGAAGCAATGATGGAAATAAAAGAAATGTTCAGGAGTGGAATTAAAATACAAGGTGAAAGGATGTCAATGATACGATTCGCTGATGACATTGCTATCCTGAGTGAAACTGAAGAAGAATTAAATGATCTGCTGAACGGATTAACAGTCTAATGAGTACACAGTATGGTTTGAAAGTAAATTGGAGAAAGACGAAGGTAATGAGAAGTAGTAGAAATGAGAACAGCGAGAAACTTAACATCAGGTTTGATGGTCACGAAGTCATTGAAGGAATTCTGCTACCTACGCAGTAAAATAACCAATGACGGACGGAGCAAGGAGGACATCAAAAGCAGACTCGCTATGGCAAAAAAAGGCATTTCTGGCCAAGAGAAATCTACTAATATCAAATACCGGCCTTAATTTGAGGAAGAAATTTCTGAGGATGTACGTCTGGAGTACAGCATTGTATGGTAGTGAAACATGAACTGTAGGAAAACCGGAACAGAAGAGAATCGAAGCATTTGAGATGTGGTGCTATAGACGAATGTTGAAAATTAGGTGGACTGATAAGGTAAGGAAACAGGAGATTCTACGCAGAATCGGAGAGGAAAGGAATATATGGAAAACACTGATAAGGAGAAGGGACAGGATGATAGAACATCTGCTAAGACATGAGGGAATGACTTCCAAGGTACTAGAGGGAGCTGTAGAGGGCAAAAACTGTAGAGGAAGACAGAGATTGGAATACGTCAAGCAAATAATTGAGGACGTAGGTTGCAAGTGCTACTCTGAGATGAAGAGGTTAGCACAGGAAAGGAATTCGTGGTGGGCCGCATCAAACCAGTCAGTAGACTGATGACAAAAAAAATGCTGGTCGTCGGTCCAGCCTCTCAAATTTGTAATTCTTCGTTTAATTTACATTACGTGTTGTTGCCAGAGTCAAAACAGTTTTTTGACAATCATCGTGATCCTCTTAGCTGAGGCCGACACCCGCACTCAGACCGATACACGGGTAATTCCTTTCATCCGGTTCCAGTGGGCTCTTTGCATCAAGGCAGATTGTGGGGTGCGGAGGCAGATAATGGAGAGAATAAACATTATACGTGTGTTCAGTGCCGCCCTGAAGAGAAATTATGGTCAGGTTTCATAAACGCTCACATGAGGAAGAGGCGCTTGCGGAAACAGTGTAAAACTACCGACAGCAGCGTTTATTTATACCAGTCTAATGGCCATTTTGTAGGGCTCCTATGATGAAACACATCGCTGACGTTTGTTGACTTTTGTAAAATTGCACTTGCTGTAATTAAATTAAAAACTTTGCTAAGTTACTAACTAGTGACAAAGCATAAAAGAGTGTCATATACTTCTTTTTTAAGAAAAGGGATAGTTACAGTCAAACAATAGTTTTTTCTGCAAAGAACTGTACATAAGCCTACATTACAATCTTTACTAGAACGAAAATATTATTACCAGCGTTCAGTGTAGCAACTAAAAATGAGAAAGTGAAATATTTCATTTAATGGAATTTCCTGACTTTTTCATAGCTTAGATCTTTGTTTCTTAGTTTACTAGCTGGCTAAATCAAACTACGATTCCAGAAGTTTTTGGTTCAAATCTCTTACGATACTGTGTATTTTAGTTCCTCCCAACTTTTTGGAATGACATTTAGAAATACGAAATATGGCAAGTCTTCACGGTGAAGTGGTCACCTGCAACTAGCTGCCCAAGTCCATTCACAGGCTGAGAAATAGCTACTAAAGCACCCAAACAAATATTCGGGTTAAACAGTTTTTATGGGCTCTGAAGTCAAAGACAATGGAACAGACGTATATAATGCTTACGATGAACACAAACATTTATGGTTCGCAATCTACATCAAACTGTGAGGAATGAACGAATTTTCCGCAGAAAGTGAAGACTATCCCTGCCTGATATGAGGAAATGGCACCAAGTTAAGCAAGCTATTTGAAGTACCGCCGTCACTGCTTTCTGTATCATCACGACCGAAGCACAGGAACTTACCAGCATTAAAAAATTAGAAAGTGCTATGGGAGTTATCGAACTTCATTCTTCTTAGACAATATTTACAGGCTCGAAGTAAAATGTTTAAAGGCCGTCAAGGTATCAAAAGTATCAGTTTCCCTTTCTTGTACTCGGCCAGTTGCAAAACGCTAGGATGAGATTCCAGTGCTGATTGGGAACTTTTTTTGTACGATCAAGGAGCAGCATTGTAAACGAAACAAATGAACAGGTGAGTGACGTCGGCACCACGGCGTAGTATGTTCAGTGCGTGAACAAGACCTTCGCTACTAATCGCGCCTAATACGTCTTAGTCAAAACGCATTTAAAAATTTGTAAAGATGTAATTCATTTTCGACACATAAATAGAACATTTGCTGTGCTTAACAGTTATGAAGGTTGGAATTATTGATACAGTATAGGGGCCTTCCACGTACTGTATCGACTCAGATATGAAGTTTGTGAGTGGCATTCGGCGTACTCTAAGGACTGAAATAAAGGCATCGCCAACACCTGTTACTAGGCGACTCATTCCTTTCGCTTTTAAAGTACACTAAAAAATGAGGCGCTCCGAAGTGTGGAATACCATTTTCGTTTATGCGTGAGAAATGTGTCCCGCCGCCTCTACGCGTGATCTCACCGGAAGAGAGGCGGCGCGCACCCGCCGGCTTCGCCGATAGCCGCGGCTGGCGGCTGGCTCGCTGCTTTCTGCTTTCTCCTCTTTGGCGAGCCTTCCTCCCCGCCCACCCGCGTCACGACGCCGTAAAACACGACCCACGTTGTCTGGCACGACTGTGTTATCACGCACCCTTCTCATGACATTTGAAGGCAGAAGTCGCCACTCACAAAACAAACCATATTTAAGCTTGCCACTGCTTCGATTACCCGAATAAAACTATCCATATGACGACTCAGGCAGCGTACAGTACAACTAAGACTGATTGCAGTGAAGTAACTCGGCCGGCACCTTTACTCTGGGAAACTCGGGAAAGATTGTTGTTTTCCGCGAAAGGTAATTAATGAAAGTTTATATCGTGTATAACCATTAATCAAATATAAATGCTAGAAAGTGTTTTCTGGGGGTATATACGTGGAGCGTGTCCTAGCAACGAAGTTAAACGTGGACCGTAAGTTCGAACGAGAAGAGACTGGAAAGTTTTGAAATGCGGCGTTACAGAAGAATGCTTTATGTTACATGTATGGAAGTGAAACATGGACGATAAATAGTTTGGAAAGGAAGATAATAGAAGCTTCCGAAATGTGGTACTACAGAAGAATGCTGAAGATTAGATGGGTAGATCATACAACTAATGAGGAGGTATTGAATAGGATTGAAGGGGAGTTTGTGGCACAACTTGACTAGAAGAAGGGATCGGTTGGTGTGAAATGTTCTCAAGGCATCAAGGGATCACCAATTTAGTATTGGAGGGCAGCGTGGAGGGTAAAAATCGCAGAGGGAGACCAAGAGATGAATACACGTAGCAGGTTCAGAAGGATGTAGGCTGCAGTAGGTTACTGGGAGATGATGAGGCTTGCACAGGAGAGAGTAGCATGGGGAGCTGCATCAAACCAGTCTCGGGACTGAAGACCACAACAACAACAACAACAACAACAACAACAACAACATGGGTAGATCCGATTACTAATGAGGACGCACTGAATCGAATTTGGAGAAAAATGCTTTTATGACATTGGCTCGGTTGACAGGACACACCCTGAGGCATCATCGAATCGTTAATAAGCTATGGAAAGAGTTGTAGAGGGAGACCATGTGGCGAATACAGAACCAGGTTCAAATGGAAGTGGGGTCAATAACGAAAACAAGAACGATATTTTGTTTACAGTATAAACGAATTCATCGGGTTCTCAATTTACTGTCATTTGATCAACAGCACACTATCCCTTTGTCCCTCACGTAGCTTCTACATCCTGCCATTGTGGTGCCTGTCTTGCACTGCAGGACCGACACGAATCTCACCACATTAAGGCGCGGGCTCTGAACGTAAGCAACTACTCGCCTCGGAGCATTTGTGCAAGAATCATTTAAAAGTCTGTTTATCTGAGGTCAGCGGATAACAAAAGTACTAATATGTGGTCTCTAGCATCTTTGAGACAGATCTCATATTTTAAAAACACGTTTTTCTTATTTTGACACAATTTAAAGACAGGATATTATGTTACAATAGAATGGGAAAGGAGAGGAACATACCGGAAACGGTGACAAGGAGAAGGGACAGGATGACATAACGTATATTTAGACATCAGTGAGTAGCTTCGATGCTACTTTATGTTGCGGTAAAGGGTAAAAACTATAGGTAAAGACAGACATTGGAATAAACTCATGAAATAATTGAGGATGCAGGGAGGAAGTGCTATTGTGAGATGGAGACGTTGTCAGAAGATAAGAACTCGTGGCGGGCCGCATCAAAATCAATCAGAAGACATAACCTTATGAGAAGACATATCCTTATCAGAGACTGATGCCTTTGTTGATTTTTAAAATCTCATGATCGGTATTAGCGCCATTAATCCTGCGATTTCTGTGTTAAATATTTTTGTACTGAAGCGATATATTGCTATTGCTGTTGCAATTTGCGTTGTTCCTCCTGGTGTTACGACTGTAGTGTTGCCCATGCGCCTTGATTAGTGAATACATCAGTTCACTGGACTGAGAGGCTACTCGGAAGCGCTTCTCTTCCACTGGCGTTCCACCTGCCACCTGTCCGGTACCCTGACACCGCGCGCACACCGCACAGCCGCCGCTCGCTTTTGCGCTGCGCTGCGCCGCCTCCAGGCGGTCGTATGACAGGAACGGCTGGGCTGATGCAGGCCGCCGTCCCGGACACCAGGCGCTCTGGGAACGGGCAGTGCCTGGTCCCACGTCCCACGGGAAGACTCCCGACCTGTTGCGTAAGATACGGCCGCCGCCTGCGCGTGTGGGGTGCCTTGCAGCGACTGCCTCGTTACAGATATTTACGCCCCTCTAAACACGTGAAACGCTCGTTCTCTCAGATATACTGCCGTCTAAACACTGGGAGCAGGAAAATAGCTTAACGGAAGAAGTATTTTGGGCAGTGTGAAGAGAAGAAAGCTAAACTAAGTCTTCTCGTATCCCTAAATCTAAGATTAGCACGCTGTGCATGGGGAAGGAAATTATTTTATCCAGGTATCTTCTGCTAGGATTTTTCAGTTCTTCGGTGTAGCTCAGTGGCGCAGCGAGTAGGTGCCAAGCTACACATTCAAAGACCTAAGGTTAGATACCAAAAAATTTTTGTCTCTTTAGTTCTTTCACCTCTGGTAATGTTTTGTCAGTGTGGAACAAGCAAAGCAGCATCGTGATTCGGAAACCACAATAAGCTGGGTGCCAGTTTAAAGCTCTGGGGTAAGCAGGAGGGTGGGACCTCTACTAGTAAAGTACAGCTGTATTCAAACCAGCGTCCGGGTTGAGGTCAGCATAAACCTGAGATCTGTACGACGTAAGTCACTACGTACTGGATCGTTTGAAAGTAGCGAAAAGGAATTTGCTGAAGCGATTACAGAGTTCACGAAAATGGTAAATTTGGTCGGCCCAGCAAGTACTACTTTGGATCCTCCCTGACAGGAGCCCAGCACTCTAATCACTGCGCTCTACGCTCGGTTGGTTAGTTGGTTGGTGGAGGGTACCAACCAGTGTTGTCGTGGGGCCCATTGGACTGGGGAAGGAAGTCTGCCACGCCCTTTCGAAGAAACCATCCCGACATTTTCCTGAATCACGGAAAACCTAAATCAGGGTCCTACGCTCTGTTGGGCTACTGAGTTTACTAAGAGATGTTCCTGTACACAAATGATCGTAAGCTGCTTTAACTAAAAATAGGTGTCGTTTGCTTGCATGGCAGACAGTTTCTACTTGCTAATTACTAATTTTCGAATACGACTGGCAAATTCGGTAACGTATTGTCTCGTAGGGGCCGAGTCCTCTAAAGTGAATGGGTTGAAATAAAACATAATAGTTCATAGATCATTTTTTTTGTCTTTCTTCAGTCTGGCTGGTTTGATGCGACCCGCCATGAAGTCCTCTCCTCTGTCAACCTCTTCATTTCAGTAGCACCTGAACCGTACACCCTGAATTATTTACTTTATGTATTCTAGTCTCTCTCTTCCCCTACAATTTTTACCCTCTACTGCTACCTCTAGTATCAAGCTATTCCCCGATGTATCATCCTGTTCTTAACGAATTCGCATATGATCGCCTCTCCTTGCCGATTCTGCGGAGAACCTCATTCCTCCTCCCACCACCCAGATTTCAAAACCCTTACATAACTTCACATCTCAGACGCTTCGATCCTCCTCTTTTCCTGCGTACCCCACAGACCTCGATCCATTGGCATACTATACGTTCTCAGAAACTACTTTTCCAGCTTAAGGTCGACATTTGTCACCAGTAGCGTTCTTTGCCTATACTTGTCTGCTTTTTACGTCGTCCTCGCCCGAGCTGTTATTTTCCCTTCACTTCGTCTATTTCCTGATCGCAAATTTTGATAACTTTGAAAGGTATGTGCTATGGTCTGATCATGGTAGCTCCAGAATATAGTCGGTAGTTGCCAACCGCAAGGTGGAACGAGTAAAATATCTTTGAGTAGGAGGCTCTTTGATGGTTATGAGAGCCGGGCGCGTGCAGTAAAAAAACTGGGGAGTCTTAGCTAGGTGCCCGGAGGAAGCAGACGTGTGGTGACAGCTGTAAGGTAGGTCGCGCTCGCTGCCCCAGACCAAACCTTAGCACGTAAATGAGAGAAGATATGATTTCAAATTGGTTTTGTTAGATAATATTCAGAGTCATGATTTTTATGTCCAAGGTTTGACACAGTAAGCGTTTGGTAAAATTTTTTGTAAGAGTGTTTCGTGCTACAAAAACGTTAGAAATGGTAGGTTTTGTGTATGACTTAAATATATATATATATATATATATATATATATATATATATATATATATATATATATATTGAAATCAACAATGTGTTTAAACCTAACAGCCTGAATCATAATCCAAATCCTTTTGCTTAAATTGAATATGAAAATGAGTAATAAAGTTACCCACCAATGAAAGAACCAAATAAACATCAGGGCCAAAAGTTAATTTTCCAGTACCATTTTAATGCCATTGCACAAACGGCATTATTCTCTCAAATTTTATTGATGAGTCAAATACATGTTGCATTTCTCGCAAAATGGAGGAGTGCAAGAAACAAGTTCACAGACGTAGTCAGATGCAGGTTTGCTGAATAATTAATTTAGAACAATCTTATCAATGGTATTTTCAACTTCGTCACTAATCTCATTTCTTCTACTCTTCACAACATTCGTCTCTCTTCGATTTGGCCTCAGTGCACGATGTGTGCTCACTGCAGAGTCCATTACACATAAATTGTCCCGCAATTCTTCCCGAATTTCACTGATGACAGCAATGTCATCAGCGCATTTTATCACTGATTTTCTTTCATCCAGCATTTAATGCCACAAGTGAACCTGTCTTTTATTATCGTGTTAGGCTGAACACAAAGGGCAAGATACTACGTTCCTGTATTACAGCGTTTCTAATCCGAGTACTGTGTTCTTCGTCTTCTGTTTCTTTACGGATGTCAGCATGCGTGCGCGTGTGTTCTGACACGCCCGCTACGCACGACGGGGCCCTGACACCGCCCGCAATTGTCGTAATGCGGCGCGTCCGGGAGGGGAGACGCACGCAGGAAGACAAGACAACTCCCCAGCGACGGAATGCTGTCTCCTGTTGTGATACCACAACGACCCCGCGCCAGCCACAGGGAGGGGCTGGAGAGGGGGGTTCGCGAGATGCGGCGGCGAGGTAACGCATGTCAGCTGTCTACACCCGCGCTCTCGCCACATACGCTCTTTGTTTACAATGCAGTATGGGGTACCGCCTTGGCGGCTGTCCAGCGGGACGAGACACAACTAGGCCGTAACTTGTCCGCGGATAATCCGGCACTCGTCTGTCGGACGTGTCACGCGCTGCCCCGTGCCCTGCCTGTATGGCATCCCATCACAGCACGTCGCTGGCGGTGTGGCACCTGGCGAGGAGATTGACGGCGTGTGATTCGTATCGCGTGTACACTCTGACCTGGGTCACTACCTCCCTATTGTTCCATGCAGTTTCTCTCCACTGTGGTGAACCATGAACCAGCGTTTCCTTTCTTGAACTGCGCAAAAAAAAAAAAAAGATTTCTCGTATACATGTTCCTAATGATATGACTATACATTCATTAGAAAGATAATTTCAAGGAACAGAAGTCTACAAAACCAACCGTAGTGATCCGTACATGTTACAAAAATGGATGTACATATATCTACGTGACTTCCACACCACCTCCTGAAACACTGAACGTAGTAGTACGTACATTCCCCACTATCTCCTAAACCACTGTACCGACTTGACCCATACTTGGTACGCACGTCCCTTGCTGTGAGGAAACAATAGCTGTAGAGCTAAGAAATACTATGGAGAAAATTTAGAGAACCAGCATTTGCCACCATTACCGCCAACATTGATATCTTAATACGCAGAACAATTATTGCGTTTCTTCCTCTTAGCTATCTTCATTGTCCTAAGTATTTGCAATCGATTCAGAAGCGATTACGGCTTCATCTTCAGACACTTCAACAGCGATGTGACAACCGCCTCAGTATATCCAGTTATCGATTGGTAACTATTACACTGCGTACAATGGCCACACTATGGGGTGCTGTGGTACATTGATAGGCTATATTTGCCGTGGTGCCACATTGGTAAGTGCTAAAATGTCTGAAGATGAAGTCGTAGTTTCTTCGAAGTCAACTGAAGTCAAATGCAAATAATGCAGCTAATGCAGCTTAGGGCTAGAAAAGTTAGCGAAGTTTCACACTTGGCACGATCAGTTGTCAGCTTCCAAGATGCTACTCCAGACTGGTGTAAAATGCCTGTGCGCATCGGCAAATATTGAACGCTAAAATAATGATTTGGCCCTGTGACTACCCCCTGAAGCAGATCTTGGGATGTCTTCATTCTCTTTAACATAAATTACAATCTCAACATAAATGAATGATTAAGGCAACTAATACTACTAAATGACAAACGTTGATTCTCATTATACATTTATTGGTACATTAAAAAACAACCCTTTATATTATAATTGTCTATATTTCCTGACAAATATTGCTTATCAATTGCGCAAACTCTGCCCCTTTTATGGTCACGCGATCTAACACAAATAATGCGAAATGACTGACCTCTACGTAATAAACACTAGAAGACACTACTTTCAAAGATGTTCTGCGGTGGTGTGGAACCACAGTGGAAATAAACTAGCGTGATCACAGCTGTTTAGCTTTATAGCCCTAATAAGCCGAACCAATTATCAATATCTACGTATGTAATGCGTCCGGTTCGTCGGAGTGATGGTTCTCGTACATGTCGGCGAAGATGGAAGAACTTCAGCCACAAAATAAAGCTCCTTCAAACACTAAGACCACAAAGGCAGTCCTCTGACTAATATACTGTAATACTACTTTTTCCTCTCTGTGCTCTACAGACAAGAAACGCGAACTCCCTGACACAAAGACGCAGTTCAAATAACGTCTCCACGTACATATAGGCAGAAGTAGTGCTGTCAACCACTGAACGCTTCGTACTCAACGACGACTTCCAATTCGCAGGCGAAGTCCAAAATCGTCTAAGTTCGCAACAGTACAGTGCCTAACCAACGGGATTAACCACTGAGAATAGTATGTTTCAGCCTTTGGCTTTTAGACGTTCCATAACCCGGATAAAATAAATTCTCACAAGAAATTATAACTTCATACGGCTACTGAACTTTTTAAATTCTTTAACGTTACAATGAGTATTCTCTGTTCGATGACAATGGCTAGAAAACAAATGAAAACCGACAGACAATACCGATGAAGAAAGGTTCTATTTCGAAACAAGTCAAGGACGCTAAGCATTTCCGTCATCGCTATCTTAGAAATGCCAGTGCACGGTGACATCATCTCTGCTTGTACTGTGAGAGCTGTAAATATTTATGAATGTGTCGCTACCATCGACTGATATAAGGGGGGGGGGGGGGGAGGGGGGAGCATTTTGAAATTGGAGCTTCTGAAAAACTTGCCGTTAGGATCACGGAAAACGACGTATAAAACTCTGAAAACAAGGAGCTCTGAAGACGGCATGAGAGATTTTATTGCGGAAAAACTGAGTAAAGGAAATTTTCAATACAGTGGTTCATTAAAAAAACTTTATTAAAAATCTGTTGTACTACTGTTTTAGAACACTTATTTCTTCGTAAGGGCTGTAACTATTGGTTTGTTTTCTTATATAAAGTTTTAGTAAACATTTGTCGAGAAATTTAACATGGTACTGGAAAATAATTCGTGGTGGTCGTGGGCTTTTTATGGTCTAGGGACCTCCACATTGCTTGAACAAGCGCTGCCTCGTTACCCGTGATTCTTAAAAAACAGATTCCTGTCCCCAGGCGCAGTCTTTAGCGAAGATTCACTACTGGAAGGGATAATACAGCCACTGACTATTAGACCAGCCCTGTTACTGAAAGTCTGTTCAGATGGCGTTTCACTTTTTCCCGTTTACGGCGCAGTGCCTTTAGATTCGCGTTTTGGGACGCCGCGACAGCGGCACATCACGGTGCTGCACTTGCGTATCCGTCTGCTCCGGCAGGCGCGGGTAAACATCTTTGTGTGCCGCCATAGCGGCTCTGCGTGTTTCCTAACGACTTCCTCCTCCGGAAACTTGTTTACGACTTTCGATCTTGCGCCACAGCGTAACGAGCCTAAATTAACATACACAGTGAGAAAATCTATTACGTACGGATGTGTGGGGCTGAAAGCTAAACTTCACTACTGAAACTATCTTATTCCACAGAACACTATGCTAAATGCCCTGAAGCACCGTATTTACTTGTTCGAGATTAGGAAACACGATCCTATAGAAACTTGGGTGGTTTTCTTCCCTGTTGTGAAACTGAATTCGCAAATAGTTAGGGTAAAGTTATCCGATCGTATTCCATTGTAATGAGCGAAGAAGAAACACCACGGTGTGCAGAAAATCTGCACGTGTTGGTGACGAAGTACAAGCCGTGACGTTTTGGTACGGAACTTTTCAGACCCTGACAAACTCTCCAAGGTATAACAAGTTACATCAAAATCGATAAATGCATTTAATGGCAATCATGTTGTGCATGCTTACAGAAAACAACGCATACAAGATCTGATAACACTCTGATTGGTACAAAACAGCTTCATATTAATGCAATAAACCATTTCTCCCATAACCCGTACTAGCGTCCTGTGGTCTACGTGCTCCGCCACAGTTAAAACCTTGAAATTTATATTGGCGGAGTATTCTACTGTGGAAGCTGATATTTAGAACCACCACCACCACCACAGGCTTAATCTGAGAGAGTACATGGGCACCGAAGTGAGATGAATTGCAGAAATTCATTTTATCCTTTACGACGCCGACAAAGAAAGCTTTCTTGAAAAGTGATGCAACACAGCGTACTGTAACAATTTCATGTTACTGAAGAACGATCGTTTCGACAGAGACTGCTAGCAAATGAAAATTTCTTTCGTCAACAGTTCTTGTACTGAATGAAAATAATCTAAACGAGGTCGTTGTTTTTCTTTTCTGCCGTTCCAAATTCTCGTTTATATTAAATGCTGTTGCGTAGTTTCCATCTTCGCTGTAATTCTGGAGCATCTCTCTTAGTTTCACTCACAATTTCTGTACATACGTCGTACTTTTAGCAACATAGCGTACTCCTAAATAAGTTTGAAACTTTGACGAGGTGTCTGGAGAGGCTCGTATTACTCTTACAGTCGAATGAGAACGTGTTAACCCAGGTTTCGAGTTGTTCATAATCCCGGTAACCATTGCAGTGGTGTTGAAAACAAGGTCCGTCACGGGCAGCTTTAGACCCGAATCAGTTTCTCATTCCGACAGAAAATTACTTCAGGCGCTTCTCGCGGTTATTAAACTATCGACAACTGCACGCCCGGAAATTGCAGCTCTTCCTGCTTCGAATGTAATTAAAAATGAGGAAAGCTTACTTCAGGGTGAAAGAGGTTCGAAATGACACTTATACCACATCCGCTTCAGAAAATTACAAACGGAATTAAAAACGGAATTAAAAACGAAACTAATAACAAATGTTGGCATTTAGCTCAGATTCATGAAATCCAACAAACAAACCCGGACCAAGAATTCACATAAGAAGCTGTTACCCATTAATCGTTTGTTAGAGTTTAACTTACAGTTAACAGCCTTGCCGTGCAAGAACGGACAATTAGAATCGCTTGTGCCACCACTGAATGACTAAGAAGCAACCAAAAGCTGGTGGTTTGACAGGGTTACTCATCACAAGATTTAGGTCATACGAGTCCAATATACGAAACATAACTCCAGATCATTCGTTTCACTGCTATTGGCCCAGACGACTAGTAAATCAATGATGTACTTCAGTTAAAAGTGCCAAGAGGAAACATCGTACAGTTTTTGTAGCTAGTCCAACACCAGTAAGCTGACTGTGTTTTGATTATTTAAACAATTTCGAAGTCGTGTGTAGTGAGGCAAAAATTACCGTCAAAACATGCTTCCACACATCGTATTTTGATAAAATCTTTGTATGTAGGGATGGGCCTGAAGTCACTACCCATCGTAGCCCATTGGAAACGTTAAGGTAATCTGTTGGTGACAATTACAGACACGAGCACCAGAGTGCACTTATATAAAATCATTAATAATACATGTGTGGAATAATACTTTCGACACTGATTCACCTACGACGAAGGCTATCTACAGCCTAAGGAAACATTTCGAGACGAGTGGATTTGCAGCGGATTGCTACTGGTCACGTAAGCCATCAACAAGTGATAAAACTAATCTTGAAGCCTTACAAGCTGTTATCCAGAGTCCTAAACCGTCTACTCGTAGACTCAGTCTCTAACAGAATATTTCTAGGCCGGCCGTTGTGGCCGAGCGGTTCTAGGCGCTTCAGTCCCGAACCGCGCTGCTGCTACGGTCACAGGTTCGAATCCTGTCTCGGGCATGGATGTGTGTGATGTCCTTAGGTTAGTTAGGTTGAAGTAGTTCTAAGTCTAGGGGACTGATGACCTCAGATGTTAAGTTCCATAGTGCTTAGAGCCATTTGAACCATTTTGATATTTCTAGATCATCTATGCGGAAATTTTTACATGAGGCCAAACTCAAACATTACATGCCTCATGTCATACGTTGATTACGTACTTGGTAAGAAATTTATTGGGCAGCGAGGGGCAATAGAAATGCCTCCTACATCTCCCGACCTTACTCCAATGTACTACACTCCTGGAAATTGAAATAAGAACACCGTGAATTCATTGTCCCAGGAAGGGGAAACTTTATTGACACATTCCTGGGGTCAGATACATCACATGATCACACTGACAGAACCACAGGCACACAGACAACAGAGCATGCACAATGTCGGCACTAGTACAGTGTGTATCCACCTTTCGCAGCAATGCTGGCTGCTATTCTCCCATGGAGACGATCGTAGAGATGCTGGATGTAGTCCTATGGAACGGCTTGCCATGCCATTTCCACCTGGCGCATCAGTTGGACCAGCGTTCGTGCTGGACGTGCAGACCGCGTGAGACGACGCTTCATCCAGTCCCAAACATGCTCAATGGGGGACAGATCCGGAGATCTTGCTGACCAGGGTAGTTGACTTACACCTTCTAGAGCACGTTGGGTGGCACGGGATACATGCGGACGTGCATTGTCCTGTTGGAACAGCAAGTTCCCTTGCCGGTCTAGGAATGGTAGAACGATGGGTTCGATGACGGTTTGGATGTACCGTGCACTATTCAGTGTCCCCTCGACGATCACCAAAGCTGTACGGCCAGTGTAGGAGATCGCTCCCCACACCATGATGCCGGGTGTTGGCCCCGTGTGCCTCGGTCGTATGCAGTCCTGATTGTGGCGCTCACCTGCACAGCGCCAAACACGCATACGACCATCATTGGCACCAAGGCAGAAGCGACTCTCATCGCTGAAGACGACACGTCTCCATTCGTCCCTCCATTCACGCCTGTCGCGACACCACTGGAGGCGGGCTGCACGATGTTGGGGCGTAAGTGGAAGACGGCCTAACGGTGTGCGGGACCGTAGCCCAGCTTCATGGAGACGGTTGCGAATGCTCCTCGCCGATACCCCAGGAGCAACAGTGTCCCTAATTTGCTGGGAAGTGGCGGTGCGGTCCCCTACGGCACTGCATAGGATCCTACGGTCTTGGCGTGCATCCGTGCGTCGCTGCGGTCCGGTCCCAGGTCGACGGGCACGTGCACCTTCCGCCGACCACTGGCGACAACATCGATGTACTGTGGAGACCTCACGCCCCACGTGTTGAGCAATTCGTCGGTACGTCCACCTGGCCTCCCGCATGCCCACTATACGCCCTCGCTCAAAGGCCGTCAACTGCACATACGGTTCACGTCCACGCTGTCGCGGCATGCTACCAGAGTTAAAGACTGCGATGGAGCTCCGTATGCCACGGCAAACTGGCTGACACTGACGGCGGCGGTGCACAAATGTTGCGCAGCTAGCGCCATTCGACGGCCAACACCGCGGTTCCTGGTGTGTCCGCTGTGCCGTGCGTGTGATCATTGCTTGTACAGCCCTCTCGCAGTGTCTGGAGCAAGTATGTTGGGTCTGACACACCGGTGTCAATGTGTTCTTTTTTCCATTTCCAGCAGTGTACTTCTTTTCGAGTTATGTTAAAGTGTATGCCACAAAATCGCAAACAACTGAGGATTTGGAAGACGTTATTGGCAGCACTTTTGAAGATACTGGTTCCAATAAACGATGTATGATTAAGCGGCCCAGGTCGTGTGACGAAATGTATTGACAAAGACGGAAAACAGTTTGAGAAAAAATGTTATAGAATGAACTTGTGAAAACGTGCTGTGGACTGGTACTCTAACACTGGTACTTGCCTCTCTTCGGAATGAGAGCGCCCCACCAAAAGACTGACGATCGTGGGACTGGCTACACACACTCCCTTGGATACACCTGACACGGTTCCAGTTTCACACTTTCATTGACCGCGACGACACCCTTACGTGAAAGATAGAATGCAAAATTTCACCTCAGATTACACTCAAACAGAAAAGTAGTTATGACACTATGAAATCGTTGGCTCAGAGTAACAATGTGAGGCGATAAACAATAACAATTATTTCCACTTCGATTACAATGTACGGAACCATAGAACTATTTGAGATGGTATTTGTTGGAGACATGAATTTCTAGTTGGTTATATCACCTATTGTTATCGTGAAATCCCTTGTATGTTTTCCACTTGACCCAGATGCATGGACAGGAATATTTCTGTAGTTAGATACTGTTTTTCAGCTGAAATACAAATCTACCTAGCAGTCTGCTTCCATTTTATTTCGTTCCTTAAAACGACTTTTTTTCTCAACAGATTTTTTTCCACCATTAGCCTTTCTATTCCTGCAGTGCAGATACACTGTCACTTCTACAGATAAGTCCGAAGAAAGCAGTTATTGGCATAACAAAGCCAAAATCAGGGCCTTTTAATGCTGTAATTACTGTTAATAACAGGAGTAATTGTACGCCCAAAGTGCTTGCGAAATTAAGAGAGAGTTGAGAAAACAAAGCGGATGTTTGACAACAATACAGGAAAGCGACTTACAATACGGAGCACACTGTTTCTAGTTGTCAGGTCATTTTGTTCAAAAATTTTACTTTCATTTTTCGCACAGTTTTATTAAAATTATGCCCTTAAAACGTGTCAATCTTTCGACTGCTTGATGCTGCCCTCTCTTATCTTGAGGAAATTTCGTCACCCGTTCCTACCGCATCTGACCTCTGACCTTTCGTTCCAATAGCCGGAACAAAGCCTCGCCAGCAGCTCCTGGTTTGTGCCACTGCTCTCCCCCTCTCCCCACGTTCTTCCTGTATCTGTTGCTTCTCTCTCCACTGACCTCCGTGTTACCCTCAGTCTTCTGTGATGGAACCCCAACTCAGGGCTTGTCACTGTCTATTGCCGCCAGACTTTTTCGCAGCGTGTGTCCAATCTACTTGCATTTTCTTGTCTTGATCTGTCTATGCACGGGCTACTAGTTCGAACAGTACCACATCTCTTCGTTATATATTACATCTGCCCAAAATACTTTTATATGACCCTACTATTTTTTGACGTGTATTTCCCCCTTCAGTGGAAAATCTTCGTTGTCTTTGCAGATGTTTCACTAACATGTCCCTCCTTCCTTTAAGGATCCTCAACAGAGTTGTTTACTGTCCTATTCATTTTACTGCATTTCATTATTTGCCGGTTTATCTTATGTATCGGCGAAGTGATTTATCCTACAAGGTGAAATTATGTTACTGGGTAAATTTTTATATATAAATTCATGAAAAACAATGTGATTGGGTCGAAAGATATAAATCTTTGTGTGTTGGTAAAAAAACAGATCGTTACAGTTAGATAAATGCCTGACACAAAAATTTCAATACAGTATCTTGACTGGTCCTCGACTTAATGAGGCATGCACGTCTTGTACTGACCGCTGGTCAGACGGGAAGACGATGGCCTCGACTCTCCGAACTTTGATTCTTATTCGGGAGGAGTTGTGTTCAAATCTTAAACAAGCCTGCGTGGATTCGATGAACACTGAAGTCGCCCACAACTTGGGTGTAATCACGGGATCACTGTTCAGTATCACAGCAGACAATCGTCATCAGCCGCCTCCTGCGTCGCTGCCGTCAGCCTCTCTCTTCGTTTCCTTTCCACTCGGGCCATGGATAACTGCCAGCTGCCCCCGCCAAACCTTACGCCATACAGATATTCCGCAGTAGTCGAATCATCCATCACGCGAAACCCCAACTCGTGCTTTCCTTACATATCCTGAAAACGATTGATCACAGTAATCTGGTAGATGCAGTACTACTTCACTTCAGAAAAGCATTTGCTGAATACTACACACACGCTTATCAAATTACGACCGTATGTTGTATCAAGCGAAATTCGTGACTGGACTAAGGAGTTCAGAGAAAGGGCGATGCAACATGTTATGCTGGATGGAAAGTCACGAATGTGGAAGTTACTTCAGGGCGTGCCCCCAGACAACTTTTCGTTTTATACAGGGAGCGGCAAAAAGAACTCCACGATTTTGACACCGCACAGCTAAACGAAGGAATGGTCAAGAGTGGGGGAGTAGTGTCATTAATTTGCTGTGTCTGCATCCCTAAGGGTCAGCAACGGCTTTGGCTGGTGGGTATCGTTCGTAAGTAATCGAGGAGTTTATTAAAAATGGCGGATCGCCGATAGCGACACAGCGATCTTACTGCCTCCACCGCACGCTTGCTTGACACGACCCCGTTCCGGATAAGGAAACACTTTACACATAAAGTATGAATTTTAGAGAAAAATTCCTGCCTGCAAAAAGAAATCTCCTGCCCGCCTTCGACCTGCAGCACGACCGGAAAATGTAGCTTTAGTGAGGTATTCAGTTCAGCTGTCTCCACAGCGCCCAGCACGAGAACACCCGGCGCTTCACTTACTGTACCGAAACGCACGTAGTATTCTTCACCGAAATCTAAAGACGTACCCTCGAAGGGATGTGATGACTCAAGAACTGAGTGACAGAGTATACCTTTGAAATCTGTAAGAGACTGTGCCAAAACATTCTCTGAAACGTGTGCTGCAGATATTCTCTTTAAAGACGAAATCAATATTCATCTCTATGGTGCGGCAAATAAAATTTCAGATACTGTCTGAAAAGAACCCACGAGAACAAACTACATAGCCCAAAAGTAAGAGTTTAGTGTGTCCCTACTTTTTCTGAAGACTGTGTGGGAGTTGCAGTGAACACTGATCTTTAATGTACTATGATGCAGAACTTTCTCCGGCCAAAAGTGGACCATATTAATAACGAACACGGGGCAGAAAAGTTTGGTTTCATCAATATGGTGCAACATTCTACACCTCTCCGTTCACTTCAAATCTCGAGAGAGACGTTTCCTGGGCATGTTGTTTCCTTACGAGGTGATTTCGGGTGACCTCAGCGTTCAAGCGACTCGTCACTGCGATTTTTCCTGTGAGGATGCCTAAAATAGAAAGAACGTCATTATCGCCCCAAATCTATGGAAGCTCTTAAGGAAGCGATAACAAACGAGGTTGCTGCCATTGTGCATGAGAAGGTTCACAGCAATGGAAACCGTCCGAAAGGGGCTCAACCAGTACGTCAACAGTGGAGGCTGAACAATGTACTGTCAAAAACCCATTAATGGAATCTGTTACTGCAGAAGGCACTTCAGTACTAAATAGTTGCTGGTATCTCATAAGGTTTTATTTTTATTCGTTCGCCGGGCGCTGTGGCCGAGCGGTTCTAGGCGCTTCAGTGTGGAACCGCGCTGCTGCTACGGTCACAGGTTCGAATCCTGCCTCGGGCATGGATGTGTGTGATGTCCTTAGGTTAGTTGGGTTGAAGTAGTTCTAAGTTCTACGGGACCTCAGATGTTAAGTCCCATAGTGCTCAGAGGCATTTGAACCATTTTTTCATTCGTTCCGAAAACAGGCGACTTCTTTTTGTCGCACCATGACTTCACAGACAACATGAACAATAACCTCAGACTTTTCGCATACGATGCAGTTATCTATAATAAAGTACAGTCTGAAACAAGCTGCACAAACATTCAGTGAAATTTTGATGGTATATCAAATCAATGAAACTATAGCAACTAGATTCAAATGGTCACAAACGTAAAATTGTGCGCTTCGCAGAATGAAAGAAAGTAGTGACCTATGACAACTGCAGTCTGTCAACTAATACAAATACCTTGATGTAACTATTTTTGAGGATATGAGATGGAGCAATCACAGACTCAGCCGTAGGTGGCAGAGGTGGTAGAGTTCGGTTGATTGGCAGAATGCTAGAGAAATGCAATCAGTCAACTAAGGAGACTGCATGAAGAACACATGCTCTAGTGTGTGGGACCAATACCAAGCAAAGACTACCGAGGAATGTTTAACGTACATGAAGAAGAATTATCACGGGTTTGACTCGTGGGACAGCATCACGGATAAGTTTAAAAAATTTTCCTGGTCGACAGTTGAAGATACACGCGAAGTACCCCTTGAACAGCTACTTACAGAGTTTTAAGAACCAGCTTTAATTAAGGAATCTAGAATAGAGTATAGCCCCTACGGTCGCTCCCGTAGGGATCGCGAAGGCGAGGTCAGACATATTTCAGCGCCGAAAGAGGCGTGCGAGTGGACCTGCTTCCCGGACTCCCTGTGTCACTGACAGAGAGAAGACCCGACAGCACGTACGTTGGGAAGTACCCGCGGCTAAGCACTGGATTGGAGATGGGGATGTAAGATGGGCAGTCAAATGAAAGCGAGGCAGAAGGAAAAAGTTGTTGTGGTCTTCAGTCCTGAGACTGGTTTGATGCAGCTCTGCATGCTACTCTATCCTGTGCAAGCTTCTTTATCTCCCAGTACCTACTGCAACCTACATCCTTCTGAATCCGCTTAGTGTATTCATCTCTTGCCCTCCCTCTACGATTTTTATCCTCCACACTGATCTCCACTGCTAAATTTGTGATCCTTTGATGCCTCAGAACATGCCCTACCAACCGGTCGCTTCTTGTCAAGTTGTACCACAAGCTCCTCTTCTCCCCAATTCTGTTCAATACCTCCACATTAGTTATGTGATCTGCCCATCTAATCTTCAGCATTCTTCTGTAGCACCACATTTCGAAAGCTTCTATTCTCTTCTTGACCAAACTATGTATCGTCCACGTTTCACTTCCATACATGGCTACACTTCACACAAATACTTTCAAAAACGACTTCCTGACAAATCTATACTCGATGTTAACAAATTTCTCTTCTTCAGAAACGCTTTCCTTGCCATTGCCATTCTACATTTTACATCTCCTCTACTTCGACCATCATTAGTTATTTTGCTCCCCAAATAGCAAAACTCCTTTACTACTTTAAGTGTCTCGTTTCCTAATCTAATTCCCTCAGCCTACATTTCATTATCCTCGTTTTGCTTTTGTTGATGTTCATCCTATATCCTCCCTTCAAGACATTGTCCATTCCGTTCAACAGCTCTTCCAAGTCCTTTGCTGTCTCGGACAGAAAAAGTAAATTAACTTATTTCAAAAGTAATGGCCAGAACTGTTATTCCATTTATACCATGTTTAGGCAGGACGGTCAATGCCTTCAAGGAAAAACGTTGGCGGTTGCCTGCGGAACCACGATTGTACCCAGGCGTGCATCTCTCCGACCGAAGGAAATCGACGCTCTCGAATGTCTCTCTTCAGGGCTCCCAAAATATGGAACTCGCATGGGGACAGGTGTCGCGTATTGCCAAGGTTGTTTCCAGTACGCTGCAGAAGATTCGCTGGGAAGCCCTTACACATCCTCCAGACAGTCCCGACCTGCTGTCTCGTTTTTTATTTGACAGCTGCTTATAGATTAACAGCTGTACGTTTTCAACCTCAGACGCTGCGGTATACCACCTCCCACGTGACCTGACAACCTTCAAGATACCGGCACGGTAAACGACGAAATTTACAAACAAATTAGCTGGGCGGTCTATATCCTACGTACAGATAATACGCGTCAACAATACCGGCAAGGACGACAGCCAACGCACTGCGTGGTCGAGGGAACGTGAGGTAATACGGAACATCATCGGCCTCAAATAGCCCTTCGTAGTGAGGTGTGTGTGTGTGTGTGTGTGTGTGTGTGCGCGTGTGAAATGAAGGCGACTGTGTCGGTGGGGAGCGGTGGCGCCGCCCACACCCTACCCTCTCACATCACGACCCGTGCTGTATTGCGAAACGCAGCGCGCCTTACGTCAGCGGCCGCTGGAATCTGCGCTCCGGAGGCAGCAGGCCGGCAATCGATGCCGACGCCGACGCCTCCCCGGGGCGCCGTCGCACCGTCCTAGGCCTGTGCCAGCTGGCGGCTAGCTGCTAGAGAATGGTGCTGCCACCGCCTGCCGCAACTACCCACTCTATGTATACAAAAGTAGCTGAGACTGTTCACTGTGCCACTGAGACGCTGAAGGCAGCACTTGGTTGTCGTTGAATGCCGCTCGCATCATACGTTTCTCTCTCCTCCGCTGCAAACAATTCCTATGCGGCTATCGACACCACTTGAACAAGCAACAGCTCTGTTAATCGTGTGTCTACCTTTTCAATCACGAGATCAAGATCTCATGTGTATGGCTGATTGACAACAAAGATCGTAGTTATTGCCTTCCGAAACGCCTTTGGTGTGTTTCCACATTACCACTTAGCGAACTGACTGTGTACTTACGAAGTGAGTAACCAGGATACGGTTTCACTTCAACACACTTTGAAATATCACTTTTGATGAATGCGATGGTGACCCCGCCCCCTTTGGGTATTTAAAAAGGCACTGTCAGCAAATTTCATCTGAAAGCCATGTAAGTTGTCAGGGCATATTTGCAGAAAATGCATATATGTACCGTATGTGTGTGGATGTATGTACCAATAGAGATCTGGAGTATCTGCAGAACTATCCACCAGACTAGCAATAAGTATGAATTACTACCTTTAAAAATGGTGTTGTAGTGGTGGTGGTGGTGAAAGACACATAGAAACTATCAAGGTAAATGTGGGAAAAGGGAATACATTGGGAAGATAATATGAAGGGCCTACATTTGATTGAAATGCACTGTTTTTGCATCCACTTGGGTGACTTTGTGGCAGCCTGTAAGATTTAAGTCCACAATACCTTTAGGGCAGTTATTAATAGAGACTTGTGGATCTCAGACAGCCACGGGACTCCTGCAGAGACAACTTTTCCTGCAAATGAGTGGGGCACACTACTATTTATTCATGCCTGCTCCTCGAGGGGAAAATATGATAATTATCACCGAGTTGCGTGTTCATTCTACAGCGAAGCTTGCGTCATATACTGAATTCTTGAAAACGAGAAATTTCCTTTTACAATAAAATTTGTAACTAGTTTATAATCAATAGCATATGTACAGTGAAACAGATGACGGCAACGACGAGTAACGAACTCGTTATAAACAGAACTGTGGGAAGACTTGCTGCAAAGACTGGCAGCTGTTTTACACCTTAAGTAACGTACTGAAGGGTAAAGACGCGAAATTCTTCAACAGAAGGCGAGTATCCAACATTCTCTACCCATGGCCACAGACTACTGTTGTCCGGCTGCGGCCGTAAGTGGAACCTACGGAAGAAACAGAACATCCAGAAAGGAAGTGTAACAGGTTCGTTTCCGACAGTCCAGAACAATGTAGAAAGTTTTACGCGTACATGCATCCTACTGCCAGGAGGCAAAACCTATGAAGCTCCCGGATAGCTTCAATGACAAAATGTTTCAAGTGGTGGACCAACAGATGCAAACTTGTGCGGTCTGAATTTTAAGGGGTTTGGAGACTACCGCCTTTCTCTGATCATGCTAACCAAGTTCACACGTTTGTGGTTTCAATGTTGTTACCTATGTATCACACCGCATTTTCCACTCTTTCCGGTGGATCATAAGAACGCGTCAGTACCGAACTGCTGATCTACTGATCTACTGATTCTGAGATTGCATTCGATGAACCATGTGAAAGCTGAAGGACGTCAGTCACGGAATGACACGTTACGACAAACTTTTCTCTAGTAAAGCGACGCCCCCTTTCTTTTGTAATGTGATGATAAATTTATACACCGAAAGTGTAAGTCATAAGATTTGTCGAGGGGACGTTCCAAGACGAGAAAACAAAATATTACTTAATCGGAACTGATGTTAGCAGGTGTCGAGACAATTTCATTGAAATCTAAGGTGACAGGTCAAACAAATTCGCACTTTTTAGTCGGCGAACCTCATGATTCAGGAAGAGAGCCTTTCACATGTTTCTTCTGTGGCATGACGACATTTGTCGTCTGCAGCTCGCCTTCGGAAATAAGATCTCTAAAGCGGGCTAACAGACGGTTGAAATACTGCTGCTCTAAGAAATGCACACTAACAGACTCCTGCACGTGCAGGACAGGCGAAACAAAACTGGCCCGGTAAATATTTCGGGCAATTAAAGATAGGCAACCGAACTAACATCCGCATACGAGGTGAATGATCTAACTTGGGCTGCCTGTTTCAACAAGCACGAAATTTATTTTGAGCACCCGGCATTACTCAGTTCTGTAGAACAGAAACCTTTCATACTCAGACAGATGTGCAGACTAAGTAGTAGTGTCACTGAAGAATAAAATCACAATCAGCCACATTTTTTGTCTTTTGTTTGCTGTGCAGATGTACTACTGTTGATATTTACTTTAATATATCTAGTAATCATTTCCTGGCTAACACTTTTCGCAAAGTGTAGACTCCATTCGTTAACTGAAATTTGCGAGGCAACAATATTTTATCCGTGATGACTTACAACTCCGCGGATCTTTCGGAATTGTATACAAGACAAATGCGTGAACTAATGAAATTCGTACAAGAAATCCTTGCTACAGTCTCACTATGGGTTTAAAACTTTCGTACAATGAACGTCAAAGATTTAATTTGTATCTTAATAAATAAAAGAAGGCTCAGCCTTCACATGTTGTGAGACAGCGAGACACGTGCTTGCCGAACTCCTGGCTCTTTTGAATGTGATCAGCCATGTGAAAGCATCTCTCTTGTACTGTTGTGACTTCGTGTTTAACTATGATATTTGAAGACATTTTTTCTGTATTGATTGTCTTACTAAATTCTGATGTATTAAATTGTCAAAATATTTTTCAGAGGAGCTGGAGAAGAACACGATGACTGCTTTGGCTCCCAATCCGCCAGTGGCGAGGTTTGTTAGTTTGTTTAAAATTCTATTTTCGTCGTACAGCTGAACCTGGATCTTTTGTGACGAAGTTCGAACACGTATTCCGATTATTACAGCAGTGAACGAATATCATGTCGGGTTTTGTTATTTCCATTACCCACATTCCAAATTACGACGGACCTCACCACGAACTTGCGCGTTTCCCAACAGTTAGCGGGAACAACCACTAGCGAAAACGCAAAACTTTCATATGCAGCTCGATCAAAAAAGGTAACGTTAAAAGAGGTTGATTTAAGAAGTATGGCTGGTTGCAACTATGACTACACACATATTTCGAAAAACGGAAGTGGTATACTCAAGTCATGGCAGATAAAACAACGACAAGCAATTTACTTACTAAATGCTGTCAGTTTATCCTTTCTCCTACTCTTATATAAAATATTTTCATTTCACTTGCGAAAAATCAGCTGCAGTGTCACCGTGCAAGTAATTATAGCACTGCTTCTTTTGACTTTGAGATAGCTACAAATGATGGTAATGATTCACGGGACGTGAGTAGGGGCGGCAGTCTTTAGGGATGTATCAGGTCAACAGGTTCAACTCGTAAATTATGGGGAGAAAGTTCGCTGTTAATGGCACGAAGAAAGGGAGCCTCAGAGAACAGCCAACCTCTGCTTTAAGAAACCACGTGAGGCGCATTCCGACAGCAGCAGAGGGAGGGAGGGAGGGAGGGAGGCAGGGAGAGAGGCAAGAGAGGCAAGGTGGCACAACGACGGCTGCTCCTCTCCTCTCTTGTCTTGTCTTGTCTTCCCCCCCCCCCCTCCCTCCCCACTGATTTGCATGTGAAACGCGCAGCCAATGCGCAGTACGTGCTGGGTCAGGGGGAACGCTGTGCCATGTGTCGGCAGCGTCAATATGTTGTCCTTCACGGCAGAACTACGAGTAGTAGTTTACAAACTTCCGACGACTTCATGCTCTAGTCTAAATTTATTGCTGATTTACTCGCTGTACGGAGTGCCCATGTCACAGGGAAATCTAGTAATTACGCGGCACACCTGCAGAAATGGAGTAATACAAAAGCGATGTCGCAACCTTTGTATCCTTACGCTGTAACAGCTTCATCAACGACATTCCGCTACGTTGAAGTAGATGAATAGTTTACGAAATGTGTAGATGTTCTTCCGCTATGCCGAAAAATGTTTAGATACTGTGACAAATCGATGCATACCTTTAGTGTAGTACCAATCCGAATCCACACATACTTCATTTCACAGTGTGGCTCCGTAGTGATAATGTGCTGGCAACCACTATGTTCCGATCTCTTTCTCGCCACACTCCATCTTTCGAAGCGTCAACCGTTTCACTAAAACGAGAAAGACATTTCAGTGTTTGCAGCCTTAAAATTTCGCTCCCGTCGATACTTTCTCTACTGGATTCCCATCTCTTCCTGGATGTCGTTACGTGTTCCACCAAGCTGTCTTGTGCTGAGGTTCTTGTGTCTTGCCTGAAGTTTAGTGTAGCATGTTGGCAGTGTTCTGAGTACAACATGATTATTTAATTTAACCGATACTGCTGAACATGTAGTGCTTGCTGTGTAAACCATTTACTTTCTCTGGCGTAATTTCACCTTTGTATGTGGCTTATCACTATTCCAGCCTCTCAATCACTTCCCAGTGTTTTTGCTATCTTAGTTCGTTTAAGCAGCGTTTTCATTTCCTGATAAATTCCGTTCACCTGCAACAGTATTACCCTTCGAAGTTTAGCTGGTCAGTTCGGAAGTAAAATTTGGGTTTAACGTCCCGTCGACATGGAGGTCAGAGACGGAGCACAAGTACAGATTGTGTCAAGGACAGAGCACGAAATCGGCCATGCTTTTGCAAGGGAACCATCCCTGGGTCGATTTGCGGAAATCACGGAAATTAATTAATTAATTTATTGCCAAATTATAGACCTGTTACCTGATGTTTAAAACAGGTAGTACATCTTACAATTTTCGTTTTTCATCTTTCTACCGTATTCTTTCGTTTCATCTGCAACATTTACAAAGAATGATACTTTTCAAAATAAAAATAATTTAAGATTGAAATATAAATAAAATTTTGTTGTCTTTTTAGAAGTATGTAAAAAGGAGATAGGATAGATAGATTTGTTAGTACCATGACCGAATGTGACTGACGGTGAATACCTCAGAATGGTTTCTTCGAGCCGTTGGCCGCCAATCACACACACACACACACACACACACACACACACACACACACACACACACACACAAACGGTTTAGTAGAGAAATAATGGCTAGATCGCCAGCACTTTTGCTTATTCACTGTCACATCTCAGCTTCCTCCTCCTGTTCCTCCTCATCGTCACTGTTTTCGCTGTCACTGTGGGTATCGCTGTCCATCCTCTGGAGATTGCTGTTACGCTGCACATAGGCATGTACGTAATGTCGTGTCCGCATATACTCTTCATGTTTTTGATATACCGTTTGTCATTGCGTTTAATTGTGCTCATTGTTCTTCGTCTCTTATTGCTGTGTGTTTATCTATGTCTGTATCTGTGTAATCTAAGTGTAGTGTATGTCTATTGTTCGCGTATTGCACTCAGAAAAAGACAGTGTGTTCTGGGGAACCTTCTTCCCCGCATGTGCATGTAGGTGTCTGCCTCAGACTCAAGCTGTTTAAGTGCGCGGGATAAGGTACGTGTCCGGAAAACCTAAATCTGGATGGCCAGGCGCGGGTTGGAGCAGTTGTTTTCCCCGAATCCGATTCCAGTGTGCTAGCAGGCAGCGGTGGCCGAGCGGTTGTAGGCTCTTAAGTCTTGAACCGCACGACCGCTACGGTCGCAGGTTCGAATCCTGCCTCGGACATGGATGTGTGTGATGCCCTTAGGTTAGTTAGGTTTAAGTAGTTCTAAGTTCTAGGGGACTGATGACCTGAGATGCTAAGTCCCATAGCGCTCAGAGCCATTTGAACCAGTGTGCTAACCACTGCGCCACCTCGCTAAGTGGGTCAGGTTCGAGTCTTACTGCCATATCTCTCTACGACAAACTAAACGAGAGTCGTTTTCTCCACTATGTTCCACCATAACTTCCTGCACAGTCCTTAGTCTTTGTACTTCCATCTTTGTACTTCATCGCCACTCTTCTGGAAAGTGCAAAGACTTATTCCATTTCCGTACCTAACAGACACTATCAGATCATAACGTATCTTTAAGTATATTACTTTTTCTACGTTTGTTTCTTTTAACAGGTAACCGTGAGGTGATGCTCTGCTCACACTGAGGCCGACGCAGCAGCTGAGTCGCTCTGGAGGTGGACGGCCGGCCTCAGCTCCCAGCCACTGCCGCCGCCTGACCACGACGGCCGCGGCCGGGCGAGCAGATGAACGACCGCGCCGCAAGGCGGCAGGCGGCGCTTTTTGCCGGCGCCTCTCAATGGACGGCTACGGCGCTGTTTGGCGAAACGGGAAGCAGCCGCGCCGGACGTGCGCAGAATCCGATTCGGAAACTCATCTGCGAACTTGCCGTCTGCGATTAGTGGCAGCATCGATCGCAAGGAATTCAGTTACTACATACGTGGATGTTTCTTAAAACAGAAGGGATGTATTCATGAACTCTTAATACTATTATACATTAGCCGTACAATTTATGCACGCACGACTGAACGACATTGCTTAGTGCAACACAGCCACTGCGCAGCACAGGCACTGTTAAACTGTTTCTTAAAAGCCTTCTGCGGGTGCACCGTTCATGGTGTGTTGTGCTCTCAAAATAGATTGTCGACCCCTCGTATGGTCAACAGAACTTACGAACTGCGACACAGTCGCAAGTAGCCTATTCGGCGCTCCAGAAATTATTTAGTCTATTATAAATCCAGCCACGGACCACATACGTTATTAATCATGTTATTAATTTCGGTCAACGATGACCATCTTAAGACTAGAGTAAAGCCAGTACAGAACACAATTCGTCTCGTGGTGTAGGATCAAAATACACAATGACACCAATTGTGCAGGATGTCGTCTTTACTGAGGTCTCAAGGTAGTCATCGGTGACAGAAATTGATATCCTGATTAATAAACAACTGTGGTCCGTGACTGGATTTATACTAAAACAGACAACAGAAATATCGCCTTTTTGTCTGACCACTCTGTTCTCTGCAAGAAAGGCAATGCTGAAAGCTTTCGCCAAGACACCCCCCCCCCCCCCCCCCACTTGGTTCATTTATGAAAGGTCTCTCTACAAATGGATAACTGCAACTCAATTTCGATGAAGAGCAAGGTGCCTGCGATATCCGATTACAGTTTCTGCAGCCCATCTAACTGTTTAAATATTTACGGGTAATAGACACTATATGAAATGGGCCTAACATCTTAAATATATAATACCAGTTAAGTCGAATGAAATACGTAGATTTGTCGAAAAGGTTATGGGATGTGTACAGGGAAACAGATTCGGTACCTTTTGTGTGATTAATGATAATGCAAGAACAATGAAATTTTGGTTTGATGTCACCATAGGAACCTTACTGAGCTTCGTAATACAAGTCCGATCTGCTTGATTTAGCACCTTTCTCTAGTGCCCATATTAGCCAGGATATTCCTGACTATTACTAGTAAGAGTTGTGCTATTCTGATTATTTTTAGCAGTCTTATGACAGGTCTGATTCTACCCACCACGAATTCCTCTCCCGTGCTAACCTCTTCACCTCTGAATAGCACTTGCAACCTACATCCTCAACTATTTGCTCGATGTATTCCATTCTCTGTCTTCCGCTACAGTTTTAACCCTCTACATTTCCCTCTAGTACCATGCAATTTATTCGCTGATATATAAAAATATGTACTATCATTCTCTTCCTGCTTTTCTCATCCTCCTCCGTGTTTTCCATGTATTCCTTTCCTTGCCGATCCTGCTGAAAACCACCTCATTTGTTATCAGTCCATTCAGTTTTCAGCGACAAATTACGTGTAAGACAGACGACGTTAGAGGCAGTTAAGGACAACTACGTAATATACAGAACTATGAGGGACGAAGAGGAACAATAAGAATGAAAGACCAAGATACAAGTGCTCGGATTAGAAAGGGGCGAACAACAACAATACACTGTTTCTACCTAACAGATCAATCCATACATCGAAGCAGCAATGACGAAAAAAAGATTTGGTAGCAGTACATAAATTCATCTGGAAACTATATCAGTAAGAAGATTCGCTGATAACGCTGCTGTCGTATCCAAAAAGTGGGAAAGGACTACACGGCCTGCTGACTAGAATGAAAGTAACCAAAGACCTCTACAAGATAGTCTTTATTTTACAAAAGCCTAAAATATGACAAATTTACTATTAATATTTAGGTGGAATGTATATAAAATTTAAAATTACAGAACAGATCGTTACTTCAAAGAAATAACTTTTCAGAACAAGGAGAAAACATTGATGTATATGAAAATAGTAATAGCACTTGTAGAGTGTCTTTTTCCTAAAATTTCTTTTTTCGTGTTTGGATGTTTTTGTCGGTATGAATCCCGAATAGGAGTAAAAGACTGGTCTCCCTTTTCGTAATTTTCCACAGTCGTAACTGCGTAATATGAGGTAGGAAAAATTGGTAATTTTATACCTTCGTCATTTTTTCTGAGGAAGTGGGGCTATTAAATTGCCTTCCTTTTATTCACAACGTGAATGGCCGACTTATCAGACCGGATACTGTGCCTGGGAACCACAGTGTTCCATTAGGCACGTCATCTCTCTCACATACGCAGCTAAATTTTTAAACTTGTGTTTCCAGTATCCCAAATGCTGTGAACCGTGGACAAATGTAGCACGAAGCTGTACAGTATCATTTCAGGCGAAACACTACGACCTAATGCGTTTTACATCACACATGTGGACACAGGAGAAGTAGCAACAGCCAAGAGATTAGCAGACATCAGCGGATCTTTGCTATCGCACTAAGAAGGCGTGAGAAATCGATTAAAACACGATAACGTTTCATCGATTAGATCTTTCAGAAGCTTATTCCCACAAGGACGTAACGGTTCCAAATGTGTTGCAGCAGCAACAGCCAGAATATGATGCTTACGAGACCTGTGGTCTTGTAACTTTTAGCCGTTATGGGTGTGGAACCCTCCGACTATGACGAATAAAGGTTACCACTAATTACTGCAACCAAGCGCCTTTTATTTTGTTATTCAATTTTTATTTTCCGTTATCGATTTCGAGTCACTTAGCAATTCATTAGATGGTACGCATTCACTGCACGTTGGCAGCTTTGTCGGGTTGTGTAGGTATGGTAAAATATAAACGAAATATGTAAGCGCTGTATCTTCTTATGCGTTAAAGGTTTTACGTACATACTACTACACTACAACGCGAGCACACCGATTATCTGTCGCCGAGGCAAACTAAACCACAACATTAAATATGGCTATCAACGTCCAGCACGAATATGTTCACCCAAACCCATACGCCCCCGTATGCTTCTGTGCCCAGGCGCGCGTCCCACAGTACTGAGACGTGTAGCGTATTTCCAGAGCACGGAATCCAGTGGCAGGTGGTTTCCTTCGGCTGGGTGGTAGAGCGGGCCAGGGTAGCAGACTTGGCGAGGCAGCTGCCGTCCATTATCAGAATTGCGCGCCGTGCATATTTCGGGAGGGGCGGAGCGCGCCACGGACAGAGGTCTATCGACAGGGGGCACACCGGCCGAATCCGGTAGCGGCCAGCCGGGAGCTTTCCCTACCAAGTCTAAGGCTGCGGTCACGGTGGCTCCGATATCGGTGGATTCCGCCGACGGCCGACATCGGCCAGACGACCCAAATCTGTACACCACTATGTGCTCAGTCACACTATAGACGACCTTATCTTCCTGAAGTGCAGACTTTGGACCATAATCGGTGAAATTGAAATCAGTTTGTTTTCTTCAGTCAAATCGACAGACGGTCTCGCACACGAAATATGGTGCGTCACAAACTGATAAGTTGAGTCCAAGAAGGAGTGAGTTTGTGGCATCCTGAGGATGAAAGTATCGTAAACGAGATATAGTTCTGAATCCACATACTGAAACCGCAAATTTATTCGAGGCCTCAAATAGGCAAAATCTTTATTGGACATTGTAGGCATGGATTATAACCTCAAAAAATTATTTGTTCAGGAGAAAAGGGTGGCGTATCTTACATGCTCATAGCTATTTTACTGTGTCATTTTTATGATAGGTTTTCATCAAGTGTCTTCTCCCTCTACTACTACTACTACTACTACTACTAACAATAATAACAATAATAATAACAATAATAATAACAACAATAATAACAATAATAATAACAATAATAATAACAATTATTATTATTATTATTATTATTATTATTATTATTATTATTATTTACTGGCGTTTTATGCCAGTACGGTAGTGAAACTTAATATGAAGTGCTTCCAAATGTAGTGTACTGTAAGTATTTCTACTTTTAAGTGCTTTAGGTTATCAGACTATCTTAAGCTACACTTTGTGCTTATCTTTCACTCACGTGCTAAATGACAGTCATTGAAAGTTAATTGTCGTACGTCTCCACAACTTAAAAGAAATGCAGCAAGACAGTTTTTATAACTTCCTTTGCTGTATCACCAAGAATTATCTCGAGTATGTAACAGAACGTTCCTCCCGTCATCTCATAGTCTTAAAACTTGTCTTGTTATTCCAGTAACTGAGGAGAGAAAGTATAGTAGTTCCCGCGTTTTTTACGAGAGAGGAAAGCTATATGTATTCGTCCTCTCTAAGACCAGAAGCCACTATGCAGCATTCGTACCGAAGCACGGAGGCGTCGTGTATCCACCCCATCCTACTTCATGCACAGAACAGATTCTAACCTAGCATAGCCTAGCCTCACCTCCTTTGACCCTGCCGACAGATGTTACCTGGCGACCTCTGGCGCCAGTGTCTGACGACCGTCGGCGGTGCCACGGAGCAGCTTAAGGCGTCCCTCATTTCACGCAGCTCAAGGTGCCGGCGTGAAACAAGCGCGACACTGGCGTAACAGTAGGACCAGATACCGCTCTACAGTCCGTCACTGACGTAAGCTGTGTCGTCTCTACGTTTTTGAGTGGCAGGAAGGTTGTTTACGTGTCAGCTTTTATCGATGATTGACTAAGTGCACAGTTGTGCTATAGTTATCTGTGGTTTGAGAAGTTTTGAGAGCGAGATTTGTTTACGGTGAAAAAGAATGGTTTGCTGTGCAATCGCGAGTTGTACTAATCATAGCTGACAACGCAAATCTTTAGGATCAACTTTCATGAATTTGCCAGGAACTAAAAGACGAAACAAAAATGTATAAATGCTTATAATGATTATGTTGCAAATAGAGTTAAGCGTAAACACCCAAAATTAGCTCAAGTATGTCGTAACCTAACGGAACACACAAATTTTTCAGGGAAGAACTAGCTTCGAATAATTACAAGGAGAGCTCTAATGACGCTACGAGAACGGTTCGTAGGATTCCTTCAGAGAAAGGTGAAGAGAATTTCAACGATTACACAATAATTTCACTGATCATAACCCAAAAGGTTTCAGAAGATTGAAGGAAATTAAAGGTACGAAATATCTAAGTAGGAGGAATGCTTGTTTTTTTTAAGGGCCTGTGCTTTCGTCAAAATGGCCAAATAATAAGGAGAACGAGACCTAACGAAGACAGAAAGTGAGGCAAATGAAAAAGTTGTGTGTTACAACTTTCCAACGGGAAGGAAATAAAATATATCAAGACAGTTGAAGAAATTTATAATTAAATATAAAACTTGATCCATGGTTCACATTACGTATATAATAACAAATTTTAAAATTTTCCGTTCTAAAAAATTTGAAATGATATTTGGCATTCCTCCATATGACATGTCCATACAGTCCCAAAAAAGTTGTCCCCTTCGAGATGGAGAAAGAGGTTAACGTCCAATGGAGGTTATATACTAGCATTTCACCGGCCACAGAACTCCCTGGATAAACTTTCAAAAACAAGTGCACTTTTAGTTATATCTTCAAGTTTTATTCAGAGAATTTTTTTTTAAATAGAGGCAGATTTGTTTAATGTGTAAACGTTTCGTATTCACAATGTCCTGCCGCCTTCATAAAAGCCATTTGTCACATCTGATTTTAATTTTTGCAGCCATGCTTTTATGTATATGAATTATGTCGTTCAAGTTAATAATAAATGTATTATTTAAATGAAGTATAATATCAAAATTCCTGGAAATAGCGACAGTACGCATTTATGCTGAACGCTGAGGCGTGTGAATGGGGACGAAATGCTGCCAAGCACATCACATCCGCGCTTTACCACCGCCACCGCCGCCGCATGATACACTGCAGTAACCGTGGCGTGACATACAAACCATGTTTGTGATAACAAGCAGCGCTTTGCTAATAACCTTTCCATATTTGATGTAAAATCACAGCACCACACTGCATGAATGTACCACGAGTAGTCATACAAATTAGTGAGATTAAATTATAAACAACGAAGGGGAGGGGAGGGGAGGGGAGGGGAGGGGAGGGGAGGGGAGGGGAGGGGAGGGGAGGGGAAGGGAAGGGAGGGGAGGGAGGTCAAGTAGCCAGGCTAATGGGTGGTGGATAAACCAAGAAAGCACTGCTGATTAGCAAGAGGTAAAACACCGACCCGACATCCTTATGGAAGCCGAGCAGATGACAAAAGATAGAAATCAAGGTACCTGTTAGTGCATTGACGTCCTAAGAAATTAAAATCAGAAAGTCAATCTTTAGGGTACACAAATTTAGCTGAGACTTTACTCCGTGCTCTACACAGTGAAAAAAAAAATTACGTACACAAAATTTTGTATTATTATAGAGGAGATGAAACGAAACGTTTCTTTGCGTCAAGAACGTCAGAGGTGCACCGTTTCCCCGCTAGGATTCCAAGGTTTTCATCGGTAGTGTTGTTCAGAGGCGGTGTTCAGACCGTCGTGTGACGAATATTGTTTTGTGGATGTTGCTAACAACGCCGTCCGTTTGCACTAATATACAGCTGGCATTTGCGTGCTAATGACTGGCTAACACACGTTCAAAACAACCAGTTCTTCTGGAGTCTATCGCTGTCACGTACGCCAAATGCTTAAACTCCCCCCCCCCCCACAAAAAAATTATCCATTCAGCAACAGATATTTAACGATATATCACGCGGCAGTTCGAAAGCCGTTTCTGGACATCACTAGCGTCACGAACTTGAGAAGAAGTGGCGCACCAGTGATATTTTTGTCACGCGAGGAAGTGTTGATCTCCTCTAAACACACTAAAATTTCGTATACGTAGTTTTTCTACACCCTGTATAGTGACCTGATGGTACATTCACGACAACATTAAAGGACTATCAGCCTTTTTGTTTGCCCATCATCAAGATTTCTCGACACCATCGATCGCAGATGGGGCTGAGGATGGAGCCTGTGCTCAGAAACGCCCCCGGTTACAGGAGGACGTCAGCTGCAGACTTACAGATCTACTTTTCGGTGGTACGTAGCGCCGCCGGCCTTGCGAGGACTGCACGCCGAGCCGGCGACCGCCTGCAGAGCAGCCTAGGAGCGGCCAGTGGCTGCTGAGGTAATTAATTTCCGCCTGGCGCGGTTGACATCTCGGTGCTAGTACAAAGCTCGGATTGCGCGACCTAATTACATTCACTTCTACCGAGACAAAGTCTCCCAGTCACAACTACAACCCTCACCCAACAGCGAAGTGTGTGCTTTCGGAACTCTTGCGGCATACTGTACTAGGATTCTACTTACATCAAGCGTTGCATACGCGCAATTTGTTACACCGTAACTATTTTTCATTTTTACATCTGAAATGACTATTCGTCAAGTGTAGTAAATATATATTTCTTTTTGTTCAACGAAAATTATGTTACTTGTGTCGAAATTTACCTACTTTTGAAGCAGCCGATGGCAGAATAAATTTTTCGGTGATGGTGACTTCAAGTTCTGGAAAACGTTTAGGGTACTTTGTGCATTCACTTCTCTCATTCTTCCTAATTGAAGAGTATTCCATTATTCACTGCTCGAAAAAATCTTTTTATGATGGGAAACACTTCTGGAATAGATGTTTGGATAGACTGAACAAGAAAGTGTCGATCCTAACCCAATTTTGACTGTAAAAGTTACTGGACTCATCATCGCCAAATAAATGACACGGATCTCTAACGGACTGTCAGTAATCTTGAAATAAGTGGCCTAAGCAGAAAAGAGTCACTTTCCTGTCACTGACTTTGAACACGTAACTAGTTGTGCACGCATTTTGTTCCAGAGTAAAGCATATACATTTGAATCAGTTATGTTCATATTGCTGATTATTGTTAGTTTAAATTCAAGGACGACGAGTGAACTCTCCAGTCCAAAGTTGGTATCTTTAACTTTGGTCCTCACAACGGCTTTAATTGAAAGAGGTTTCTTTTCTGTTCTTTTTGTATATCTACATTCGGCTCAGTTAGCGCCAGGAAATATGATGTTTCGCCTCTTTTCTGCAAAATTTAAAGTTATTATACGTATCAATGGAATTTCTGAATTTCTGACCCGTGAAAACCAATTTCATTCAAACAAGCTCAGAGCAGTCAAATGATTTATAGGACAACTTTTAGATCAGAACTTTGAGTACCATCTAGATCAAACAGCATGAACCATTGAATCAAAATATACACAGCATCACGGCTTCTCTGCTTCAGTCTGAAGGTGGAAAAGAGGTTTTGTACATTTCCTATGACGAGTGGAGACCTGAACTAATGGAAGAACGAAGTCCAGCGGTTCATCACGCCTTTAACCATTTGACACTTACCGTTGGGTGCTTCTACAGTCTGACTCTTCTACGCGCTCCTGTACATTTTCTTATGGCTGGTACCTTCCGTTAGTTCCCTGCTTTCGTCTTAGCTCTGCGAATGCAGCAAAGAACTACAAATGGTCCATCTAGTATCAGTTCACCCACCCTCGATTTAATTTTCAGTACCCATAGCTGCATCTCCCATTCCATTATGTCCTCAGTTCCATCTTTTGTTTCTGTTTTTTTTTTCTCTCTCTTACAGTAATTTCCAATATCCATCACTCGTTACTCGCTGATCCACGCTCAGTTTTTGAATGATTTTCTCATTTGAAGTCCACTTCACACAGCCGTAAATCAAAACTGGTTATTTTAAAGCATTATAAACCACCTTTTCGGAGACATCCATTCGTTGGTTTTGAAACACCTATTTAGCTTACGAAATGCATTTCCAGCCAGTTTTACTCTTCTGACTGTTTCTTTCCATGCAAATCGGTCGTTTTCAACGCTCGCAGTTCCAAAACCCTTGAAGTGGCTCTGTGATTTCATTGTTAATTTTCACCATTTTATTTTTCGTTTGGTGATTTCTGCATTATTCGGTCATATTATATTCAATTAGTTGCCAGTATCAGTACAGTTTTACTGACCAACTGTGTTGAAGTCAGACACATACAATTGTTACCGAAATTAGTCATTAAAACCGACGTAAGGATGTAAAAACTGTATTACGCCATAGAAGTAAGACACTGCTATTACGTTATTGATAAAGACACGTCTGAGGATCATACGAAGACAAAAACGAAAGTGCGCTGGTCCTAAACTTAGTACGTAGCTTAGGCTACTACAGGACCTAGAAATTATCTAATGACTGCTGTGTTCATACTAAGAGTTACGTCTTTCTTACAAGTTGTTCGCGTAGATGAGTGATGTCGCTACACAAACTAACAATTTCGTTGAATTAACTATTTCACGACTGGTAGGGACAGCGCAGTGACCCCCCCCCCTTTCCCCGATTCTGAATATTTACAGCGGCCGATTCCCCTTCCTTACGGCGCTACTCCCGAATGACTTAATGCCTGGCTTAATTGTCCAACGGTAATACGCGCTCGGAATCCGAAATGCAGTCGTAATTTCTGTCTCTCTTCACCCGCTCACCGGAAAGGACTACAAATGTAAACGCTTATCCTCTGAAAAATACTACTCATGAATGCTACTTATTACTAAGCGAAGAAATGCAAAATGGCAACGCCACATTTTGTAACGTAAGACAGCGCATCAGGAACCAGTATCGCTGTATTTTTTCCAATAACTGTGTAGATACGCCATAATTTAGAGCCTTCGTTTGAATGTTCTTACGAGATGATATCTGCCAGACGGCCATCTCGTGTAGTGGAGACGTCTGCGCTGAGAGGATTCAGGTGAACCATTTTGCAGATCTCTCTCGAGTTGTGTTCACGTGAATAGAGGGAGACAGGCCTTAAGCGTCGGGTCACGAAGAGTGACAGCTGTTCAGCTGATCTGAAGGCGTCTCGCTGGCAGCACTAGTTAGGAGACAGTCAAGGCACATTTCAAAGATGCGCTAAGTCATCCTTTTACTGAAGATAAAAATACATTTGAACTTGTGTCCTTTCGCGGGCAGTGCCGATTTCAGCGAAATGCTTTTAGGCATTAGGTCGAGTTATTTTGTAACTAAACCACTATCGAAACGACTTTCGACCTCCATTTCGAGGTCCTCTTCAGAGAATACTATTCAAATTTGTTTGTTTCAATAGTTTCTTTTTAAATTTTATAAGTCGCTTTTGTAACATTTCTGAACGGTTTAGTCGTTGAGCTAAAAATATTATGAAAAAAATTCTTATTTCAATCAGATTGATGCAAGGTGTAGTTATTCCACAGACATGTGTATCTACAATTATGTACAGCGTGAAGTGCGTAAGAGATGTTACTTCTCCTGGAACCAGTTTTATCACGCCTCCTTTCCGTTCCATTCATGTATGGAGAATGGGAAGGACGATCCCTCAATTACTCACTCACTCACTCACTCACTCACTCACTCACACTGAAATCTTGAAATCTGACGAAGATCTGACAATTTTTTTGCAGCTTTCTCCACCCAAGTGCATGCTTCATTGCACGTAACTGCGACGCTTGCCTACATAGAGAGAGAGACCCTTTACTGTATGATTATGCGATTGCAGAACAGTCACTGGAAGCAGTTACACCAATAAAATATCCAGGAAGATGCGTCGGAGCAATTCACTGAAAGAACCCTAAGGAACTGCAGTGCATCAACGAAAGATGTAGCTTACGAAACCCCCGTTAAACCAATTCTTGAATATTACCGGATACGATTGATAGAGGACAGAGACAAGAGCCGCCCATTACACGGAAATCGTCACGGAGATGCTCCGTCATCTCCAGACCCTGCACGAGAGGCGTTCTGATCAAGGTGTGTTTCACTGTTTAAGCTGCTACAGCGTACCTTCCTGGAAGCGTCGACCATGGTATTGCTTCCTCCTATGCACATCTCGAGCAAAGACCATGAACGTAAAATTAGATACATTCGAGCCCAAACGGAGGCTTACCAGTAGTATTCCTTGTTGCTCATCATTCGTTTACTATAGAGGGAAGGAAGGATGAGAGAGAGAGAGAGAGAGAGAGAGAGAGAGAGAGAGAGAGAGAGAGAGAGAGCGGATGCTGGTACACCAACTATCCTCTGCAGCGAAAGTCCCAACACACTACCCTGGACACGACTATTCTCTTTAGTGCTCCTTCACTTGATACGAAGTAGTATACGAACTGAAAATCACGTCAAAACAAATAATGGATACATGCAGGAGAATAAAGTGTGCCGCCCAGCGTAGAGGAAATTACCTTACTGTGCACCGACACCTAAGACCGAACACCGCTGTCTCCCTGGACCTTACAACGCCGAGAAGGGAACCCTCCGTGTGTAGGACCTCGAGGTTGGGCCAGGTTGGGACGCCGTGTTTTGCCGCCTGGGCAGCGCGCGGCCACTGGTGCAGACCTGCGGAGTTTGGAGGGAGTGTCTGTGGTTGTGGCGGTGGCGGTACCGCCCACGCGGACACTCACCTCACCTCGCCTCCAGAAGAAGAGTAGGCGAGGGCGGCGCAGTGCGGACGCGCGATCAATAGGCCTCCGCCAGCTGGTCGCCAGCCGCCACTGACGCCCACGCCGCCCTCGCCGCCCTCGCAACGGTTAATCGCTGCCGGGGCGCCATTGGCATCCGCGCCACTTTACGTGCCCACGACATCTCCCGGCAACACTGCTTGCCTAAATAACGCCCCGCCGGCATGGATGTGTGTGATGTCCTTAGGTTAGTTAGGTTTAAGTAGGATACTGATGACCTCAGATGTTAAGTCCCATAGTGCTCACAGCCATTTGAACTTTTTTTTTTAATAACGCCTCAAAGCTCAAAGACATTGCCGTTTCAAAAACAGATACCTGTAACCGAGTGCATACAAACCAATCCAGTGCGTTCTCAGGCGCTAAGGCACCGTGTTCTGGTGCCTAGGGATACGTGGCGCCCACTTTCCCCACCCCCTTTCTGGGTGGCAATTTCTCCTCTCCATAATGGACCGTTTCCTTCCCGACCCTCATTAGCAGCCAATTACAGGCGACCGTCGCCGCCGCGGGCTAGGAGGCGGGGGAAGGAAGGCGCACTCCAGTTCCTGTCAGCCGCTTTTCCGCTTTCCTCCGTATAATAGGTGGGAGTCTCCGACACGCCATTACTCGCTCTAATCTGCAGGTTTGTGGCGCTACTGTGCCAAACGGAAAGACGGACTCTCACAGAATCTGGACCATCCAACAGCTGACAGCCACCTTGCTGCTCCCTCGACTCTGATATTTCTGACAAACGATACAAGGCCATTATATGCACAGTTCCATCAAAGTTCTATTGTAAGACCTTTGAGCAAGCCACAGTACTCAATTTTCAGGATGGGTCTGCTACAAAAATCTGCTGTTTAACTAAATATTTTCTTTTGCTTCGCAATAGACGTATAATTCACATGACAAGTTTGTAATATTGAGTAATCAAATCCACACTATGTTCTTATAAACGTTATCCATCAATAGAAGTAGTCATCTGACATTGTGCAAGTTTAAAAAACCGTGTGTTATTTAGGTTTCCGATTTATAAATGTTCATCCTCATTTCCGTACTACTACTACTACTACTACTACTACTACATCTAATATCTACTCAGACGGCTCTAAACGATGTCTGCACACCCACTGTGACGCGTTAAAAGACTGTTGGCACCAAAACAAAAATTAATAGCGACAGATTTTCTCAAGCATTATCGCGTGAAACAAACAACGAACCCACAGTCCCTGGGAGTGTTCCTTCCAATGTGCTTCGTGTCTTAACACATTCCTCTAAGATTCTTGAAGACAGTAACTATTAGCACGATTATTGTCGTACGATCCTCTTTGTACAGCAGTCTTTCGCTTCTCCGAATAAAACAGTTTGAACGTGACACGTATTACGCCTACCCTTACAATACATGTCCTCAGAATAAAATACACTCCTGGAAATGGAAAAAAGAACACATTGACACCGGTGTGTCAGACCCACCATACTTGCTCCGGACACTGCGAGAGGGCTGTACAAGCAATGATCACACGCACGGCACAGCGGACACACCAGGAACCGCGCTGTTGGCCGTCGAATGGCGCTAGCTGCGCAGCATTTGTGCACCGCCGCCGTCAGTGTCAGCCAGTTTGCCGTGGCATACGGAGCTCCATCGCAGTCTTTAACACTGGTAGCATGCCGCGACAGCGTGGACGTGAACCGTATGTGCAGTTGACGGACTTTGAGCGAGGGCGTATAGTGGGCATGCGGGAGGCCGGGTGGACATACCGCCGAATTGCTCAACACGTGGGGCGTGAGGTCTCCACAGTACATCGATGTTGTCGCCAGTGGTCGGCGGAAGGTGCACGTTCCCATCGACCTGGGACCGGACCGCAGCGACGCACGGATGCACGCCAAGACCGTAGGTTCCTACGCAGTACCGTAGGGGAGCGCACCGCCACTTCCCAGCAAATTAGGGACACGGTTGCGAATGGTCCTCGCCGATACCCCAGGAGCAACAGTCTCCATGAAGCTGGGCTACGGTCCCGCACACCGTTAGGCCGTCTTCCCCTCACGCCCCAACATCGTGCAGCCCGCCTCCAGTGGTGTCGCGACAGGCGTGAATGGAGGGACGAATGGAGACGTGTCGTCTTCAGCGATGAGAGTCGCTTCTGCCTCGGTGCCAATGATGGTCGTATGCGTGTTTGGCGCCGTGCAGGTGAGCGCCACAATCAGGACTGCATACGACCGAGGCACACAGGGCCAACACCCGGCATCATGGTGTGGGGAGCGATCTCCTACACTGGCCGCACACCTCTGGTGATCGTCGAGGGGACACTGAATAGTGCACGGTACATCCAAACAGTCATCGAACCCATCGTTCTACCATTCCTAGACCGACAAGGGAACTTGCTGTTCCAACAGGACAATGCACGTCCGCATGTATCCCGTGCCACCCAACGTGCTCTAGAAGGTGTAAGTCAACTACCCTGGCTAGCAAGATCTCCGGAACTGTCCCCCATTGAGCATGTTTTGGACTGGATGAAGCGTCGTCTCACGCGGTCTGCACGTCCAGCACGAACGCTGGTCCAACTGAGGCGCCAGGTGGAAATGGCATGGCAAGCCGTTCCACAGGACTACATCCAGCATCTCTACGATCGTCTCCATGGGAGAATAGCAGCCTGCATTGCTGCGAAAGGTGGGTATACACTGTACTAGTGCCGACATTGTGCATGCTCTGTTGCCTGTGTCTATGTGCCTGTGGTTCTGTCAGTGTGATCATGTGATGTATCTGACCCCAGGAATGTGTCAAAGTTTCTCCTTCCTGGGACAATGAATTCACGGTGTTCTTATTTCAATTTCCAAGAGTGTAGTTCTTATGATGGCACAACGCTGGTAAAACGGTCTCCAAATACTACCATTCATATCTTAGGGTGGATTTGAAATCTGCAACTCTAAAAAGATTTTGGGCAAATGCAGTGCATCTGAAAAGCAAATTGCACGCAAGAGGATAGAGCAATGCTGTTGTTTCAGTGTCCATGTCAGTCAGACATCAAGCTAAATCTAAGAGGCGCTGATACGATCCTACCAGAAAATCCTTTCAAGGAAGACATTGTTTGCGTGAAACTGTCAGATAAATCTACGGAACCTGTAGTCCAAGATTAGTATGCGAACATCACGCTGTCACCAACGTACAATTCGCATAGGCGTCATGAGAGTACGACAGGAGAGATTACGGGAAGCTTTCTTTAGTCATCAGTTTTGCTGGCTGGTTTGATGTGCCCGCCAAGAACTGCTCTCCTCTGCCCTTGAACCATTCGTCCACAATTCTTTGCTGGATGCATTCCACTCGCTGTCTTCCTCTACACTGTTTACCCTCTACATCCTACGACTGCCTCTAGAACGGTACTGTTATCCCTTGGAGACTTAGCACAGATCCTACTCAACCTGTCCTCCTTTCTTGTCGTCAACGTTTTCCTTATCTTCCTTTCCTCGTCGATACTACGGACAACCTCATTTCTTATAATACTTTTGGAACATACTCCTGTAACACCACATCTCAAACGCTTCCATTGCCATCTTTTCCGGTCACCCCAGGGTTCACAATTCCACGATTCTCTTCTACGCTAAACAGTGAAAGACATACATTCTCAGATATTTGTTCCTCAAGTTACGTTCGGTTTCTGATATAAGTAGACTTCTGTTTGCCAATAATGAGCTCTTTTCCTATGCTAGTCTGCTTTTTACGTCCTTGTACCTAGGTCCATCAACTTCTACCACGTACTGTGGCATTCATAATCGCAGCATGTTCAACCTTAACTTCAATCGCATCTTATTTTTCGTCATTTCTTCGGTAATAATTCTTTCCACAATCATTCTTCCGGAAGATCCTTTTGAATATCAGTCTACTCTTCATCATTACTAAATTATGATTTTAGTCAGTCTAATGTATGATTTCGTGATCTGTGTAACCCAGCTGGAATCTTCCATGTAGACGGGCTTTTTCGAAGTATATGACGACCTCATGCTTTTTTTTTTTAAAGTGTATTCGCTGTTACCAGTCGAAATTTATTGCATAACAAACAAGCTCTCCTCCTCTTATTCCATAATTACCCGTTTAATATCCTGATTTACTTTCTGTATCTTCTTCTTCTGGTGCTGCTGCCGCCTCTGCTTCTACGTCAGCATGCATAAATTAACGATTCTTGTAGGTGTTTGTTGCGGCTTTGATGAGAGTAACACACTAAGTAAATTGTTGACAGTAATTGACTGTCTTTCTTACCTACCTATTCATCTCTAATCTGGCTCCCGTTATACTATTTTCTGCTGCTGTTGATATTACCTAACTTTGTCCAACGAGCAATTCTGATGTTTCTAGTTCAGTTCACCGAACTCTCAGTAAATATAGATTCACACTTCCCATTCACTTTTTCAGATATTCTAGTTTCCGCATCGCGTTCTAACTGCTGACATTCCACACTCCGACCCGTAGAACGTTACACTTTAGTTGGTTATTCAGTCTTTCATAGTTATATATGTCTCTTGGTATTCCCTTCCCGGGACTGCTACTGGATCGTTTGCCAATGGACAGATCACCAAAGAAATTTTAGCGTCACGGGTCACGTGTGTCTAATACAGTGGTTTTCATGGCCTTCAGCATTCTCAGGCCTTCTAGAGGCAGTTTCTCAATCCAAGGACAAGAGGTTACCGTGGCATACTATCCGTTTCTCCGCCCTAATTTGGCATTGTCATTGACATAGCAGTGTGGCTTCTTATACGTAAAGCGTTCTGCCGCCATTGATTGGGAGGTACTAAAGCATCTACAAAGGTTTTCTGTTTACTTGCACGAATGGAACAGGGAAGTAAGTTGATGATATTTGTATGATGAACTCTCAGCCATGCCCAGTACTTTGTTGCGGTCGACCGCTGTCCAACTAATTCATAATTCACAGCTGGATACGCACACGTGCTTGGCAGAATTTATAGCGAAATCATGTGGTGGAGTCATGGACACACAACGCGACACGCCCCTTTTGCATCCAATATTTCGTGTCATCTTGAGTTATATGCGAGCATTGGATTGGTTCTGATGCAACGATGAACATAAAAGTGACTGGAGATATTTTAAATCTGTCTGTGGAACTATAGAAAAGTTCGCGTGTTTCTCACCAAACGCGTTTTGTGTTAAGATGTAAATTATAATGAGTGTCTGTATTCCATGTCGGTGTTCGGTCAGATCAGTAAGCGTCGTCCGCTTGATATTTCTGAGGCATTCCCTTGTTTGGCACCGATGCTTGTTGTGAAAACTAATATCGGTTTGCAGCGCTAGGAAATCTCAAGAGAGTTGCAAAAATGTGCAAGCAGACAATTACTGATGTGAGCGGAGATCGGATATAAAATAGCAGTACTGGTGATGTTTTGTACCGTATGACCAAAATGAGACGCGTTCGGCGACAAAAGTATTTACTTTGTTGTGGTTGCACAGACATTTAAAGTATGATCATTAACTTTAAGGCAGTAACGGGCGCCATGGCAACACTACCGAATTGAAAACGGATTAATTTTGATTAATACGTTCTTGAAACCTGCGAAGACTGCAGAATTATCAGCTTGCTTAACTGGACTATGTAGTGGTTGCGCAACGGAGGGGTCAGTACACGTTGTGAACCAGGTGAATTTCTTCTGCATTATTCTGCGTTTTTTGTGCCAGTTTCAGACAGTACGTTTTTCTTATTCCGATTCATTCCAGTATGCCAGTAATGGTCTCGGATTTACGTTCCGTCAGTAGCTATCAGGAACACGAGAGTACTTTTAAGGGGCAACCAGCTTTAGAAGGACGATCGCGCACATAAATCTGTACCAAGGCGATAAGTCCGGCTGCAGTAGTGGAGCCCGTCCCGTAGTAACTTCACTGTCCACCCTTTCAGCGTGCCGGCTGCGAAGCGTCACACAGGTGAGGTGAGGAGGCGCCGCACTGACTCTGGAGTGGTTCTCCCCTCCCCCACAGCTCCGGCTGCGCTCTGACAGCCAGAGGGTGGGTGGGGCAGGGAGCGCGGAGGGCGACCCAGCCGGAAATGGCTGGCCGCGTGCCTCGGGCGCCACGCCGACACGGGAACGTTCCACTCATTTCTCCTTCCATTCGCTTAATTACTTCTAGACCCCTCTCCACGCTGCAGAGAGAGAGAGAGAGAGAGAGAGAGAGAGAGAGAGCGCGCAAGTGATGCACCCAGAAGTCTCCGTCATCTCCGGCAGAGAGAGCTATATATTGGCTGTTAATCGAGCGTGATTGTTTCAAAAATATGAGGCTTTTCAGACGCCGGTACCAGTCATGAAATCTGCTGCCTGACTTGTTTCAGGACACAAACTTCAGGTTACAATGGCAATTCAGAAATCGCATAACGAAAGTACACAGATATTTAAGTTATTTAGTCTCGGCATGTGCTGTGGTCATCATGTAGAGATGATCAATCCATCATCGAGGAATATTCAGTTAATTTGTCTATCGTTTACATGCCACAAACTTTATGTTAATAGCAGATCAACGAACTAAGTAATAATTGATTTGCAGCAGGATGACCACAGCATTTCTAGACCATAAATAACATCTATATGAACTTTCTTCAAAACTTGCCACTGTAGCCTATAGATAAGGTTTCCACCTCGGAAAACGTTGGTTCATTAAGTCATTGGTTAAGTGAACAAAATGTACGACTGGTAGCGCTCTCTGAAAAACCTTTCCAGACAACATTTCAGTCTCCGCAATATCCTCTCTTTCAGGTGTGCTAGTTCTGCAAGGTTCGTAGGAGAGCTTCTGTAAAGTTTTGAAGGTAGGAGACGAGGTACTGGCAGAAGTAAAGCTGTGAGGACGGGGCGTGAGTCGTGCTTGGGTAGCTCAGATGGTAGAGCATTTGCCAGCGAAAGGCATAGGCCCCGTGTTCAAGTCTCCGTCCGGCACACAGTTTTAATCTGCCAGGAAGTTTTATTTTAACATTTCAGTCTTCAAGTACCGAAAAATACGAAACTTGGTCAATCTTTAAAGAAATTAGTGACGTAGGAAGACGACTGATCAAACCGTAGGAACTTGTTTTATCATCGATTATATATGTTGCACAACATTTGAAAGCAGAAAGTACTTCATAAAAAGCTGTCTTATAAGTGACGGCGTAATTTCGATGGAATCTCCTACGTCCGTTTTAAGTAGGCAGACAGGGAAACGGACATACTGGGATGGTAAATACAGACTGCAACTGTCAGTTCGCTTTGACCGCCACGGAAATATGTATTTTATTCCCGCTAGAATGAAGGCACTGACACCCGCAAGGAAAATTCATTTACCGAACTGAAAACATGCTTTCCAACGACCTGTCTAGTAATATCCGGCAGTTTCCTTTCGCACATCACTGACGCAATTACAGGCCAAATAGCTCTGAGCACTATGGGACTTAACATCTGAGATCATCAGTCGCCTAGAACTTACAACTACTTAAACCTAAGCAACTTAAGGACATCACACACATCCGCGCCCGAGGCAGGGTTCGCACCTGCGACTGTAACCGTCGCGCTGTTCCGGACTAAAGCGCCTAGAAACGCTCTGTCAACGCGGCCGGCAGTTACAGGCCACACATTGATGCATAAGCAGCAACCACTAATTCAGCAAGACAAACATGTAACGTAAATACACAGAAGCGTTCCACGTGTTTTTCCCCTGAATTATAGCAGAAACCGTCTGTGTGGTGCACGCCGCCTCTCTTTTAGTCTGTCACTGCAGACCGGTGACCTCCCACGTTGCTCTTCTTTGGATGGATCTACTGGGTGACGTGCATGTTTGATGTAAACAGTTACGGGTCTACAGTTTTATTAGCATGGTTAAACATCGAATTACGCTTATCAGAAGCTTCGAGGTGCAACGCGCTTACTACAAATGTTTTGTCCACAAACAAACAGATAATATGTTGGGTGTGAATTTTGATTACACGACCTAGCAACGGCATACCACCAGCAGTGGAGCAAAGCGTAAAATTTCATAGTCGTTTCCTCACCAGACTTCGAATTCCATTATTTACTTTGCATTACTCTTTCACTGCATATACTTTTCATAGTTCACTCGTACCTCGTTGGGAGGCACCGAATCTAGTGCCTGAATTGAACCACTGTAAGTGGTGGTGGTGATACGTTAGTATCAATTCAGTACAAAAACGGCAGTCGCCTAAGCGCTGTGGCACGTCGTGAACGAAAGGTCGGAAGACGGCAGCCACCCACCCGCATCCCGGCCCCTGCAGAACGACCGGGGCCCGGTGAAGTGGCGGGTGGGGAGTGCGTGCCTCTTCACGCAGCCTCCCCGCATGCCGTGCGTGCGCCGCGCAGCTGAGGGTCGCACCGCCAGGGGGCATTGTATGCTAATGCTGGCAGCGGCAGGGCCCGCGCAACGCGGAAACGCTTGGGCTGCGCGAGCTGTGCCCGTCAACCCGTTCCTCCTCTGTTCATTCTACACCACACTTATTTCACCTTCTGACAGTGGCGGTGCTGCCGTGCGCTCGAGTAGCTGCTACTACTGGTAAGACTGTTTCCGTGAACACAGTGTTCGGAATCTTCATCCGCGGACAGTCCGCAGTTCTTACGAGGGTCACGACTAATACAGTACGTCCAAGACGCTGAAGCGATTTAGGGAAGTCACGGAAACCCTCAATCAGGATGGCCGCACGCAGGGTTGAGCCGTCTCCGCCCAAAATGCGACTCCAATGTGCCAATCACTCCGCTACCTAGCTCGGTTTATATGACACCGCAACACACCCAGACGACTTTAATTATATTAATTTTTTTTTTTACATGCGACTTTTTATGTTTGATGTAAACCAAGTTTGTCTTAAAGCGTTTGTTCGATTCTAAGCGATTAAGAAAGACGACTGAATTCAGACATGAGGGTAGTACTGTAAGAAGGACATTCAGAAACTTGTCCGCAATATGGTGCTGGATAATCGGTACCTACAGCTGACGTCAGAGACTTACCACAACGATTAGTACACATTTAACAGTAACAACTCATGTAAAACTACTGCGCTAAATTGGTGCAGTATTTATTCAGTACTGACGCGATGTGGATGTGAACTGACTTCTTTCACACCATTACGATTTATCGTGCAAATGATACACAGAATATTAAACTGATCTTAAGCACACATGAAAACTAGTTTCTCGGCAGTGTTTTGAAAGTTTTAAAAATAGAATCGAAATGATTGTGTATGTGAACTTGAATCAATAAATCAGAAGTGTGCCTAATATTTTAGGCGAGATGCCATTGGAAACAATGGTTGGAAATTGTGGTACGCACCTCTGCTCGATGAGAATAACTCACAAGCTGCAAGAACATAACGAGGAAATTCCCAACAACGGGACTCTCAGTCACAAAAGAAAAGTACGTTTACTTTCATATACATAGTTATTATTATTATTATTATTAATTGTTATAATTATTTTTTATTGTTATAATTATCATTTTTCTTTAACATCAATACTGCATAATACGTTATATGTCAATGTTCTGTAGAAACCTTAACTCGTTCAATCTGAGTATGCCTGGTTAGGTGTAAGAGAGGGCCTGAAGGCCCTAATCTTGCCAGGTAAAATAAATGCATAAATAAAAATAAATAAATTAAAGTTTTCTGTGATCTGTAGAGGATCTTTCATATTTATTACCTTTCACAATATAAAAGAACTGGTAAATTGTATGGAAGACTTTTAGCCCAAACGTATGAATAAACACATAAAAGAGCACTGTATTTCTGTACAAAAACATTTAGACAAGAGCGCAGTGCCGCTTGCCAGCAAATACACTTGAACGAGTTTGAAACAGAGGTGTTGAAGACGGAGTGTTAGATCACCTTTCTAGTCACCATACTTGACAACTTTTCTGGACCTCTACCATTATTTTCGAGGTACAAAGATTTGGGGTGCAACAAAAAGGTCACGAATGCAGACGATTATTTTATAGGTGTTCTAGTTAGGCCGCGAGATAAATTCGTTTTTAAGACTAACTGTTCTAGCTGGATTGTTATGCTCCGTATGGTCGCACGACTATGGCCGACGGATGAAATTCGTCTACTTCAGCCGAGAAACACGCGACACACGCCGGCGACCTGTCAGTCACCAGGTGGCTGACCTGAAGTGTCAGCTGACCCAGCTGTCACCAGAGCCAAAAGTTGGACCAATGGAAGCTACTTTGAACAAATGTCTTTCTAAGGCTCGACAAGTGAGAGAATATGCATCTGGAACAATGAATTTTTAAGTGGAGTTTGGTGCAACGTAGTGTTGACATTGGTAAGCCTGATAATGTCGACATTATCGTGAAACGTATATGCTTACTGCACCATATCGTAATTATCAAGGAGGGGGAAGAACCAGCAGCTGCAATCACTATCCAGCTAACAAAATTAACTAAAATAAAATCTTCTGTTGCCGAGGGCAAGAGCAGCGTATTGCATCCGAGGTTATTTATTCCGTTCTTGTGATCAGTGGAAATACACGAGTGGAAGAGGTTTGAATGGTTTATGTAAGGGTGAACGCACGATTAAAGGTTGTCTTCTCAATTTAGATTTTAAATATAGTTTGTAGAAGTTTTAAACCGTTAATAAATGTGGATTGTACGCCACGTATCTCACATTCAACACATATGATTGCACAGTATTATGTTTTTTGCTACATTATGTTTAGCGTTTCCAATAGCTCACTCCCGGTCTTTGCATCTTTCAGCCATAGGTTCCCCTGAACGCCGCAGTCTCGTCTTTCAGATCTCACAGTGATCTGATCTCATTCACGTACTTAACGTTTCTTTACGTCCACAGTTGCTAAGTCCAGCCAATCCCGTTTCACTAGGATCTGTCAGCTGGCCATGCACAGTGGCGCTGCAATTCTTGGCATTAGTCGGCCGTATGTGGCTGCGTAAGGCCGTCCAATTACCCGGACCATTACGGTTCTAGTGGATGCACAGCATTAGGGTTGCCAGATGGCCGGTTTCACCGGGAATCTCCGCCTTCTTTCGGTCGCGTCCGGTGAAATGTGGACGAGTCCGACCTGTACGGCTTTTGTTAGCCTGTTTGCCAATGAAGCTGTGAATGCACTACACACCCTTTGGAAGCTAATAACTTACTTGAACTGAATAACTAAATAAGGAAGAATTAGGAGATCGGTGTCAGGTTATACAGAAATACGAACAAGTGCTATTCTTCCGTCCGCGTCCTGTCTTTTTGTTCGTAGGCCGAAGGAGCCTAATACACAACACTATGTGGAGGGCGAGCAAGGCACAGTAGCAGGTGGTTATGGCTAAACTTTTCCTATTTAACACGTTATAAAACGGAAGCTGATTACAGTACGAGTACCAAACTTGACAGCATTAATGTCCAGACTATGGTGTGCATGATTCTCATATGTCACCAGGCCACAGTCCAGTTCCAACTATGGCCTCGAGGTGCCATGATCAATCAGTGATTTTGCCTCATACACCTCACCAGTCGAAGTGTACTTATTGACGTGTCAATATGAGCTCGGACAAAAGAGCAAGGCATTATTGGTGAAGCTCTTATCAAAACAACATTAATGCTACAGCTGCACTTCGAGAATATAGCCAGCTGAAAGGATTACAAAGGGGTCCTCTTTCTCCACCCTCCTGGGTGGAGTATGAAGAAGTTCGAATCAACTCGAGAAGTGGGCGTCAGTCCCGGAAGAGGCCGACGACCGGTTGCACCACAAGTGGTTGAGGAAATCACTGTTGCGATGGCAGACAACGCGGAGCGCAATTCCCCATCGTCAGGCAGTACGCGTGCTGCGTCACGACAGCTGAATATCCCGTGGTGCACTCTACGGAAGGTGCTTCGAACCATTCTCAAGTGGTGTCCGTACAAGATCCATATCGCACAGCAGCCTACACCAGGACGCATGACCACTTGTTTACTTCGCTCTTCACTTTCCCGGAAGGATTTAAGTTGACGAGGGGTGGCCCTCGACCATCCTACAGACACACGATGCTCATTTTTCTGACAGGTGACGCGAACACACAGAATTTCCGGGTGTGGGGAGCTTCACCTCTGATCACTGTGCATTAAGTTCTTGTGTATGGTGAATGTGTCGCCGTATGGCGTGGCTTCACATCTACGTTCGTCATTGGCCCATTTCTTTTTGAACAGGTTGGCGCTCAAGGACCAAACACGTGAAGTGTGACTGGCCAGCGTTACTGCGATATGCTTCGGCAGAACGTGATACCCGCCCTGCTGGAGACACGCACTGAACTGAAGTTTTCGTGCAAGATGGGACCCCACCGCACATCGTTCGTGAAGTTCAGCTGCTTCTGCGAGACCTTTGGAAGCGATTGAATAATATACGGATCGTTTCCAAATCCTTCTCCGGCACGACTAACTTACCTCACTCCCTGTGATTTCTGGTTGTAGGGCTACCTCAAGGTCAGGGTTTACCAGGGGAACATGCACACATGTGCTAATCTGAAGCACAGCATACCAAGACATGTAAGGGACATGCTTTGTTCTGTTGTCCACAATGGAAAACTGCGCTTTCAGACTTTTCTGGACACTAATGGGCGCCATATTGAGGCCCTTTTGTAGCAGTAATGCTACCGGTATGTAACAGCACATTAAAACTGTTTCAATTGAACTGATTCTGCGTTATCTCTCTTCCCCCATGTCTTTGACACTAATGCTACCAAGTTTGGTACCCGTACGGTAGTTAGCCTCCGTGTTGTAGCGTGTTAAATAGGAAACGTTTAATTGTAACCACACGGCAGAACGCGCCGATGGCGAATCGCGCCGCGCCGCCACGCTCGCCTCAGCGTCGTTGCTGACCGTGTTGACGCGTTCTTGTGCAGACTCATGGAGTTAGCACGACTAAAGCCGACCTATCAATACAACTGACTGCAACTCATTAATGAACGACTGAAAATACTCGTCAGCCTCAATTTCTATCGAAAACGGGTAGTGCTGCTTTTAGGGCAAAATATCTAGCCTCTTATTTTTCGAACTGGTTACCTTGACTCAGCACCTCACAGACCGTGCGGCGTACTGTTTCCGCTATCGGTGAACGCATCTTGGCCGCATGTGCGACTCGTGACCGTCACGTGTGGAGAGGAAGCAACAAAGGCTGGCACAGTGCCTCGCCAGCCCGGCCTTCCGGGAGCCGCCGGCGCCGCCTGCCGCTCTGTTTACCCGGTTCACACGTGAAGTGTTCTTCCTGTGCCCGCCGCAGGGAGAGGGCCCCGCCCGGCAGGCAGCCATCGACAGCCCTCCCGAGACAAACAACCGCCCTAATTACGCTCTCCACTGTGTACGTGTGTGTGCTGGCGTCTCTTCCGCTCTCTTGGGTTCACAACAGCCGTGATACAACTAGCACTCGACGACACTCCACGGAAGACAAATCTGTGGTCCAGGTGTATTCAGACAGTCACATACACATCGCCCGTTGTTTGTCGCCTGATAGTCAGCTCGTTCCCACGAAAGACAAGGTGCCGTTATTCTGGATGTAACTAAGACCGCGACACATCGCCCTTGATCCCAACTATTCAGGCCAACTAATTCCAAGGACTCTGCAAAACCTGCTCGTATGATGTAGCGTAGCAGAGCTTTCTCCGAATAGCCCCGAGGCCGCAGGTGACATAGGAGCTGTAAAGATACACTGAGACTTTCTTTCCGCCGCAGACTGCAAGGGAAAGATAAACGTCTCTTGGTTCGAAGCGTCCCACCTGTTCTGTGCAGGACTCTCGTTCGTGTCGGCGCCCGCAACAGATATCGCAGTGCCGTACAAGCGTTCTGAGCTGCAAACGGCTATGACTGGACGCGCGGGAAGTAAGTCAACTTCCAGCAACAGTTCTGGACCTCTTCACTGTGGAATTATTCTTAATCATAAAGTACATAGTTTCTCCGACTACTACACTTAACTCCGTAAAACACTGAAAATACTGAGTATAGCTCAGATCAGGAGTTACTTGGTGCCCAACAAGAACCACTAGCAAAGTTCTTGCGACTTCGGAAGGATTCGTGCTGGATCGGCACCGTGTATTCACCACCACGTCTTTCTTATTACAGTTAGTTTACTGCATCGTGTAGTAATAGAAAAGAAGCTTTGGGGACAGACTGCCTCCAGCATTTGCTAAGTCAGAAAAGGATTGTACCATCTGCACACATTTTCCGCAATCCACGTTATGAGGCTTGGCGGAGGGTATCTTGTACCACTACCAGTCTTTTCCTTTCCCGTTCAACGCGCAAACAGAGCTAGGGATAAACAACCGTGTACTTCCATACGACCCCTAATTTCTCTAATTTTCCTGCTCCTTACGCGAAATGTACGTCGGCGGCAGTAGAGTCGTTCTGCAGTCCAAATGCCGGTTCTTTAAATTTTCTAAATAGTGTTTCGTGAAAAGAATCTCTGCCCATAGGGATTACCAGTTCAGTTCACGAACCATCTCCGTGAGACTCGCGTGTTGTTCTAACCTACAGGTAAAAAATCTACGAGCGATTCTCTGAATTGCTTCGATGTCTTCCTTTAATCCGGCCTGGTGGTGATCCCAAACACACTAGTAATACTCAACAATGGGCCGCACGTGATCTCCTTTAAAGGTCCTAACAAACCGTCCCTACGTGCTCCCTCCACCGCCAGCGTACCTGCCACCACACATGGCCTAACGACATTGGCTATGTGCCACTCGACCGTGGCAACTGTCTCGATGCAGAGCAGTAGTTCTCTGCATTACCTCTCATTCCAGTTAACAGTTACTGATCCATCTAAAATATATCGTTGAAATATATGAAAAGTGGCCCATGTATGGTGTCTGATATAAGAGCGGACAGACACCTTATTTCACCGTAATATGCTTGCAAGCAGGGAAATTACATCGGAGGGGTGTAAAACGGCTGTCTGCCTGCAGGCGCCTATGACTGTTCCACACACACAGAGAGAGAGAGAGAGAGAGAGAGAGAGAGAGAGAGAGAGAGAGAGAGAGAGAGAGAGAGAGAGAGAGTGTGTGTGTGTGTGTGTGTGTGTGTGTGTGTGTACATTTTTAAATTCTCATTAAAGGTGAATGGATGCCACAGAGCGCTGAAAAAGGATTAGTACCCTTTCACGCTTCGGATTAGGTTGAAATTTCGAGGAATGGCTTTGAACGGTCCCTAGTGGTTCCACACGTACGCGATAGCATAATTTGCTGTCTCCCTGCTCTTCATTGGGGTGCGATCACGTTAGATGGTGGTGCAACCCCACGATATCCTTGGAGTGGGGTTGAATCGTCCGGCTGTGTCAGCAATGTCTAACGTTGTTAAGAACGTCGTCCTGTTGCTCCTGGCACTGAGAACTGGCGTTTTCGACTGCCAAATGTGCGGGAATCAAACCCCCCAAGGAGGGATGCTTTCATTGACGCCATTTATGGCAGTTGCTGAGGTCTTTTCCAGTCGATTATGAGCGGCGCTGCATCTGAAATGTCTTCCTCGGCCACTCATAATAAAACCTGCCTCATTTCAATGCTGGGCGTTGCATTTCTGATCTCCAAGGAGGTGGTGTGAAAGGAAGGGGTGAAATGTGGGTTAGAGGAGGTGTGACGACCTCCCCATCGTGTGCTGTGTCCACAATAGCATTGGGCAGAAACGGGGTGCGGATATGTTAACCGAGCGCCTGCACGCCACACGAGCTGCTGAGCCACGGCCTGTTTTTCGCGTGTCGGCCGGCACCTTGCTGCTGGAAGCGCCGAGCCCGAGGGAGGGGTCGCTGGGCGCCAGGTTCTTGCACCATTACGGAAGAAAGTTGTAGGCACTCTTGACGAAAATTTCACATTTATACGTCGCAGTAGAAGACAATTGACTCCCAACGAATGCCCCTTTGACTGTACTGCGCAGTGAAGTTGAAAGGCCAATTTGTTATGCAATTATCGTCAGATACTGTACCACTAGAATGAGATTTTCACTCTGCAGCGGAGTGTGCGCTGATATGAAACTTCCTGGCAGATTAAAACTGCGTGCCCGACCGAGACTCGAACTCGGGACCTTTGCCTTGCGCGGGCAAGTGCTCTACCATCTGAGCTACCGAAGCACGACTCAAGTCCGGTACTCACAGCTTTACTTCTGCCAGTAGAGCACTTGCCCGCGAAAGGCGAAGGTCCCGAGTTCGAGTCTCGGTCGGGCACGCAGTTTTAATCTGCCAGGAAGTTTCACTGTACCACTACTTTATGCCACCCTACAAGGTTCCCCATTGTCCAAGCAAAAAGAGTGAAATAGATGAAGGGCGTGCCAGTATGTTGTTACTTTCATGGTTTCATAGACAAGATTAGCACGTATTCTTGGTTTTTAAATGGTACATTGAAATGTCCATTGAAACTAAACTCGCCTTGCGTGTGTTTTGTCGTGTGGTAATATGTTGGTAAAGAGCTGTGGCAGATTTCTTGTTGTCTGCTCTTGACTCCGTTGAAAGTAGCCCTGTTTATCTGCAGGTTCGTTCGCCAATTTCCCGAGCGTCTCTCTAATTCCTCATTGACTTAGCGTAGCTGCTGCTTTCTATAGTAATTAGGATAACTAGATAGAGTAATATTTACGTTCTTGTCTCAACTAGTTATTTATGAGAGATAAACACGCCTTTATTTCTTCCTTGAATACAATGTTTTTCTTACTATCTAATTGTAATAGGTAATATTCACAATTACATGTTTCCTTCGTCTTTATCAGACCAAGAACGAAATCTGAATCATTAACATTACAGTCAACAACAGAGATAGTAAAGAATCAGAGATAATGGAATGAGAATGTTCGCTTTTCTTATGTAAGATGTCACTTTTTGTTTCCTACTACAGCACAGTACTGGAACACAGTTATTTGAATTACAAAATGTGACATTACACCAGCATGGGACAGCTACGTATCCTGCCTGCTGGATTGCACAGATAAACTTAGCACCAAAATTTTCACTGCGTGTGCGTACTGTTTGGCACTATAGCATACTAATGCGGTAACAGCGTGTCAGAGCTGTTCAGCAGTGACCGCAAAACACACATTTTTCGTATACAGTTACTGAGGGGTGGGGGTGGGGGGCGAGAGAGAGGAGCCTGAGAAGAAAGCACTAATGGCGTGGCACAGAGGAGCGGAGGAGCTTGGATGGCTATCAGCAGGGAACCGGGAAGCGGCGAGGCTGGCTTCCGCCGCATTGCCTTCCGTGAGAGCGTCCTTATGCAGAGCAGGCAGCGGGAGGTGGGAACGCAGCGGCGCCCAGCCCAGCATCCGCCGCTTTTTGTGGGCCTCACAGGAGGGCACTTGCCGCCTCTGTCTTCGTCATGAGGCTTCTTCGGGAAATTTTTACCTCTCCGTCCTGTAAAACATTCTCGCGTGTCCCTGGCGGAGACCATCCCCTATATCTGCTACCTCAGTCTCAGTTATCCTCTGTTGTTACCGCTAATTTGGACGTACAGTTACGAGGAGCATCTACGGAGTCCTCTGTCTTTTATTTAGCTCCAAGCGACATGTAAAGATAGTAACTACCAACTTCTGTAAACCTACTCAGTACGGGATAGATATTACACAATGCTCTCTGCAGCCTGTGAATTTTCACTTATTTTGTGTTCCTTCCACTACCCAATTATGTCTAAGATGTCCAAGTGTCCGATCCATTGTCCTCTTCTACCAGTTTAGATAACGCTTTATCCCAGACTTCGGACATTTTGTCGCCGGGTTGGTTTCGGAACACCGACTAGCCACAGGTTCGGAAGTTTTCCGTAGGATCGTAATCATTTAAGGCGATTAGTCCGTCATTTCCGCGAAAGAAGAACATAAGCTAATCATTTCTCGCGCTCTAGCCCAATGCCAGCTACTCCTCCGTCTGTAACAACTTCACAATCGATGAGATATTTAACACAAATCCTTCAGCTCTATGAAAAAAGTTTCTCAAACGACTTCACTCTCCCCTTTATTACATACTGTCCTTCAAGGCTTATTTTCCTTCGAATGCTGAGTATCAGAATTTTTGAACTTTTTTAATTGTTACTCGTCAATCAAGAGGGCCTTTGCTCGGACATTAGAGGGTCATCGGCCTAAAACAGAGAATGGGGAATTTCGATTGTAACCTACACTCGTTTCCAGATCTACATACGAAGTAAGCAAACTGAACAACAGGAACAAACACTCATTAACTTTTTATAAGAGATTTAAATCATTCTGCAAATAATGGAGTCTAAATAGCCTCTTAATGCCCGTGGCGCAAGCGTTTTCGTACCGCCTTTGGTAACAAAGGAATGTCAAACGCCACCCCCTGGCGATAAGACCGCGAAATCGTTATTCAATGCGTGTATCTCTCTAAAAAGTTGATTGATAAAAAGTATTACAAAGTATGTGTTTATGATTAAAGTTTTATCGTATTTCAAATAACACTGCGCATGTGAAGAGGTTGGGTTTTCATCGAGGGGGTTTATTTGGCAATGTACTACTCTTTCATGCGTGCTAGTTCTCTTAAACGTAATCCTTTTGAGTACGACGACATATGCACCTCACGCTCTCTATTTAAGCAACATAACTTCGTTGTTCGGATGAAGGAAAGAAACATCAGACACGTGAGTCTTGATAGGACAGATGTGCCGCATTTGGCAAAGCACGTAAGCGTTACTGATGCACACGTCATTGTTCACGGAGACTTGTTTTGACCGACTACTCAGTGAGGCTTGGAAAGGAAACGGCGTCCGCGGTGCATATCTGCCCTAGGGGACGGCTTCCAGGAACAGCGTGTCGCCTGTGGAAGGGATGACGCCGTTGCGAAACCGCAGGCCAACATCCGCGAAGTTCGCCGGGCACTGACGCGACTTTTACGTAACGGCGCGGCGCGCATCCTGGCTGCAGAGTCGCGAGGTCGCGCCCAGTCACCTCTGCAAAGACCCACCGTCACTGCCGGGGACGAGAGCGGCGGCTCAAAGCAAGCAGGCACTGACACACTGCCTAGCGCGCCGCTAGTAAACTACAAGCGACTGGGGGACACCAAGTTAACGTCATTTCACTTGGCTTTACAGTTGCTCTCCGCTGTGAGCGCCCATTTTTATATTTAACCGCAAGATGGTGCGTTTACTTGCACAGGGTGGCGACTGTTTCAGCCAAAGATTTCCCTGATGATTCCAGGTTTTGCTGGACTGAAATTGAAAATGTCCCCGAATCAATTTTATCGTGCGCGTAAGCATGTTTTGCTTTACAAGTTTTCATGGCCGTAAATGACATTTCTGTTGCCTTGTCGCATGTCTAGAAACTGAAAAACAAGACATATACGAAACCTTTTCCTTGTTAAAGAAATAATATTCGATCATAATGTTGTTAAAACTTACCGTAGACAAAATTTTGTAATTCATATAAAGTTCATTTACACTGGGAAAACTCGCAATATATAAACAATTCGTATTAAGTTACCACTCGGGGTTTGTTAAACCACCAATACACAAGAATATGCGTAATGTCACGGTGTTCGTCACTCTATAATCACGAATACAAATTTATACTTTGAGTTACTCTTAACACTTCCACACAATGTTACTACATATATAAATGCTTAACGTCCCTGAAAAATCCATTATTACCGTCCGTCACCAGTCCGTCTTATGCAGTCTCACTGTGCGGTAACAGCAAGCGTGTGGGAAATCGTCGCAGGAGCACGCTTCCATTCGTTATCTGATCTTCCACGTTGTCATCGTAGGTCACCCTGTTGCACTCAACAGATTCTACTAAAAGTCACGCTGTGTGATTTCAACTTCCTATCCTAAATACAAAAATATACCACATTAGGATCAGGCCCAATCGCCTTACCCACTATGCTGTCTGGACAAGTCTCTAAGCTTCACGCAAATTTTCCTTTTCACTGTTATCGCCAATCCTCTGAACTGTAGTTGCTTGCTTTGGAGTGAAAGGGATTAAACTGCAGGGTCATCAGACTCTTCATCCGTTAAGTGTCAAGTTGTCAAAGAAGGAGGCCAAAGGTACATCGCGAAAAGCTTAAGTGTAACTATCAAAATAAAAAACAGAGATATAGCCCAGAAAAAAAAGCACAGACAAGTAGTTAACGGATCAGTCAAGACAAGGCATTAGATCCAAGAACCGAAAAATAAAAAGGAATAAAGAGAATTAAAAGGTGAAAAGGGGGTACCGGCCACGGTAGGCTACCCAGCAAGGACGGCCTCCCCCCCCCCCTCAGGGGGGAGGGGGGGGTGACGAGACGGGTGCCGCATCAACCCAATAAGCTGTCAATGATGCCAAAAAGCCCTTTCTTACAAAGATGAATAGAAACCACCTTCGTGGGGAAAACGTAATTTAGTTCAGCCGAGTTGGCGTCGTCTGCTAGCACCAGAGGGCTCGTGTGAAGAAGATTAAGATGCAGTCTCAAAGCAGCCAAAGGAGGGCAGTCTTTGAGTAAGTGGGCCACCGTCAGTCGGGCTCCACATCGGCATTGTGAGGGCTCAGCACGTCTGAGAATGTGGGCCATGGGTCAGCAAAGTGTGGCCAATGGGAAGTCTACAGAGGACGGTGGATCCCCTGTGGGATGTGCATGCTTAACATATTTACTTTTTCCTGTACCCTCCTCGGACTTGAGCCTTCCAATCGTCTCCTACATCGAACCAGACACCTTTTATTTCACAGAACAGATGCATATTTTTAAAATTACAATGATGATCAGGCAATGAAATGTGCTTGACGTATATCTCTGCAATCTGGAACTCTTCGCAGAAACATCTCGTCTGAAATATGATTTCACCACTGCCTTCGTTTGGATTACGTCGCACAACGTGTTATGGCACATGCCTCCCTTGCCGACTCCCAGGGAAACGCTGATCCGCATACGAAGATTCTAATTCACTGGATGTATACTTAGTTCGGTCTTTAATGCATTAGAGCAATGTTGGGCTTCGAATATAGCGAAAATGTCTCAAGAGTTTTAATTCGAAAAATACGTACAGACTAATTTCGGTCACTTTTACAAGTAGGCGCTTCGGCGAGACCCACGTAGTGCAATTACGTCACTGTGACGTGAGCAGCTGTAGGAGGCAGAGGAAGAGGATCCGACAGGGCTTTCCTTTTTGTCTCGGGTCCCGGATTCCCGCACTTAGAGCATTACACCGCCGCAACCGCAGGCGCAGGCACAAGAGGCGGTAAAAACGTCTCCCCACCAACAAACACGGCTCACCGTAGCCTTGTTTTGTTAGCTGGCACCAGTTGCGTAGCACGTAGAGACCCTCAAGCCGCCGAGGCGAGTTCTTATATTCATTTTGAATAAACTAATTAAAGCTCTCTCTCTCTCTCTCTCTCTCTCTCTCTCTCTCTCTCTCTCTCTCCCCTACGCTCTTTAGCCCAGTGTTTTCCTTCCAGAAGAACAACACTAGGATTCTCCGAACGACTTATGTGATGCCTCCTGCGCCCCAGACAATGTTAACGTAGGAGTGATGCAGCAGTAGCAAGAAATTATACTCGTCTACTATTCATGGACAATTACAAGAAAACACTTTTTCACCAAATTATAGAACAAGCTGGGGTTTAGCACCCCAACAAAGTGTTGTTCATGGAGAGGTAGTACTGAAGGGTACAATGTCTTCAACGTAACAGTTAAAGAGTGGACTCCATTGGTCGGAAATGTCGACAGTATTGGCAACTATCAGAGGAGATCAAGTTCCTGGTATGACAGAGCTAGTAGGTTATCAGACAAGGGCATAACTACACGCTGGTCGTGCCTTGTCCGACGGATAAGAGTGTGTCGTACACTGTTAGACACATTACACCTATCTACAATCTATCACAATTCGTTATAAAGGGTAAATCAATATTTGCGTAGTGTGGCGCACACAGTTGGTGCGAGAGGGGTAGTGCATAAGTCGTGGATAACGGATAATACGCTGACGTCACTTAACAAAACGCATGCACTTTTCAGTGGTTTCCAAATTGTAAGCACGGCCTACTTAACGTATGTGATGGAGCTCATAGTGAAGCGAAATTTCGTTACTATGTGATGAAGTAATTACTGGACTCGAAAAATTTGAATTCATAGGACTGAGGATGGAATGAAATGTCTGAACAAAGTACCGCAATCAGGGCCTTTCGAAAAAAATTAAATGCTGTTTTCTTTAATGCAAGAAGAAAGAGTACCTGACAACGGCGTGAAGTACGTTTTCATTACCTTACATCATCGTGGCACATTTGCAAAGTAATTCAAATATATTCATAATCAATAAATTTGTTGCGGGACATTGTGGAATGTTGCCGCTTCAGCTCCTGAAGTTCCACGAAGTACCGACACGTGGCGGTGTTATACGTAGCCTTCAAAATGGTGTGTGACGTAGGTGCGTTCCAGGCAGATAGCTGTGGCTGAGGGTTTTTGTGTGCAAAACGAGAGCATCGGAGATTCACAAGCGCTTGCAGAACGTCTACCAAGATTTGAAATTCTTCTTTATGAACTTTTTGTACTTATTTCCGAGTAGCTTTGCTTACATAGTCCCACGAAGCATAATGGATTGATTGTGTGGAGTATCGATTCTGTTGTCACCTAGGTTAACATCCTTATACGACGGCCGGACTGACGTCACATACTGAGACTCCATGTGTTAGACAGGTGTGACTTTTCATATTTGATCCACGATAGCGGCACTTGCCGCGTCAACAGGAAAGTGCGCCACCGTCTCCCATCCCATTGCCAGCCAAATACAGCGGCCTCGTCTGCAGATTTATGGATAGCTCACTAAATGGAGGCCTCACCGCCACAGAAGGCACCGCAAGCTGATAGAAAAAGCATGGAACGGAGGTGATAAGCGAGAACAGGTTCATGGGGAGGTGGAATGATTTTTGCGACACCTGGAAGCCGACCATTGCTGGTCCAGACGAAGGACTATTTACTGCACTGCACTGTGTACATAGCAGCGACGCCGGCCGGTGGCGGCACTGAATGAGGCGCCGTCCTGAATAGGCGGCCAACCCGCGGCGTATAAATAGCGCCACAACACACGCACACCGGCTGCTCTTCTGCTCTGTTCTTCTACCGCCTCTGCTTCTACTCCCCGCTCCACCACCGCCAAATTGGTGCCAACCCTGCTCCGTGACCCTTCCCCTGCAATCAGAGGCGAGCCAAGTCGCTCAAATGTGGCCGACAGTCACATCAGAGTGGTCATGCGTTCAGTGAACCGACCCACCCACTGCGCTGTCAGCCGACTGCAAGATCGCTATGTACAGCGTAGAACTGCGGCGCCACGAGTAGCACGACCCAAACACGAGACATTAAATTGGATCGAGTTTGCATTTATACTTTTTTCGAGATCAGGGAAAAAATCTTGTAAAGCCTCGTATATATTTTCTGAAAAACTTCCTCAGGACTTTCTAAGTGGAAAAGCGTTCCCTGAATATTAAACTCGCCAAATGACGTGGGTCCACAAATTTTCTAAATATAGTTCAAATGAAGTATAGGCGAAGTTGAGAGAAAATTTCTCATGAGGGTGGAGGGAAATGCTGGCTCGTCGTTTATGTACATTTTAAAACGAGACGAAAACTATAGCTCGATGGCAGCGTGTATGTAGTTTGTAGAGTGGAGAGTGAAGCGATAATTCTCAGGAATTATCTACAACAATCACATCACATATGATGGACGAACATCAAATACACATTTCCTCCCAGTTTCTGCATAGCTTCTCTCAGAAATGCCCTTTTGTTAGAAGTCTTTCTGCCAGTCCAAAGGAGGAGAACACCTTTAGTCTTGTGGAGGGGGAAGCAGAGGAAGAGAACACCTTTAGTCTTGTGGAGGGGGAAGCAGAGTAGCATTCAGTGGCGGTCAGTTACGTGCTAATGTGCTACAGCACACCGTAAATGTCAGGTTAGAATTATGCCATTTCACTTTGAATGAGAGCTGGAAATCCCCTTACAATTAGGCCATTACTCTTCGAATGGGATCCAGAAATTGAACAAACATTACGCCATTTCTCTTCAAATGCGTGCTGACATGCGAATAAAACTGACGAACACCTGTTCTGTAGAGTTGTCTGCACCATAACTAGGAACTAGGGGGCGAGTGCTGAAATGACAGCCATCCGCACTGCGATCGACTCAGAGAAGCCGCCTGGTTTCTGCTGCACATGATCTGTTATGGCGTCATCGCTTCCAGCACAACGTGTGCTGGGTTGCTCACAGCAGCAGGTCGCAACATATTTATCTGAAACTGCAAGTAGCGTATTGCGTGACTGCAGAGTACGGTGACTTGTTGAACAGTAGGAGTCGCGATGTCACTGTGGGTGAGAGGCATAAATAACACACTTTTCATTTGCGGACCTGGGTTTGAATCCCACTAGTATCAACTTTTTTTTCTTTTTTTTCACTTTACTGCACTACCCGCGATGTTAAACTATTAATTATAAAATTTAATTATATTTGAAAAGTTCAGTAGATATATGTAGCTGTAGGCCACCACACAGTAGCACACTGGTGTAATTTTGTACGAGCTTCCACTGCTGGCATTTACAGTCTGAATCGTGAAAGGCACAGAATCGGGTTCTTTGTGCAGCTGCAGAGCTTTAAGATATCAGCCTGACTGACTGGCTGACTGACGACGAAAACTCAGGCATACACTAATGTGTCTAGAGCTCCGCACGCATTAACATTTCTTGTATGATGAGCCAACGTCCTGTGTCTTTCTACCCTCGTACTTGCTTGTCTTGTCATTTCATTTTGTCTAGAAAGCTCCTTTCCAATTTGTAACTCTCAGGATGTACAGAAATTAAAAAAGCGAAATCTGCATATCTATAACGAATAGGATACACCGGACTAACAGTGTCTGTCCAAAGCAAAGAAACTGCCGACGAAGTAACGCTTTGACGAGATGATCAACGTTTGACATTGTCTCGCCATAAAACAGATCGACCAAGTTTCATTACTACTCGGCGATACATCTTCAGTGACCTTGCCTCTGTAGGTAGATTAAACATTAAGAGGAAAATATACTGCTATAGCCACACACAGACCGCATCTGCCGCTATCGTGTCCTGAATAGGTTCTTTGTACTTCTGAGCACAACATGGCTGTGAAGATCGCTCCAGCAGAGTTGAGTGATTTATTCTAAAGGCCGAAATGAAATACGAGACTGTTGTGGGACCGGGGGCCTGGTAATGAAATTGGTTATTGTGCGGGAGAGCTGATCAAGTCGTCTTCCGGCGCGCTGCCGCTACTAATGGCCCCTCGTTAGACACGCTGGCTGCCCGCCCGCCATGCCCTTTACGTCATCACCACGTCGGCCTCGGCACACGGCGACCAACTGGCGGCTGGTCGGTGGTTGCGTTCTGCTCCGACGACAGTTTCTCGACTGGCATAGTTCACCGTGGAACCGAAAGAGTAGGTGCGAGATCCCTGGATAACGGGCGCGATGTCTCATCACTTCTGAGGTCTGTTAGAAAAGTATCCGACCTTTGGCCTGGATAGAAACTGGCTTATCTTAAGTGTTGGACACCTAATCACCCTCGAAGTGGTTCCCTTGACACTTCACACACTTCTCCCAGCGGTGTCACCATTGTTGGAAGCATGCCGAAAAAGCCTCTTCCGAAATGGAATTCAGCTCTGCTGTCGTTGCTACCATAATGTTCTTTCTTGTCTCAAATAGCGTTCCTATTAATGGTCTCTCGAGTTTGGAGAACAGTCACAAATCTCAGGGGTCATATGAAGAGGAGGGTGGTCTGTTTAAACACAGCAATCTGGTTTGTCGCCAAAGAAGAATGTGCTGGACGCATCGTCGCGATGAAAGAACCAATTTCCTGGTGACCGCAAGTCCGGTCTCCTGCGACGCACAGCATCACGTAGGCGGCAGAGATCACTTTTATAGTACTCTTTGGTGACTGACAGCACAGGGGTCAAAGAAAGCAATCGGCAACCCTCACGCTGCTACGCACTAGGCGGGCCTTCTTTGGTCTTTGTGAGGAGGAATGCTTCCACGTGACAACTGGGACTTTTCGGGTCGTACCTGAACACCCAGGAAGTCGGGATCATTGTGAAATCCAGCATGTCCTGTGAGAATTCAACACAAAGTTGCTTTGCTCCGCCGTCAGCAGCTCCGGCACTAATTTTTTCCGACACTTTCTTCACGGCCGAATCTTCGGCCACAATGGAGCGTGCCGAAAAAGTGCTGATGTCCACTTCTTCCGCAATTTCCCCGAGTGTCACACGACGGTCCATCATCACTACGGCATTCACTTTGGCAACGATCTCGTCATTCCGGTATGTTGATCGCCGACCGGAGCGTGGCTCGTTCTCCACCGATGTGCAGCCGCCGTTTTTAGACCGGTTGTATCAAACCTTAATCTGTGTCATGCCCACAGCACCGTCACCAAACGCCTTCTGAATCTTCCGAATGCTTTCCACTTGTCTGTCGTCCAATTTCTTGCAGAATTTGATGCAGTAGCTCTGCTCCAGGCGTTCCGTCATTTCCCGTGGACTGAAAAAACAGACGCGAGCACTACACGTTATCTCACTCAGTTGCTGCCTGTCAGCAACTGACGTTATCGATAGGCGGGAAAAAATTAACGCATGTGCACGAGGCTCATGCAAGCGCACTAGATTTAAACCCCTCAGAAAAAGAGGATACTTCTCTAAAAGACCTCTTACACTCAGGTGGAGGTAGTTTTCTGCACGTATATTAGCGGCTAGACATGTGGATGGTGCATGGATGTGAAACATCCATTTAACTATGGAGCACTGTCTGAAACCATATCCTATTTTGTTTGGAGATTCGCAAAGTGCCGCTGACATCCATCAGAAAGAGGTGTCTCTATTATTAACGTACGAAAAAATGTTTTTACAACGCACGATCTTTCTACTACCTTAACTGGACGCGTTTCAGAGAGTTCCCATATACAATATCCATACGCACCTAACACTTTTTAATCATCTATCTTTTCCTTGAGCCGATAGGAACGCGTGTAGCCTTTTAAGTCATTAACAGGCTGTCCTTGAGAGGTATTACTTCGGTCATTAGTTAGTGAGTATGAGCAGTGAATCGAAGACATCACACCTCGATGAAGTCCTTCACCCATGTGGACGAGCCTAGGGATTTACCATGAAAATCCATTTGAACGTGGATAACCATAGCGAAAATTTTTAATGATTTTAATTATGAGGCAAGTGTTGCCTGCTGTGAGCGAGAAAAGATTATTACACTACCACCGGTGAACGTGAACCATTTCGTTATACGGAGACCCGTGGTCTACCATATTTGATTAGTAATCAAAACGTCCTCTGTCTCGGGTTCGAACCCGCTACTGCTTAAAAATATTGATAAAAAATCATCAGCTTTGACGGCCGAAGACTTCCGGCATAACAAGTCACCCTCATTCTTCCAAAGGCTTTGTCAAAGACGGCGGAGGAGCGGACAGAGGTTCAGGGCCCTCTTTCGTCCTTTGATAGGAAACGGCCCCTAAAAGACGTAAGAATCACCAATGACCAAATGTATGAGGATGGGATGCCGAAAGCAACGGAAACCACTGCATTAAAGACACATATGTGTATCCACAGGACATGTCACCCGCTACAAGAAAAGAGCCATAATCTCTCCATTGGCAAACTATTCCGGACTAGTCACCCATTCGGATCTCCTGGAGGGGACTGTCAAGGAGGAGGCGACCACGAGAAAAACGCTGAGTGACCAACGAAAGAATAGTTCTAAGAGTCGGGACGTAGAATATCAGGAGTTTGAACGGATCAGGGAAGCTACACTATCTCCATCAGAGCGCAAATACTTATCAAAAATTTCCGGTATTTGTTCTAAAATGAGATACGATGAAGAACCAGAAGTAAGACATATACGGATTGTTACCTAAGCGTTTTTGTTTACTCTGTTTGACATCGCGAGAACATACAGACTAATAATGTGGGAGGAAAAAAGAGAAGCAGGGAGACATGTACAGTTCCCATCACTTCGTAAATGAGAAGTGTTTCACAAAAAGAACGTACGGAGGGACGAGTTCTGACAACAACCCGTGCTATTAACAGCTAAACTGAATTCTTCGTGTCTGTATAATTGGCGAGTCAAGGATGTTCTGGGAAGAGAAAGCCCCAGTTACACCTGCTACACGGCACGCATCCACGGCAGCTTCTACCTGCTCTGCGGAGACCTCTCACGTGAAACAACGAGTATCAGAAAGGACGACGAGGAGAATGTTTAAAAATATTGCGAAGAAGCAACAGCGTTGAAATGTGTAATTAGTTCGCAAAGCTGAGAGGACACAGTAACGTTGATCTGATGTCTAAGTCACTACACCCTTCGCACTGCTGACCTTTGACCCTGGCGTGTTTTTCCCACCTGCTTTGGAGAGAGAATCAGACGTCGAGGCTGCGTACAGTTTGTCTCCACGTCTGCGGTTTTCGTTGTGCCGAAATCCCAACACGGAGACAGTGCACTACCAACGCGCCTCACGACTTCATTTTCCCTCGGCAGTTAACCCTTTTCCCACTTGCCAGTAGAGTTGCCTTTCCTAGCTTCTCTTCTCCATCTTCGTATAACAAGAAGAAGAGTGCTGAGACTGTAGCTCAACAGCAATCAAAACGCGGCTTTACAGAAGCCCTGAACATTGCATGCTTCTCTAAGAACAGTTTTCTCTTTCGTCCAGTTGGTTCAGAACACAGAGCAATATTCTGAGTGTTATTTGACGCATCGGAAGATGACAATAATGCCTTCTGCATTGCAGGAAACACTTCCTCGTATCACCAGACAAATTGACAATCATCCGGCCATAACTGTGGGTTCTTTGATAGCTCCGGGTGATAGCTCATTGGAACTACAACAAATGAAGTATTAGTTCACTTTATTACACAAATGATACAATCATCCTTTGCCAGAGGAGTGTTTGATAATGTACAACTGTCATTGACTATTAAAGCATCATCTGCACTAATTAACAAAATCTCTTTAAGTACAATGTTGAACATTTACAAAAGTAAATTTCCGTCTGAGACTTTAATGGCTCTTTATCGCTACTCGATGACGTTGACTGCTTCACCTGAGGCTACCAACTGGGGCACAACACTTGCCTGTTCGCCCCTGTATTGACCTCCGTACCTGGGTTTGTCACGCTAAGTGAGGGTGTGTCTACTTCAGCCTCTCGCGTTCGTTGCTGCAGACTGCAGACAGACAGGCTTCAGTACCGTCTGCGGTATCGATAAGCGTTGCCATTTACAGCGCGGCACCACCGTGTGTGGAGGACGCTAGCGCACTTACAATACCCGAAACAGCCCTTGCATTCCTGCTGATGCAGGGCCGTGATGATCTGAACTCGCAAATCCCAGGCTTATGTGTTGCTTCTGCAGGTTTAATATCTGTTGATGGCTGCAAAACTAAAACCGATAATCACTTTTAATCACTACGCGGCCAAGCAAGACCTTTCATTCTCTTTCTGGTGCCTCTGTCTCGCATCTGTACAGGATGAGCACGGTCATTAACGGATTTGGGAGGGGTAGTTTAACGGGTGGCCGGTAGCCACCCTTTTGCCACCCCGAGCTATTCACGTGGAAGTGTACTGAAGATTTCTGATAGCGAATTGTGCAACTGAGGCAGCTCTTGGGTACCGTGCCGGAATTTACCTAAACTGATGTGCGAAAGTGCCTAAAAACCAGGCCGGCACACCGTTAATCCGCCGGGAGGATTCGATCCGTGGCCGGCGCACCTGCCCGTTCCGAATGTGGCGGTGTAACACGCACAGCTATGCAGACAGATCTGGCCAACCAACACGTTCACTTTCATAATCTAATCCCACACGAAGGTCATAGGTCGCCTCCGAAGAAACAAGCAGCGTCATTTGACGAATAAAATCTATATTCGCTTTTATTCCTCTCTTTTGTGTCCACCCAGCAGTTAGTCCCACTAGCTACAGTCTCATCTCGAGTACATATGAAAACAGTTTTTGTTCTCCGTAATGAATATATTATGCGTCGGAAACCCAGTATATCGCTGCACGACCAAAAACGGTGCCATGGCGACGGCGCGTACACAACATACCTCACGTGGCAGCAAATATTTTATTTGCTGTGGCGACAAGAGCCCTCACTCTTAGAACAGCAGTTACCTATAATCGATCTGTCAACAAAGTGTTTCATGCGCAACAGAGCAGTAAGAACGTTTGTTCATTTACAGATGCAGAAATGTGCAGAAGCAACAGCAGCAGCAAGAGGAGGAGGAGGAGGAGGAGGAGAAGGATCAAACCAGCGAGGCGGCGGATCGGCCTACCACCCTGACGCTCAGTAAAAACGACGTAGGAGCGTGAAGGCATAGTATGCGCACAGGGGACCACCTGCCACAGACTTCCGCCGCCAGAGACTTGTTCGCATGCAGCCGGCGTGTGGCCGCGGCGCTAAATGCTAAGCGGAGCAGAGCAACCGGAGTCAGCTGCGGCTGCGAACACGAGGCTCTGCACCGCATAGCCGCGCCCAGTCACGTCCTGCCAGCTGTCAGCTGCAGCTGCAGCTGCTCCAAGATCAATGTCCGCCCTCGGGATATGCTGCTACATTCTTGTCCTTTCTCACAGAGACTCCATACGGCTGCTTTGCCTCTTAACGTGGGTCCAAGTGCAGTTAGATACAAATCATCGGAGGAAATACTGAAGGTGGTCCAGATCGACCAGCCGCCCGCAGTTTCGCATCTGCAACGCACGATGCTACCACCTCACATTAACCACTAGATTCGTTGAACGACGAACTCTAAAGGGACTGGCCACACCTGAAAGCGTCCATCCAAACCACTTGGCACATCCCATACCACACGGCATAATCCGTTCCCTTTCCCGTTTGTTCCCTTCTTTTCCCTGCTAAAGCAGACTGTGCTGCTTATATAAAGCGAATTTTATAGGGCAGTCAAGTTCTGACAGTTTATTAACATACTTCGACACGTATATATATTCGACACATATAAACAACAAATAAGTACGCACAGTATTAGGTTAGCACAGAATCGTTTGCTTTACCTTTTCTTGAGAATTTGCAAATCGATCGCACTTCATCACAAACTCCCAGCTTATCTTAGAAAAGCAAGAATGATATTAGAAACATTTTACTGAAACAGCACTCTTTCCAATTTTGCAAAATTTCTGGCAGTCGTTTTAATGTTTTTTCAGTCATGTTGAGACCAATTTCAGCGTATTTTTTGACACTGCAGTGGCTCTTCAGGCATATTTGTATAGGCGTGAAGCACCCATATACAGAGAATTCTTTTAGTGAAAATATACTGACTAAAAACATACTTTGGTAACCTCAGAACGCTTGCCAAGTGTTCATTACGTCAGTTAAAACTACATTTAAGCCTCACACCGGATATTAGGAGCTTATCTTAGTCCGTAAATACGGTAACTTTGAACCTGTGGTTCTCGGCAATAGGTAATGAAATCGGAAAAAGAGTTCGAAGTTTCCAAGATTATCATGTCACGAACATATGCAAGACCTTCGGTAGGTTTGCCATGAACATAAATAATAGAAGTGGTTTTCTCAGGAACCGCCCAAGGAAAAATGGTGTTTTTGTAAGATGGCCATAGTTCATAGTAGACCAAACATAATGTAAAAGAACCACCCAATGCGATTAGTTTACTTGATCTCGAGAAACTGTATGGTGTTTAAATTTTGACACTTTAATGTAAGGTAGCTACAGTGTGCCTGTTCTCCCAACTGGTATAAAAATGGAAAAAATGCATTTTTAGCAATCAGTTGCTACTTTTAAAACCTTTGTCTACCTATTTCGGGCAATGACTATCTTTACAGGACGTAGGGCGAAAACAGACCAGCTAAAAGAAAATTTCATATTTGATTTTTCTTTTATCTGATCTGTGTTCAGTTTATGTCCTGTCAGGTTGGTCCATTGTCGAAAGCGGTAGACAGATTTTAAAAAGTAAAACCTGATGGTTAGAAATTTTTTTTTTCAATTACTTCATGGCTGTTTATCGTCACTTAAAAATATTAAATGTATAAAAATGCTTGCTAGGCCAGACGCTATCCCAAACTCTTGAACTTTATCTTTCTGATCAACAGAATTCGAGATAGGACCTTCTGAAAAATCGCATTATCGCGTGCGGCTTTTTGGAACATTCTGGTATCGTGCACAGATCTCGACATACCACAATTATTCGAAATGTGCTCTTTAACAAGATCCCGACGTGCAGTAGCTAAACCTACTTAAATATGTGATTTCTACGATATGTCTCTCCTCTCCCGCCCCCACTGTTTTAGTCTTTAGAACTACTTACTGCCGAAGGAGTGAGGAAATCGCAAAGGTACTAGTAATAAAGATGTGCCCGGGGCGGCCACAGAAACCTCTCACAGCAGCTGCTTTCGCTGCCAGATGTATATATGACGGCGCGCACTCACTGCCCCACAATTAAAAAATGGGTACCTCACCTGGACGCTTCCTGCCAAATACTCTGAACAGGAACTAACTCCACCGCGTTAGCTTCTCGCCAGGTATTTGGGTGGAAAACACCCTCGCCCTACAGTAAAACGACTCTTAACTGATAAGCGTTGCGGCTACACACTAGAAAATACAACCGTGTGGAGCCTCGCTGCCAAGTGTAGATGTAACTGTCTCTCACACACACACACACACCAATTTGCACAGTCTGGTGAGTCTGTCCAAGTGATATGGACCAGGAGTTGTGTCTGCTCAATGATTTTATGGCTTTTTGTGAGGCTGAATGGCTGGTTTTCTCGGTTCCTCTGCACCACGTGCCGTCACTGAAGTACGCAGTAGCGATATACAGTAATATTTTAGCGGAACATCAACGCTGTGTATTTGTGTTTTTAATGCGTATGTTCCTCCAAGTACCGACGGAGTATTCAATACATGTTAACGGATTACGTATGCAAGTGATGGATTCAACCACGGACTCATTCAACATAAGAAGCTGCGGCCCATCTCTTCACCCTCCACTCTTCTACGTGCGTCGTATCGCCGGTGAACAGTTCCCCTTGACAGTTCTAACTGCGCACAGCTACACAGTAAGTTAGTACAGTATTATAGAACATCTACGGCACTGAATTTCAGCACTGTCGATCCCTACCCCTTTCTTGACTACGAAATGCAGAGAGATCTTTCGAGGCGGGGAGCGTATACCAGTCAACACCTAGTGTTACAGTTTTTCAGTACGTGGAAACGAGTTCATCTCCGCCACTTTTAGGCCCTAGGCCGGGAGCCGTGAGTAGTTTTGGCAGGAGGCAGCACGAGCAAAGCCCCAACAAAAAGGAGCTGCAGTGGATAATTCAGTGCGGCCCCGCACGAGACGAGGCGGACAGCGGAGTTCCCGGCTGGCCAGACGCCAGCAGCAGCAGTGGCAGCAAACCTCATTACACCGGCCAGGCAGGCAGGCAGAGAGACAGCGAGCGGCCTTGACTCCGTCTGCTGCGGCCGCCAGCACAGCACAGCGAAGCGGAGCAGAGCAGAGCACGGCACGAGCGAAACAGGCGCGCCTCACCGTCCGTCCGCACCAACTTGTCTATCTAAGAAAGCGCAATGCACTGCGTTTAAACACAACGCCCAGTTTCTGTGACATCCCACTGTAACTAGGTCGTGACTGTGGTGAAATATCTACAGGTAACGTCACTGATGAAGCTCTGACGAAGACGACATCAGGACCCAGCGACCTTCGCGACATCGAGGACGAAGCGTATGAAATGGACTGAGTGTGTAAAACCACACTGAAAGATGATTCATTGAAAGTATTGTGCAGCGCATATTTGAAACAATCCGTTTGTAATAATCCTGCAGTATCCGTCTGCGCTGCTTAGAAGTCTACGTCTTCTCAATAGTCCAGACGCGACTATGTAATATACACGCGAATTATCGGGTGGAAGGTGACAATCGGTAGAGACTCCCTCACGTAAACTGCACAGTGTTGGGGTTGTTTCGGGGAGGACACCAGACAACGAGGACATCGGTCTCGCCGGATTAGGGAAGGACAGGGAAGGAAGTCGGCCGTGCCCTTTCAAAGGAACCATCCCGGAATTTGCCTGAGGCGATTTAGGGAAATCACGGAAAATCTAAATTAGGATGGCCGGACGAGGGATTGAACCGACGTCCTCCCGAATGCGAGTCCAGTGTGCTAGCCACTGCGTCACCTCGGTGCAAACTGCACAGGGGCCATCCTGAGTTCTGCCTCAGAGAAATGGAATGTGAACGTAAACAAATGCCGTGCTCTATTTCAGTAGTTCCATATGCGAATGCGACGATATGTTACATATACACTGACGTATGTCATAAGGCTTCACGATGTTCAGAATGGAATTGTTATATAAAATTACGAAGCAGTTAGGGGGCTAATCACATCCGAATGGTTCAAATGGCTCTAAGCACTGTGGGACTTAACATCTGAAGTCATAAATCCCCTACACTTAGAACTACTTAAACCTAACTAACCTAAGGACATCACAGACATCCATGCCCGCGGCAGGATTCGAACCTGCGACCGTAGCAGCAGCGCGGTACTGGACGGAAGCCCCTAGAACCGCTTGGCCACTAATAACATTTAATCTAGAGCTGAAACAGATGAATTCAACATTGTAATTTTTAAGTGGGGGCAACTTCTTTCGTATAATCTGTGTAAAATCTAACATGTATCTCACAAGATCCAGGGGCCTCTCCACTGACAAGCGATTTTTAGTCAATGTTTCTATTCCGTGATCTATATCAGACAATGTGTTTGTGACGTGACAAAGAAGGGACCGTATCGAGACCATCAACGAAACAACTTCGAAAGGCGTGCTCCTTCGGTGTTTAGGTCTTCTTTCCTCTTGCGTTTCAGTGCGACTGAATGATTTCAGTGATTTTGGTCGGATCAGTTGGTAAAAGTTTCATTAATTAAAACTTCCGGGTTGAATTGCCATGGTCCATATATAAAAATGCTTCCCCTTCCTAACGTTTCGTTGCCAAATACCCGCCTAACGGAGCACAAAAGCAACTGTAGATTGGGACAAATTGACAAATCAGCTGTAACGTAACATGTTTGAAAGACGATTACGAAATAAAATTTAGTGAGACAAACGTGATAGCTGCGACCTCACTTTTTTATACCCGCATGTATAGAGAAGCTATAGAGATCTACAAGCACGAAAAGAATTCGGGAGGACGACGGTTCAATCCCGCGTCCGGCCATCCTGATTTAGGTTTTCCGTGATTTCCCTAAATCGCTCTAGGCAAATGCCGGGATGGTTCCTCTGAAAGGGCACGGCCGACTTCCTGCCTCATCCTTCCCTAATCCGATGAGACCGATGACCTCGCTGCCTGGACTCCTTCCCCAAACAACCCAACCCCCAATAAAAAAGGAGAAGGATTAAAACTAGACAAGATATGGCGGTCGACTCTGTATCAACGAAGTGACTATCGATTACCTATAATCGAGAGAGATGGCACTAGCCAGAGATAGTTTTAAAATCGAAAGCACGTGACGAGTGCCAACTAAGCGCTCTATATAAGCGGGACCTCCAGCGCCTAGCAGCCAGTCGCCGACTCACCTCAGAAGATGTTGCCCGCAGTAGGCAACGAAACGTCAGGAAGCAGCAGTTTTATGTATGGACCACGGCAATTCAGCCCGGAAGTTTTAATTAATTAAGACGCCAGCCGCGAAAGCTTACATGTTATGACTGATAAAAGTTTGCTTTCGAATTCATTGTAGTGTTCTCGCATCGCACTGCTATACTTATTTTCCCTTCGTTCATGTTTTGTTCGTCAGCGAGGTTTCAACTTCTTTTAAATCCGCGATTATTCTCTCTTTGATTAGGTAGCAACGGCATAAAACGTCTGCTGTTTGAAGCATGGGGTTACTTACAAATTCCTCAGATGCTTGCTCGGCACATAATTGGATATGGCATAAAGTCTTCCCTCGAGTGAAAAGTTTTCTTTCTTTATTTTCGCAAAGTTATGATCTGTCCGCTCGTTCATTGACGTCTCTGTTCATTGTAATGCGTTTAGTGTCTGTGTTTTGCGACCGCACCGCAAAACCGTGCGATTAGTAGACGAAAGGACGTGCCTCTCCAATGGGAACCGAAAACTTTTGATCGCAAGGTCATAGGTCAACAGATTCCTCCACAGGAAAACACGTCTGCTGTATTCTATACGACACTGGTGACGGCATGTGCGTCACATGACAGGTATATGTTGTCGACCCACATAACTTGTACACTTGGCGAATGGGTAAAAAGATTCTTCTACCTTGCCCGATTTAGGTTTTCTTGTGGATGCGATAATCACTTCCAAAAAAATGATGAAAACATTAGAATTTGTCACAAACTGCAACAAATGACTGCAACAGTTTCACAGTCGCACAGTTTTCCCTGTGCTCTGTCAAAACTTATGTTTTTAACGCTTTCACATTTTTCCGTGTGTAGACCGTCAAATCCTGCATATTTCCGAGCAAATCTGAACATGTCCTGGAATTTTGGAGAGCGAAATTGATTATGTGTGAATGCCTGAACTTTGATAATTGTCTGAAAATAAAAAAAATAAACTTTTCACTCGAGGGAGGACTTGAACCAATGATCTCTCGTTCCGCAGCTGCTCACGCTAACCACAGAACCACGGCGCTCCTCAGCTTACACTGTCCTTTATGTTGCATATCTTGCGCATGGACTACTGAGTTTGTTTTGCTAATTTTTTTCATAGTTCCACACAACTTCTTCCTGTTTTCTCGATTTATTTGTGTTCATTTTTTCAAGGCCTATCCAATGTGCCCACTTATAACTAAATATGAGGGGGGTGCGATGGGGAAGTTCCCTTGTTAGTAGCGTAAGAATGTTTACCCGATTCAACACGAAACATTGCGCATATCAGTTTTCAGTGACACGGCTGAGCTCACACCGTTCGCACGAGAAACAGGCCGGCGCGGCGTAGTGGATGTCTTCCGCTGCAAGACGGCGCGGGGCTCGTCTCTGAGGTCAAGCCAGGTCGCTGCGTGACCGGGGAGAGCAATGGGCAGACGGGCAGATGGGCACCAGCTGGCCAGCTGGTGGGCTAGCAGAGCGCGTCGCGGTCTACACTACAGAATTTTAATAGAACTACCGTGTCCTCGTCGTTGCTCGTTATGGTTTTGTTACGGTAGGTTTTTCGGGGCTCGGATACATACCATTAAAAATTACTTTCCCACGTACAAAACTGTGCGGTTTACATTCCTATAACCATTTCATATGTCTTAGACTTGGACTGGCTAAGACGTTTCTAATTGTGCTCGGTATCCACCGTACATTCCCCATCTGCTGTAACCAAAAATGTAGCGCCATATGGCGAACACGTACGCTTTGTTATCCGCGTTAAACCTCTGAAGATGGGGTATTTCTTTAATGTGGCTAGAATGTACTCTTTTCCCTGTCTTGCCTTTTGCACGCCACAGGACGACTTCGTAGTCTCAGTTTTTCTTCAACTTTTGTTGTCCTGTCTTCCTCAGTTGCGTGTAATATTACGGTATATTGATAATTTTTGCGGTTTTTATTGTTTTTCTGTTCTCTTTACGCTGCTTGATAGGATAGCATCGCTACGTGACACTTACTACCGTCTGTTAGTGGACAGTCTTCAGTTGCACCTGATCGCAACACGCGGACGTCTAACGGTAACGATGGAGTGAGCTAGAGGTCTCCTAGCTGTTTATTACAAGGACATCGTACTAGAACGTAAGGTGATACGTTCTAATCGCAAGCAGTCCTTAGACCGCAATAACCGCTCGCTTGCTGTCACCTGCGCGAACTTCTTCCGCACGCCGCTTTAAGTAGTTTCTGCACAGCACGATCTCTGCTGCAATGTAAAACATCTTTTCTCGGGGTCACTGCTGCTCACTTAAGAAACTGCGCCGCGATAATCAAGCCCTTCGTACGAGAATTTACAAGGGGCACAGAGAAACAACATCCATGAAGACAAGTGTCGGTTGCCCGGAATCAGTCTACCGCTGCTAATTAGCCCCGTTAACAGGAACAGCCCGCCTTCCTTCTCGTCTCGGCTCCCCTGTCAGCGATGTGCGAGAAAGGCGGCTTCGGCACGACGCGTGTTGCGGGCAGGCGCTTTCTCCCTGCCGGGCAGAAGGCGGTCAAGGACCTCTTAGCGTCTGCCGCGAAGGTGCTCCGCGAGAGCCGACAGCGACGTCGCCACAATTTATGGTCCCACCCGCTGGCTTCCTCCGGCCGCCCTGTGACTGGCTACATTCCAGCCCAGGATGGCCGCACCGGAGAAGCAGGGGACTGCACTTCCACCTCTGTGTGATTAATGTACTCTGGGCCGGCCACCAAAAGCTCGTTTCACTGCAACAACTCTGAAGAGCGCAGTCACGATTTGAGCTCTGGATGGGTGCGAGCGCCAAATTACATTCGTTTCGTGGAAGGGATAGACTAAGTACAAGTTCATAAAGAAAGGCAGAAAATTCTAGAGGAAGTGTAATCATTGATCACCAAACACGTCAATGCTCTCACTACCTACTATATCTGCAGCCTGCGCAACATAAAAATGTTAATGCAAGTTCTTCACAATTTTGATTTCAGGTAAATTAAGTTCGGACCCATACGAATCCTTTCTATATTCTCACCGGTAGTAGTTTTTAGAAAAGCGTCTAAAGACAAACCACAGGTTTCGCGGCGAACAGCTCTGGGTACAGGCGCTATCAGTTAGTATCTATTACGCGTCCTGGTGGCGTTTACGCTGTTGCGGAACTGATCCGCCTGTCAGTGTGATGGGACAAGTTGGGAGTTGGTCTGTTTTACAGTGTCCCGCTACCCCCTCATTGAGAACGCCCACTGGTGATTCTGAATAAAAATACTATTCTATTTGTATGGAACCCCAGACACTACAGTGGCAGCGGAACGTGGGCTCTACTTTGTAAATTAAAAACGGCTTCACTAATAACCACGCACACAACGTGTAGATCACAGCGAATTTTCTCCTCTGAGGAAAGTTCTTTTTAATTGTTTCCACCTCCGGTACACGAAGAACTTAAAACCACGAGCACGCGCTCCAACATTAAATGTTCATTGTCCCGTCACTTTGGTGTAACGGTTACATATTAATATTTCATATATTTGCTCGGTTTTTACGCATTCATTAATAACAACGATAATAACTGTTGCTGGTTCACGTGCAATTTGAAACATGCGAGAAGGAAAAGTGGTACCTAAGACCGCACGGAACTCAAGTGACCAGGGGAGAAAGTCGCGTTGACGACAAGTATCCCGTTGTGTAGCCATAGATACTGCTGCTCTAGGGTTACACCCACCCCGTCGTTTTGACATTACTATTCCTAAAGCCTAAGGCAAAGCAGTATCTCCCTCTATGGCTCCTACAACAACAGAAGTTATTCCTTCACGTCTTAATACGTATCATATCGTCATCCTGCCTCTTCTAGGTGAAATCTAACTCCGCCAAGAAAACTACGGATGTTGTTCAGGGATATTTTCCGAGTATTTTGGTACAAGGGTCCCGTACTCTCCATTACAGAGAAATAATGTATGCCACCTCTAATAGCTTAGCGTATTGTAGGCTGTTTCACATTTGTGAAAGTATTTTCAAAGGTGCAGTCGTGAAGACCTGCAACAGAAAATTCACAACATGTCAGGCCGCTAAAAAGAAAAAGAAAAACACGAGCTCTAGGCAGAATCGAGCAGTACTGCACGCAAACTTGAGGGCAAAGAATTAAGTGATCATCACTGTCAACAGCAACTCACTTGAATGACAAAAAAGTTTCTATTCAAACAAGACAGTGCCGTACTGTCCATTCACATTGTTGTGGAAGTATTTTCAATGCAATACAGTTTCGTAGATAAATGGAGATAACAAACCAAATGACATTGTGGTAGACTGCAACGAACCCCAGCCATCACGGATCCATCGCACTAAACTACACAAAACGTCCCTGGATAATCTCTGAATTTATCAGTGGCATGTGTGTTCAGTTACTGTTTCTCGTCGATTCTGCAGAGAACTTCCTCAGTCATCAGTACACTCAATTTTCAACGTTGTCCTGTGATGTAGCTCTCACTCTTCGGTTCCCTTTCACGGCTCTCCAACAGCCTACATTTAATTTTCATTGCAGTGCCTGTTCCAGGCGTACATACGAAGATATTTTTCAAATTAACACCGATATTTGATACTAAGTAGACAAATTCTGGCTTTGAATGCCCCCTTTGCCTCTTGTCTGATAACTGTAGTTGCTTCCTCTGTCAGGCATTATTTAGCTTCCGCGATAGCAGAATTCCCAGGCCATCAGCTACGTAGTCTTCAATTTCGATGTTGACTTTGGCAATTTCATTTTTCCTACTCATCATCAATGCTTAAGAAACTACTGAACACTGAACATGTTCAGTATTAGTGGAGTACTACACACTCTTTGATGACTTTCTGTGGAATACATTTTGTGCACGTGAACCCTATTTCTCTTACTTTCTGCGGAACGCGCGCAAACGAAAGGACGAGCGCAATGGCGAACACAGTTGACGTGGCGTCGCGCGAGCTGTACCGCCCTGTGACCGGCAGCTGGAGGTCCCTGGTCCCAGCAGGACCGCCTGCAGCTGTTCGCCCCACCTCGTCCCTGCCTTGGCAGGTGCAGGTTGCAAAGCCTGCTCCCTCACCTCTGACCTTCTGTACACCCCCTCCCTTGCGGCAGATCTGTTAGTTTCCAGTTCTGTACGCACGACTCGCCTCAGCGGGCTGAAGGTACACGGCAGTATTGAGCAAATGAAACTCGTTACTTGGCCGCGCTGGGCTGCCTCGCTGCATTAATTAGAGGTGCGGCAAGTGCTGCGGTAGATCGGAGGTCACGTCGTCCGGAGTTAAAACTATCAAACCAGCATATACCTCCACAGGTTTGCTTTTAGACCGTCGCTTCAGGCGATGTTGTTCATTAGCTGAAAGCAGTTCTGAAGAGCGGCACGGATCAGGCGAGACTTTTCTAAATACCACGTAGATTACTCTCTCATAATTTATTGAGATAAATTAAAAAATCTGGGGGAACGAAGACCTAGTATCAGTGAAACACAAATAATGGCTGTACAAGATTTCCAGTTCTGAAATTAATTTACAATACAAATAAAAATTTGCGTTTGGAGAATTATTTGACCGGGAAAGTACCAGTTTGATGAAAAAATTAGAAGAAAGAAGAAACAGTGGCCATCACCTTATCAGCTGACAAAATTAGTCTTTGCTTCTTCGTTGCACTTTCACCAGCCTTTGTCCATAGTTTTGACTGCCGTTTTGACGCTGGTATGTAATGACAAATTGAGGTATTATCAACAATTGCAAATGGGCGCTGTTGGTGAATTGTGAATAAACATCTCCAGACATTGTGTTGGAAAGTGACGGATGCGCTTCTGGTAGGCTCGGAGCAATCGCAGCACCCACCTCCCACACAGCTTCTTCGTAGACAATCTTCCGCTCAGGGCATTATGCACTCGCTCAGTTGAGATGCTTCCAGTCCCAGCAGTTTCACGAATATTTAACCGACGGTCTTGCATTACCACACCAGGTCATGGATTCTGTCAGGGGTTTACCTTGTAGCGACCTCAACTGGACGGCCAGAGCGCGCTTCGTCTTTAGTGCTTTAAATTCAATAATCCGAAAGTAAATGGTCTTCAATGGTGGTACAGAATTATGATTTGTATGGCAGCTAGCTCTTCGAACGAAAATGTTTAGTAAGAGCAAGATTGTGTTTTCTCCATTTTCAGTCGCAATCGACACGGTGATCAATTCGGACGGCTCTGATCCTTGGAATAATGAAGTTTACAAACCACAACTCACAACGAAAATCTACCCGACTTATCAAACACAATCGCATTGTTCTAAGAGATTTTAGGATTGCTAACGGTCGTCGTAAACTTCACCTCACGATATTGGGTATCTCCCAAAGATCATGAGGTGAGCCATCGAGGACTGACGAAGACGTCCTACGCTCCGCTCTGTATAGCAGTGTGGTCCGTGTGTTGCCGTGACTGACGCATGCGCGGCAGTCCTCTCAGAGCGCTACATAGGGCGGAGCGGAGAAAGTCTCCGATGGCTCACCTGAATATGACTAGCTGGTGTCCAGCAGCAATATCGTGGAGTGAAGTTTGCGACGACCGGCTGGGAAAATTTTGAATTTCACATCTGACGCCTTTGCGGAGAGGAGATGGCATCTCATGTAAGAAGTTTCGACAAGCTACATGGTAAGGGAGCAAAATGTTTTAAGATCTAAATTTTTAATGAGATTTCGAGACAATATCGTTACACCAAAATTTGCCAGAGTGACATTTTATTAAGACTGCCACTGCACGGAAGATAACGGAGAAGACCAGTCATGCTATTGTTAACGAGAGAATTTGTCATTCGAACCGAAGCTTAGATGCCATTTCAGGAGAGCTGTTCGACCTACATCTGAAGCTTGCAGCACTTGAGATTGGGATGATGGAGTGACTTCAGCCAAGTTTGACTGTCTATATAAAGATGCAAGTTCTCAGCAGATGTCAAAATTTGATCGTTTGGCGCCAGAACAGCCGTCGCCACACGCAATAACTGCACCACGTTCCGTTTTCAACTTCACTGCGAAAAATTTGTACGTTGTGACGCTGTCTGTTTTAGGTGAAGACTTAATTTTGCACCTCCACCCAGTGCACTACATCTGATTAGTTTCGCGAGTGGTGTTGAAGCTGTATGATGCTTTCCCATTGACTCTGCCAGATAAATAAGAAGGGCAGCTTTACGAGCTCTCTTATAAGCAATATAACCTCTGAAGATAGGGCTGTACTATGAAATCTCCGAGAGGATCTGGACATAGTGGTGCTGAAGGCTGATGAAGGTAACTCACCTGTTTTGTTACCTTGTAGTTTGTATTTGGAGAAAATATATGGTTTACTTAGTGATACTATGTGCGGTAAGATTGATCATGACCCTACAGCATGTGTGCAACGGAAGACTTTTACACTCCTGGATTATTCTTCGCTACCTCCAGAGACCATCAAGTGGTTAAGACCATATGGCAGCGAACCACCGAGACCGCATGGTGAGTAATACTGGCGCCCCCAAAAATGAATTAGCCAAATATCTTGCTTTCTAGCTGAAACCATTGGTTGGCAAGTATCCACACCATATATGGAATTCAGCCGATTTTATCAACAGAATGGGGACTGTTTAAGTAGTTGGATGTTTTTTAGCGAGTTTTGATGAATCTCTTTTTGCAAATGTACCTCTTGCTGATTCCTTGGCACTTATTGGTTAACAGTTTCAGTCGGGCATCACTGCTTTGTTTCGGTATACTCTTTTCTAACCAATTTTATGTTTAAGCAAGAACATGTTGAACAGACAGGCGCCGTCGCCATGGGCAACCGCTTGTCTCCTCTGTTAGCTAAATTTTTTATGGAGGATTTTGAGGAAAGAGCAGTTGAATCAGCAGTTCTTAAACCAACTGTTTTTGGAGGTATGTGTATGATACTTTCGTAGAGAGTAATTGGTTGCAACGAAATAAAATCATAAGGACGGCTGTAGGTGTTTTATTTTGTCACAGTAGTAAACGGCCGTCGTCCCAGAGACATCCCGCCAAGAGGATAGACAGGGACATATAATTGGAGTTTTTACATCATCTGAACTTCATTCATGAGAATATTCGATTTACTACGAAATTAGAGAAAGATGACTGGCTCCCATTCCTGGATGTTTTGGTTAGACGGAAGAGTGAGGGCTTTCTGGGGCACTCTGTCTGTCTTAAGCCCACTCACACTGATTTGTTCTTGCTCTCTTCAAGCTGCCATCATTCATCCCAAGCCACGAGTGTCCTTAAAACCCTTGTACACAGACTTTATACAGAGTCGGATGCAGATAGACAATGGATATTGTACCCGGAAAATTAAAGGGGCATTCTCAGCCAAAACCAGGAATCCGAAAGTGGATTAAGAGGAGAACGCATCACCAAAGTCCGTAGCTTTTCTTACCTTCGTTGGAAATATTTCCTCCAAATAGGAAGAATCTCTAGTAACTTTTAACAAAATTCCTTGCCAATGGGGTATGTCCTATACAGGACAAACAACACGCATAGTGGAAAACCGCTGCACAGAACATATATGTTGCACTCGGCTTTTGCAACCCTGCAAGTCTGCAACTGCCGAACATTGTATCTCCAGTCATTCAATGGACATTAAAAAACAATTTTCGCCACTGCATCTTTTTGGAACTTCATTATAAAAGAATCCATTGAAATAAGAGTCGCGGAAAATATCTAATGAACCGTGACAGCCGCTAGGAGCTGGCTAATGGGTGGAATCCCGTCATCTGAGATTTTTCCGCAGACGAAGACGCCAGAATACTCAGACTACTGCGGCGAGCGGCAACGCCGAAGACAGCAGCTGATCCTCGCAGTTCCACCAGCGAGGGCGCTGCCGCCAGGCGGTGAGGTCCGTCTGACGCACGCACGGCAGTAGTCAGCGCGCTGTATGAGGCGGAGGGGAGGGGAGAGGAGAGGAGAGGGTCTGCCGTCAGTCTTCGATGGCTCACCTGAGGAAGACTGGCACGTGTCCAGTCGAAATATCGTAGAATGAAATTTCCGACGACTGGCTGCAATCCCGAAATCTCTTCAAATATTTAACTCGCTGGGAAAATTTTAAATTTCACACCCTGGTATTTCTGCGCATTTCGGCTCGAAAACGCATTTCTTCCATTGTCTACTAAAAATTCCGGAATATGTTAATTACAACGAACTGGTGTTTGTTTCCCATAAACTACTATTTTTTAGTGAAGCAACTGTGCACTGAATAGTAGCATGGAGATCAAAAGTTGTTCATATATCAAGTATTTAAATTTCTGTTGACTTCACTGCTTTCTGAAACAAAGGAACAACAAACTTCCCATTTGTTTTACTAATTAGTTTCAGGTTATTAGTCTACTGTCTACCGTCTGTTAGTAGCGTTAATAACCCGAAACCTAGATCCGAAAAATAGTGAAACAAGTAGTAACACGTTTAATTTTCTCCGCATACATTAAATATTACTGAAATTGACTACCAAACAATTAAAACAGCTCTGAAACGCGTTAATTTTCACTGAGACTCTTGGCGTGATAAAAATATACGTTAGATGTCCACAACAGAGTGGTTTCGCTGAGCTAGACGTAACATTCATTAGTAACACGATTTATCCGTTAAGGAAAGGAAATACTGCTTTCCTTCCAGACCAAACAACGAGGTGAAATTTAATATTAGTATTAAATGCCAGTGGTCATCGTAACAATGAAGAATAATGAAAACAATAATTTTATCACGAAACTATGGTCTGAGACTAAGGAGGAGGCGTTCGCAGCGATGGGATCAACTTTTTGAAATCATCTGTACGGAATTTTAGGTTTAGGTCCGAGATACCACACGTCCCAGCTATTCATTGTGGTGGGCGCTCGGTTGCGCGTAGTTTATGAAAAAATTCGGAATTTCGAATGACACTCTACATTATGTAGATTGGTTACGTAATGTGATGAGTATACCACACCTGACACGCAAGATGTGGGTTCCAGTGTTAACTCCTTACAAATTTATCTGTATATCTTTAATGCAGCCACCAGTCACTACTTGTGATAATGGATAGTCAAGTGGCGGTTCTTCAAAGGCCGCGTTTAAGAACGGTTTAACGTTTCTCAGTCAACCAGGTTTGCACCCAATTCCAAAGAGAGGATGTCGATTGTTGATGATTTTGCTGAGCCTCTCTCCGACTTCTTGATGTGTGCTTCGGGAGAAGGGACTCGAAAGACCGGTAGCTCTGTACACTTTGGTAGGGGCGTGAGTTTTATGCACTCTGTTATGAGTCGTCATGTTTCTTTAGGGCTTAAGGAACTCTATGTTGGTTGATCTGGTCCATAGCGGGCAGATGTACTCAGCTGTACGCAAGCACAGTGCTTGGGCAGTGCTTCTTACGATAGTAGGCTTTGCTCCGCATTTGCTTTTGAAGCGTTTTGAAAGTGGAAAAAGGATTAAAGGAAGAAAAAACGAATGCAATTGCAAAAGTTAATACGGTGATTTAAATGACGTGATAAAGATCTAGAAATATAAGTACACATTTAAACCAATTAACTGAATAAAAATAATGATCAAAGTCATTGCGATACTTAATGAGATTCGAACCCACATCCTACTATACGTGAGCCTTGTGCTGTAACTATTACGGTAAGCAACCAATTTGTACAACGTTGTGCTTTTAAAGTTATAGAGCATTATCCGAAATTCTGGCGATTAGTCGCAAATGGGGTTCCGCCAGGAAGAATGGCTGCAGGGTGTGATACCTGTGATCTTAACCTACATCACCGTACAGAGGGTTTCAAAAAGTCTGGTCTCTCCACCGGGGACCTCTCGCTGTAGATTGTACATGAGTAACGGTACTGAGGGCTCTTACATTACTGTACTGTCTCGAGCTGCAGCTATAGGACCATACTGAGAGCCTGTTCCCTTAGCTGAAGGACGCTCGAGAAGCACACATTTCACATGTGGAGCGTTCAACAGTGGTGCGAGGAGCTGCTTGCTGCGTGGGAAGGTGTTCACAAGCTGAGATGCATGTGGGGGATGACCCAGAGAAGGGGCGTTAATAAGCGGTAACTTTACGCACAAATATTATCAAAAATTACTCATGTTTCTCGTAGACATCAGGGAGGGTATTAGCCCTTGATCGCAATTATGGTAGTATTGATATGAACTAATCTTCAAGTTTTGCTAAATGAATGACACGGACGAAATCACCGAAGAGTGAAAAAAAAAAATCCTAACCCTATGAGAAAATTTTGTAGCGCGCAAAGTGAATCAATCTGATTCGATACAGTCGACTTTTCCATGTCGGCCATTGTATCGATATTTTCCATTTTCGAGTTAATTATGCCAGTTATTTTGGAATGTGTTTTCCTGTAAGTTCATTCTAACGAACAGTGATAACGGCAAAGCTTGAGATGGATCTTGAAGTACACTGATCAAAAGTATCCGGACGGGCTCCAAAAACATACGTTCTTCATATAAGGTGCACTGTGCTGCAGGTACTCCATATAAGCGACCTCAGTGGTCATTAGACATCCGGAGAGAGCAGAATGGGGCGCTCCGCGGAACTCACGGACTTCGAACGTGGTCAGGTGATTGGATGTCACTTGCGTCATATGTCTTACGGCAGATTTCTACACTCCTCAACATCCCTAGGCCACTGTTTCCGATGTGGTAGTGAAGTGGTAAAGCGAAGGGACACGTACAGCACAAAACCGTACAGGTCGACCTCGTCTGTTGACTGACAGAGACCGCCGACAGTTGAAGAGGGTCATAATGTGCAGTAGGCAGACATCTATGCAGATCATCACACAGGAATTCCAAATTACATCAGGATCCACTGCAAGTACTGTGACAGTTAGGTGGGAGGTGTAAAAACTTGGATTTTATGGTCGAGTGCCTGCTCATAAGGCAAGCATCACGCCAGTAAATGCCAAACGACACTCCACTTGGTGTAAGGAGCGTGAACACTGGACGATTGAACAGTGGAAAAACTTTGTATGGAGTGTAACCACTGCACACAATATGGCGATCCCATGGCAGGGTGTGGGTATGGCGAATGCCCGGTGAACGTCATTTGCCAGCGTAAATTTCGGAGACGGAGGTGTTAGGGTGTGGTAGGGTTTTTCATGGAGGGGGCTTCCACCCCTTGTTGTTTTCCGTGGCACTATCACAGCACAGGCCTAAATTGATATTTTAAGCACCTTCTTGCTTCCCACTGTTGAAGAGCAATTCGAGGATAGCGATTGCATCTTTCAACACGATCAAGCACCTGTTCATAATGCACGGCCTATCGCGGTGTGGTTACACGACAATAACTTCCCTGTAATGGACTAGCCTGCACCGAGTCCTGGCCCGAATCCCACAGGACACCTTTGGGATGTTTTGGAACGCCGACTTCGTGCCAGGCTTCACTAACCGACATCGATACCTCTCTTCAGTGCAGCTCTCCGTGAAAAATGCGCTGCCATTCCCCAGAAAACCCAGCACCAGATTGAACGTATGTCTGCGAGAGTGGAAGCTGTCGTCAAGGCTAAGGGTGGGCCAACACTATATTGAATTCCATAATTACCAATGGAGGGTGCCAAGAACTTTTAAGTCATTTTCAGCCAAGTGTCCGGATACTGTTTATCACATGGTGTATGACAGCTCACTGCTGCAGTGCGCGTCCACCAACTCTGCGTGCGACGTTACAGCACTGTCCCCATCCAGCGCAGGAAACTAACGCGACACCTCTGTATCACTGCGTTGCGGCCTTTTGTTTTTCTTCTCGAGCACCACGCGACGGTACTGTGTCGCGCTGGGTTTCAGCCTGTGGCGAGCTGCAGAGACGTGCCAGCAAGCTAACGAAAAGTTAAGTACGGAACGTAACTCTGAGATGACGACTCATACTCTGTGATAGACTCGATGGGCCGTGCGCCACCAGGGTGGCTTGCCGAGCACTGGTAGAGGCGGAGGCTACGCGCTCGGGCGACAAACGGCCTCGTGGGCCCCGGGCCGCGGCAGGTGCTCGCTCTGAGTACGCGTGTGGCGGGCGAGTACCCACGCTGTGTGTGGGGCAAGGTCACCCAGCCGCCATATACGCGGCGCCCAAGGCTGCGCGTACGCCGCGCAGGAATGCCGGCCGCGCCGCGGCGCCGCCAACGCGGGCGACACACCACCTGAGCCCTCCCATTCACCGGCTGCCCCTCGCCTGCTGACGCGGGACTCAAACATTTCGCATGTGGCGGCCTGCGCGCGTTGATTTCCACCTACATCGCAACTGTGCGAGGTGCGCTGAGGAAGTAATTCAATACATTTTCTCTGCCTGCGCGTTTTTTTTTTTTTTCATTGAGAATTCGAATACACCATATTATTCCCCACTGTTCTGGCTACAAAATCCTATTTTCTAACAATCTTCGTTCAGTGCCACGGCGCTACGCCACGTTACGGGGGTGGGGGGAAGAGGGGGCCATATGCGCGCCTTACCCCCTCAATTAGTCGACGTCTGAGTCAAAGTCTTACTGCAACGAGGTGTACGATCGTTATCCGTCAATCGTCTCAAATGAGAGTGTCCGCACGTTCCGACATTACAGGAGCTACAGCTGTGTGTCGCCGGCCGGCACGCGGGAGATCGGACAGGTTCGCGCAACCTCGTTGCAATGATGCGAGACGCCTCGCCCAACGATTCTCCGTGCTTGTGTTCACTGCCGGAGCTCCGTATTCTTCAAGAGCCTGTGAACTTCTACGATGCTCTGGTTTTCCGCTAAAAGAAACTCAATGACAGCTCTGCTTGGAACACACCTTCACAGAAGTCATTTTGAAGCTTCGCCACATATCGCGAATTCATGAAACTATAGGAATTCAAGTGAGAATATTCCGAGATATCCAACAACAAATTTCGCATTTTTCAACCGAAACTTCCCGAGACAAAATATGTGTTGCATTACTTATTGAACGACCGTCATACAGATCATTTCAAGCTGTCTGTACACCAGAGTTCTTCTGGCGGTAGAATTGCCCCTGGCCTAAAATCTATTGGTCGAGCCTATTAATTTATAATCAGCTGGCTTTGTAATTTAGAAGTCCAATGTAACTGCATTTTAATAAACACAGCTTCTCACGTGAAACTTGAGTTTCATCCGGAATATCTGAATAGTCGCTTCACGATACATGTGCGAAAGGATTGCTGCGTGCCCTTCTTGTGTTAGAAAGAGGTTCCTACACTTTAAGATCCAGCATACGAATGTTATATAAGCATGTCAGCTGTTTTTAGGTTTTGACATGTGCTGAAGGCCATTTAATACCGCTTGAAAAGGCCATACGGCGGAAACCTCAATAGTGGGCTGTAGAAGTCAGTCACGTCTAAGGACTTTATCTCTTAAGCAAGTAGCATCTCCGACAGAACTGGTCGTTTCCTGCGTGAACACTGTGTGAAGTGGGTTGTTCGGCCGCTATGTAACAATAGGCCCATTTTAGGGTCTACAAAGGATGGTTTGCGTAAAACGAGCTTCTACCCATGGAGTTGAGACGTGTCACAGAGTGTTAAGACGATCAGGACCGCGGAGAACAGGTGTAGAGTGTATAAACGTAGCACACACAACAGCCGAACGAATCTGCTACTGTAGAACAGTACCTGGCACTGGTCATCTCAGAGAATGTAACACAAATTCTGGCGTCCACTTCCAGTTCTACTGGGACAGTCTTACTAAAGGGAGCAGTAGATATTAAACAAGCAAGCGACCTTATAAATACAGGAGGAGGTTTTTTTACTTAAATTCTGCTTCGAATCGTGCTCTCTCCCAGGTCGAACAAAAGTGAGACACATACTGCTCAGCCGTGGGTAACGAACAGTCAGTCACGGTAACTGCTCGCTTTGGTCACATCTTGGTTGTGTGGCCACAGCTAGTTTTACCTGTGCGCGCGACCGCCTCTCCTGCATACTGAGGTTTCGAGGAATCCTGCGCAGTGCTCCTCTTTCCGTTTCTGCTTCGAAAATGACGGGGCCGTGTCCATGTCTTAATATCGGCGGTTGCCGTACAAGTCACCGGTCTGCATTCGCGGAACCCGTTTGAATAAAGCGATACGTTCGATTAAGTTACAACCTACGGCGGAATATTTCCGTAGCATGAGACAACTTTTAGTTATTTACCGAATGACACCATATTGCGCTGTATATTCTATCTACCTGAACAGCAAGTCTCTATCGTGATTTTTGTTGTATTTTCGATAATGGGTTTCAGTCAGTAAAAGTTTTCTTAAAATCTTCAAACGAAGATCAAAATATTATTTATGTTACATACAATAAATGTGTCGGCTAACAAAATAAAATAGTAAATGAATACGAGTACATCTGGCTACCTAAAAACTCGTCGCACCAACTGTAGTACGCCTTCAAGTGAAATTATTAGCTGTATAATGGTTATACAAAACAAAAATGCCGTAAAGTGGTGCTCTGATGCCACTATTGTGAAATTTGTTCTTCAGCTTGTCATGATTTTGCGCATAACCGTTCAGTACCTATGAAATGTAAAACTGTGTGAAACAAAAAGAAAAAAATGTTGTAAATTTCACCGCCTATTCGTTCCTAGACGAACATTTTCCTGCGGCAAGTACTGTAGCCAGAAACCTGAACACTGTTTGGTAGTCAATCCCAACCAACCAGAGACGCTATGTGGCTATCAGTATCAGGACAACGGCTACTGAGGGCAGTCGCGAAACTACGACTGCACAAGACTGACTGGCGCCGTGGCTGTGGCTATGGCGTTGTGCCACAGTGGACGTTATTCAGAACGCAGTTCAGCATGACCTAAGGTGCCTACCGCCTTCGTGTTGTGGTAAAGGAGTTTCTGAGACCGAAGAAATTGCAGCGTGCGGCGGCCGAGTTGCAGCCTTTTATTAAGGTGCCGTGGCGAGCCTAAAGAAAGCAAAACATTGGCGAGGAACGAGACAGGCGGGAAGAGAAGAGAAGGCGGACGAGACGCAGAGCTCGCTTTGCTTTGTCTCCGCGTCGCCCAGACGGGACAGCCGCGGCTTTTATAGCCCGGGTCTTCAGCTCCCAGCAGCTTACCTGTGCCCCGGCGTGACTCAGCTCTCCCACTTACTGTATGCAGGGACAAGTATAGCAACCACGATTTATGGCGGTACTTATTGGGACAAATACTAGCGTTCACGTTCACTGACAATTCTCTCAATACTAAGTTATTTTGCGTTCATGAGCATTGCGAATATATGCGACAATTACCACACAGTCTTACCCCCACATCACACTAAGTTTAGTATTACATGCCTAAGGATTATTTACTAGACTGCTTTACTGCAGAACAGATGGGAAAGTTGAAAGACACTTTCATTTTCCGTTTTGCCTTTAATGTGATACACACTGATGAGCACCAACATTATGAGCACCTACCTAATAGCCGGTATGTCGACGTCCGTGACGAATGACGGCGGCGACGCGTCGCGACATGGAAGCAGTGAGGCCTTGCGACGAGCTCTGACGTCACATTCAGTGACAGGCCAGTTGTGTTCGACCGGCTTCAGACCTCGCGAGTTGGTGGGAGGGGCAGGACACCTCTTGGAACCCGCCACTGTGTTCCTCGAACCACTCCACAGTCCTGGCCTTGTGACACGGCGCATTATCTTATGAAAAAACATGATCGTCACGAAGGGGTGTACGCGGTCTGCAACCAGTGTACGATACTCCTTGGCCGTCATGGCGCCTCGCACGAACTCCACTGGCCCCATGGGTACCCACGTGAATGTCACCCAGAGCATAATGGAGCGGCCCCGTCCTGCCTTACAGGTGCCAAGGAGCTGTTCGCCTGGAAGACGACGGATTCGTCTCCTCCCACCGGCATAATGGAGAGGGTATCCAGATTCATCACACCATGGAACGCTGTGCCGCTGTGCCAACGTCCAGTGCCGATGGTCATGTGGCATTTGCAGTTGCCTTTGTCGTTGTCGTCGTCGTCGTTCTAACATTGGCATATGGAAGGGGCATTGGCTGCCGAGGCCCATCATTAGGAGTGTTCGGTGCACTGTGTGTTCAGACACACTTCTACTGTACCCAGCAATAAAGTCTGATGACTATAGTTTCGCCACATCTCCTGTTCTACCAGTCTGCCCAACCTACGACGTCCGACACCCGTAATGAGTGGTGCCCGCCCAACTTCACGACGTCTGCGTGCTGAAGACACCACAGCGCTCCTCGTACACCCGACAAGTTGTGCAGCTTCCGAACTCCCCTTGCCGAGTCTCCGGGGTATCAATCTCCCCCCGATCGAACTGACAGATCGCGCGCCTTCCCTCATTCTACACACGGACGGCACGCTCACTGACATCACATGCACCGTGTGTCTGACCAGCGTCATTCCTCACCAGGTGGTGATGCTATTGCCTGGACGGGTTTACACTGATAATAGGTTGGTGGTCATAATGCTCTGGCTGATCAGTGTATTTCACAAGATCAGTACGTTTCAGCCATGAGACATTTTCAAGTGCTTACTCGTGTCTTCGTAATTTGACACAGTCACGCAAAGTGGGTGTATACAGTGAAGTCTGTCATTTAAACACACAACTACTGACGTGGTAGACCTGGAAGTTACTAGTCATTCACCAGCATGGAACGTCGTTCTCTTTCGAGTCGACTACGCCGACAGTTCTAGGAGCTGATTTCAGGAAATATTCACTGTCATGGCAGGCCAAGTAACTTATTGAATGCTGCATTACACTTCAGATTGACAGATGCACGACAATTGTTCACCAGTAGAGTGTAAGTATTTGTCAACAATGGTCAGGAACATCCTACCAATCGTTCAGTTCCTCGACGAAAGAAAACCGCTCCTGCGTCTCAGGGCATTCCAGAAACTCTGCGTGAACCTAAGAGTTGGCAAGTCTCTTTCCATACAGTTCTTTCAGCTTGATGAAAAAGATAAAAATCCTATGGCTGAAAATCTTCCTTCCCGATCAGCAACTGCGTCTTCGCGACCTTGGTCGAATTGTTGACACCTTTTCACCACGGATGGATGCCATATTGCATTTGGTCTATACACCGATATACCGACAGAATTTCACGGCGCACCTCTGTGCAGTTCAGGCGTTTGTTTGGCCCACAATAGTCTTACTGCAGCGTGTACTTCAACTATGGGGTACGTTTCTAACCGTCGCGCCATTACACTCTCACACTGCGCTGCACCTGTGATCTCTACCCCAAGAGAATTGTGTCTTCAGGACACACGGAGCATGGTCCCTCCTGGCAATGCGCCACTCCTGTTCCGTAGTGGTCTTTGGGGTTATATGTGTACATCTGAAAGACAGATGTACATTGTCTAGACCAGCACAGAATGACAGTAAAATGATGGGGGATATGAGTAAGCACTTCCACATGCCACACCGCCGACATCAATTGATTGTGACAGATAAATGACGGATCACAATGGAGTCAAGGCGCAACATGGAAACGTTTTAACTAATTTGCGACTGTGGCACCCAATGTGAAAAAACTTGCTGGGTTTTAGAAGAAGCAGGGGTACTGTAATAGTGATTTTAACATTGTTAACAACACAGGACGGATTAAGCAAAAGCAACGAGACAGCATTTACATTCTTAGATTTTGAGAAAGGAGTTTAACATGCCATAGAATACACCATTATCCATTCATAGGCAGTGTGGAATCAACTACACGGCTAGAAAAATCCATTCTCCATAGATGAAAAACGGCCTATAGAAGTGAGCAAGGACGGCTTGGATAATATGACGAGATAGTCTAAGGCATGTTGGTTGTTCTCACCTCTCATATTTGAGAGGCGAGGAAGGAAATAGTGATATTTCGACGTGGAAGTTGTTACACACACAACAGTGGTCGCCAAAAGTAAACGGAAACTGAGCTGGTGTGGTGTTACGAAAGGCTGTGGAAGGTTGGATGGATCGATAGAGTACTGAATTAAGATTTACTGCAGCAACAAAACGAGATAATGCCGAATAAAGAACATAACAGGCTACTGGGAGAGTACAGGCTACTTCGAGTCGCTGCTGAAGACTAGTTAAAGAAATTGTGGAAGGACAAAATCACAATTGCCCATCCACACTGAAACTGGAAGGCGACAGGAAAGGATATTAACAATGAACCAACACAGGGTGAACATTAATAAAACCTACGAACCGCTGTAGGGACGATTTATTGACTGGAAATGGAAGAAAAAAAAAAAACGGCTCGTTCCTGACATGTATACCTGACCATTCAGCTGCTTACAGTACGCTGCGTCCAGCACACAAGGAACACACGGTACGTGGTCAGAGGAACGCTAACTCGTCAGCGCCATCTACCTTGGCAACGATTCATTACCGAACACATGTTCATGGGGCCTTCTTTCCTCCATTTACAGTCAGGCATCCGTCCCTGCAGTTTGTCGGTCTTCCATTGCCAATCCTACCACATGCTGTGAAATGATAAATCCTATTCTCATCTCTACTGACAACGTCCCCGGGGCGGCTTTTCTTCCGTGGAAGAGTAACGTGTTAGTCCTTCGAGAGAGTGGCCTTTCAGGTAATGAAACCTATTTGCAATCGACACTAGCAGACATTCCCACACCTCAGAAGAACGAGTAGAGGGTGGCCGCAAGATTTACACTAACATTCAGCTATTTCTGTGCTTTCATCATCGTAACGCTGATGTGCGTACCAGCTGTCTCTCCGCCTTTAGTCTGAGCACCACTTTCAAGAGCCTTGCAGAGAGCACTTGACAGATCCCATGAACCAAAGGTTCTTTGCGTCATTTTCACGGATGGAGAGTAGGACACGTGTTTACACTCCCGTATAAGGGCTGTACTTCGCGTTTGTCCTTGCGATGCTAGTGAAGCGTTGAATACTAGTCGGTTATGTCTCGCTTCTTGTGCCAGTTCTCGTACATGGCATTGCAGCTGAGCACAAGGGTGCTCCTATGATGAACTACTTGCCCGCTATCACTAGGTTGGTCAGTTTTACTGCAACTTATTACGCCGTGGCATGCAGGTCAAGTTCGGAAAGATGTCAGACACATACAAGGCCACTAGAAATACATTCTCAGTGGAGATGAGTGCTTTGAGTCAGGATAGGTACAAGAAAAACTATGCTTCCATATGTAATATACGACGTCATAAAATTTTTGCGTGTTTTTTTTCCTTCGGGGTTGTGGTTAAGCAGGATCCTAAAAGCACTGCTTAAATTGCAGCAGCTGAATATTTATGGCAAACACGATTAAAATTAAATACTGGCTTCCGTACATCGGACATTGTGTGTGTTGCCTGGCTGAATAAATGGTCCGCCGAGCACTTCGAACTTTCCATTGAAAACCCAATTACATATGAAATTGCTGAACTCACCTACGCCTTATTTTGAAGGCTGCATCTACCTTTTTGCCGTCGTTATTGCGCAATTTGTAATCTATGAAAGAACTGAAATAAGTATAAAAAGGTAACGTTGACGCTTGGTCTTTTTTAGCGTGTGTTACCCTTCAAGATACATCACGCATAAATGTGCCAGTAAAATTTTAAATAATCCATAAAACAGCTAGTCTTCTCAGCTCGAAATATGTCTAAGTGGCTGGTCCACGAGGTGTTAAGTTTTGAAGGACAGTGAAACGCTCCGTGGTTTAAGAAATTCATCGCACATTCTCACGCGTAAAGTAATTTGTTTTGCGTAAAACGAAATTTACTTTGAAAGTAATGCTTCTCAAACCACCATCCGCAATATTTTTCCCCCAATATAACTGTAAACATTTGTAACGCCACACACATCGGAAGCAGTTTGTTGTTACTAAGTACTGCATAGTATTCGCCCTAAAGCTTTTGACACATTTTGCGGTCGGCAGAGCCGTGTTTGTGCCCTGTGTTTTGCTGTTGTACATGACGCATTTTCGTTGCAACTGAAGGTTTATCTTAGTGTTAGTCTCTCGTTTGTGCTTTGTTTCTGCAGTATTATTCTGCGGTAGCGGGCTAAATTAAAATTCTTCGTTGAGTCTCAGTTGTTACCAGACAAATTTATAAAAATTTAACTGCAAATTAGTGAAAATTCTCTGGAATTTTAAAATGTTCCCGGGAATTACCACGATCTTTCCCGTGTGCAAAAATTCCCGTGTTTCTCCCGGATTTGAGGGTTGTCTCAGGGTTAACATCTGCTACTGTGCAGTGTGATTTGGGGCTCAGCTATGATTGTTTCGTAACTAGAGAGACAAACGCTGTGTTGGCAGCCCGTGGTCAGTGGGAGAGAGAGTGCGTGCGCACAGTGGGTGGGTGCTGCGGCAGCGTCTGGGTCTGGGTCGAGTTTCCTGTGGGAAGCGCCGGGCCGGGCACGCACGCACGGCTAGGGCTGGCGGGCAGCGGCCGCCTTGGGAACGTGGCTCGGGCTCCCACGGAAGCACTGGTCCCGATACCAGCTGCGGCGCTTTCCTCCATCTGTCTGCGTTCCTCGTTTAAGCTAGGCGTGTAGCAGCAACTGTGCAGCTTCCGTCCTGCTGCATATCCACAGCCAGTTCGACACTGCACCGTCCGCTCCGGCGCCGTGCCTCTGAGCCTCCGCGGGTCCACGCTCGCGGCCGCTGCCCCTGCCGACGCCCTCTCGCCGACGTGCGGCGCGCCGCAAAAAATCACGCGACGCACTGCTCTGTCGACTTAATCGGAAAAGTTTCCTCGCGAAGCCGGATTAATACGCGTCTCTGCTGCACCGTGAAACCAGTCCAAAAGAAGGTCACCAGCTTCGCTTTGACTCCCGAGACAAGGTGAAACTTTTTACAACGCTAAAGGCAATGTAGTCCTGCAGCGATCCAACTGCTCTTAGGAAAATTCTGAGATCAGATTGGACTGTGTCAGGTGGTAAACCACCTCCCCCTGGCTCCTACCAACTTTCGGCGACAACCTCGAGAAGAACGGAACAGAGACAGTTCAAAGTCACACTAAAACACCAAACTCAGATATACACGGAAATGAGCATCATTTATCGATTTCAGAGAAAAGCTCAGCAAATCCATCTGTTTCTCCAAACGCCACCGTCCAGCAACTTAATCGGCTCCACAACTTAGTTTGATGTCTGGCTGCGGCAACACTCACCTAGAAAACAGGAATGACTCGCTCCGAAATTAGACCCGCGATATGGCAACGCGTTTTCGATTTATGTTTTCCAGACTGCAAGAAATAACTGTGTAGATCACTAACGGTAACTTCGTCAGACTTTCGAAAGACACTACGAAACCACTACCTCCGCCCCCAGAGAGCAGACAACTCTACCACGAAGGCTGCCGGAAGACACTCCGATTTCGCGAGCTCCAAGCCGCTCCACGTAATTATTTAAGATTTCTCCCCTTCCAGCCAATCAGAATAAGCAGCAGAGTGCAGGCATTTTCATTCGCAACTTCCTCCTGCTGCTAGTAGAGCTTCTGAACACTGCCGCTTCCTACCACGTCTTCCAACAGCGTATCGAAACGCCCGCCACATTTCTAGCCACCGTCCTAGGCTGCTCTGATCACTGCTCATTCAGGGGCATCAGTGAGTTCCCGGTCCATCACCTCCAGACGAAACAGGAGGATGGTCCTCGCGACCGCAATCAGCGAAACGACTAGCGCAGCACACGGGCCCGGCCAGGAACAGCCAGGGTGAAGACTCACTCTCCAACCACGAACGAGTCTCCCAAAGCCTTACCGTCGTATTTACGCGAGTCGTACAGGATCCAAAACTCTGTGTTTTGCTATGAGCAACCTGAGATGCAAAATTAATATCTCGTTTTATTGACCAAGAACTTGAGCTGTATAAGAGCTTTGGCTTAGGCTGCTAGTTTATATAAAATGTTTTTGGGCGTAGAGCCGCATAGAGCTGGAAAAAAAAGAAAAAAAAAAGAGTCACGAGTCTTCTGACTGGTTTTATCCGGCTCACCACTAATTCCACTTCTGCGCTTACCTCGTCATCTCAGAGTCGTACCTGCACCCTACGTCCTCTATCATTTCCTCGATTTATTCCACACTGTCTTCGCCTGCTGTTTTCACCCTCTACAGCTCTCTCTCTCTCTCTCTCTCTCTCTCTCTCTCTCTCTCTCTCTCTCTCTCTCTCTCTCCCCCCCCCCCCCTCTCTCTCTCTCTTTCTCTAGTACCATGCAGGTTATTCAGGTTATTCTCTCACCTCTGAACGCAGGTCCCGTCATCCAGCCCCATCCTCTTTCAGAGTTATCCCTATTTCTTCCCTCGACAATTCTGCAGACAACCAGCTCATCCCTAATCAGTCCAGCCAATATTCAATATTTTTTGTGGCACCACATCTGACACTCCGATTCTGTTCTGTTCCGATTTTCCATTGTCCACGATTTACTACTGTACAATGCTGTGCACTACACTTTAAATATCTCAAACTGATGAAGTTAGACGTCTCGGCTGTGGCTGCTGTAACTTTACTTTGTGTTCAGTAATGGAGAAAGAGGTGTGTGGAGTTGGTGCGAGAGTCCACTTAGACTACATCATCGCTCTAATCACTATGTTAAGTTGCAGGACATCCCTAACTATTAAGCAGCTCTACACTGAATCGCGGAGGGTAATCATACGTAGACAATAGCTGGTCCGTATCTCCATAAAAAACGCTGTTCCTTCCTGGAGATAGTAAATCCCGGAAGAGTGCACCGAGACTTACTCGCACACACGCGCTCGCCCCCTAGTCCGGCATGCAATGTGACAATTAACCCCATCAGCCCATTTCCCTCCTCTCCACGTGCGGGCATTAGTCACGGATGACGTCATGACCACACGTTGCCGGCTGCCACTTTCTTCGTCCTCTCAAGGTACAGCGGAAGCCCCACCGCAGTGACGTCACGTCGGCCACTAGCCAATCACGGTATAGCTGAGCTCAGCTGCGAGTTATAACAGGACACGCACGGCACACGCACCCACCCGCGAACTGCTGCTCGGGTCGGCGCCCGACGAACGCACACACGCACAGAGAGAGAGAGAGAGAGAGAGAGAGAGAGAGAGAGAGAGAGAGAGAGAGAGGATCAGGGCGACGCAGAAATAGCACGGCCCGGCCCGGCGACACGCGGATATACGCGCCTCTCGGCTTTCGCTGCTATGCTGTGCTGCTGTTTACACACGGCAGCTGACACGCGCGTGCGTTTTACAACTTGCGGCACACGTAAACGCGATCTGGGATCCACTACAGTGGAGCATCGCCTAACAGCCTCAGTAAACGAGCAGGCTTTGTCAAGTCTTCCGTCTCTCCTATTGGCGTCCTCTTCCGTTTGCTGTAATATCTTGTTCATGAATTACACGTGTTGGTGGACCCTTCACCATTTCTCATCTCGTTGCTTACAACTTCAGCAGGGTCTCCAGACGGCAGCTATCGTTGTCAGTGTTACGGATACGTGGACGTGGGTTCCTCATAGAATTTTGGTCCTAAATCACGAAACGCTGATTTAAATTTTCTCACTGCCGACGTCTTCTGGTCTATGTGGATGACTGACATCGCCAGTGGCAAACGTGACTTCGTTTACATAAGTTGAGGAGTTCAATTAATACGGTACAGGAGCTAGTTGCCTTAAACACCTGGAGGTCATATTCTATACCAAAAAATTAACAATAAAAAGCGGGCAAAACTTCACACCAAAAGCGAAGATGCATTTCAACACTAGCACCATATAGGATTTCAGGAAACGGAATTCCTATCCCACATCGCATCTTAACAGAATTCCACAATAAAAGGGGATGTAGTTCAATTTTTTCCACTACTTTAGTAGAGACTCAAATAAGTTACTACAACGGTCGTGGAAGCGAGTACTGGCCTGTTGCGAAGCAAGATGGCCCGTGTGGGAACAGTTGCTAGGGACATGAGAACCTTGGCTCGCAGACGGTGAAGAGAGGGAAGGCGACGCCGACCCCGCCTCGACTGCTTTAATAGTGGCTGAGGTGTCGTATCTGCCCCGCAAGTACTTTAATCAGTATTCCAGGAAATTCCCCCTATGTCGAAGGAGCGTTCAATAAGTAGTGTAACATTATTTCCTCGACCAATTTGGCTTGAACAACTGCGGACTTTGTTGTGGGACACTGTGGAATATTCCCATTTCAGGCCCTGTAGTTTCATGAAGTTCCGACAGGTGGCGGCGCTATACGTAGCCTTCAAAATGGTGTCTATAACGGGGGTGCGTTCCAAGCAGAGTGTCGCAGGTATTCACAGGCGCTTGAAGAATGTCTACGGAGGCCTGGCAGTGAAAACAATTAGTGAGGTCGCGGAAACCTGGTGACCTCCCGCGTGCCGGACGGCAGCACACGGGCGTGGGTCTCGCAACATTGGAACGTGCGGACAGGCTAGAGGTGATCGATGGATCACAAACACCTCGCTGCACAACTGGCCTCGCCCAAGTCCGTCCTCAACCAACCACACAGGCCGGGTCTCGCGCCATTCTGGCTCAATGAACGATACACTCCTTGGGAGGCAGTACGTGGATGTTGGGGAGGTTACTGTGATGCACCGGTGGAGTGGCACTGTGCGAGCATACGAGCCCTCGCAGTAAGATGGTGTAAGGCTGTCGCATTGATCGGAGATTTTATTGAAGAAAATAATGGGATTTGGTAGCCGAAACAGTGAGGAATAATACGGTGTATTGGAATCCTGAAAAAACCAACCTCCTTCCAGAAAAAAATGTCTTACCTTTCTTATTGAACGTAATGGGCAATAACTATACCGTCAAGGAAGTAGTGGCCATTGTAATATTTCTGGCTTATTCAGCCATCATATTAGGCTCCAGAAAAATATTTCCAGGGCAGTGGAGATGCAAGAAGCATAGAGATGACGCAATGTGGGATGATGTACCGGTGACAGATGTTAGATTCGGTACCATTCCCGTGAGAAAGACCGCCTGCATGATGCTACTGCTCTGTGATTGGCTTCTGTGTTCGGCGGTAGGGCGCCAAAACGTTAAACTTGCTATTATTAATTAAACTTGTCATCCAAATTACTTTTCTTTTAATAAACATCTCTCAACAGCCAGCTATCAGTCAGTCATTTCAAAATTATTAAAATCAAAGTACTACTAAAACAAAAGACTGCCGATATTACTTCCGATGCACTTCGGTGGCGTTCGGGTCAGGCCTTGCTGGCTTGGCGCGCGAAGTGTCTTGGGCAGTCCGGGTCTCCAGTTCTGACCGTTCCAGTAAACAGACATGTTGTCTGTCATAGCAGTACTTGTTTTATGCAATTTTATTTACTACAGTTCCGACCGTCGCTAGATACAGACATGTTCTCTGTAATAGTATTTGATTCATGTAATTTTATTCTCCAGTTCTGATTATTGCAGTAGACATGTCTGTGGCAGGATGTATTTCATGTTATTTTAGCCAGATATAATGACTGTGGAAAGATATGTTCAATACGTTGTGATCAAGAATAATTTGTCGTGTCTGTATCAATAAAAACGCGAGTGGCATCCCAAATGAGTTATAGTTTATTCGCAGCAGCAGTTCCTTGCGAAGTTAATTTCAGCCTCCAGAAAAAGAATCTACGACCTGCGTGCTGTTTTCTGCACTGGGGACATCATCATCATCATCATCATCATCATCATCATCATAACAGCAGGTTAGTGAAGTGTACACAGGGCAGTGGAAACAACTAGGCAACTCACGTGTACTGCATGCATAGTACAAAAGTGCTCAGTGACACGTCGTCTGCAGTAATGCAGAGCTAAAGAAGGATGAAAGTATTAACACTATCTCACTTTTATTCCTTTTTCTTGCTGTACCAATACAGATATATAAATAAATGAGCAAAAAGGCTTAACAATGTGGAAGAAATAGGAGGAAAAATAAGAAAAACGGAGGAAGACAGGAATAGAAAAACCACTGATCAAGTGCGAGTAGAACCCTCACTTCCGTACAAATTTGATCGTTTACGTAGACAGATCAACCATTGCGAGAATCGAGTAGCTGTACGATTCTTGCTTGTTACGGATGTGTATAATATCAAAGACATCGGTCCCAGGATTTCCAAGACTTTCAAAAATATTTTATGTTTTCAGTTAAATTTTTTGTGTATTTTCGCCTTTGCTCTTGTAATTCCTGTGAAAATGGGATCTCAACGAAGAGACGGAGGGACAGACAAAGGAATCATCAGAAGGTTCAGTTTCTATCGACTGAGGTATAGAACCCTAATAGACAGAGGGAAAAAATGAACGTCAATTTAAGTAGTTGCCTTCTCTTTCACTACGGTACTTATTTACAACGGCATAGATTTGAAAGTATATCCTGTCCTCTGTTGTTACGGCGTTTGAAACCGTGTAAGTAACACTAGGCTGTCCACCCGAAGATACGCTTGCGGGTTTCCAGAAAACATCGTTCACTAACAGGACATACGCTACAGAAATTATAATGCACCTTTCACTGAACCCACTTTCTCCACTGGCACTGGTGCCTAACTAATATCCGCGCACGTAAGCCGGCCAGCGCTCTCGCGGCGATAAGGCGTCTTATCTGCGAGACAACAATGGCACCGGGGTTTGCCCTCACTAGTTCCTGCTCTCTCGCGCCGTCATACAGACGTGGAAACGAGCCAGCGAGACACACGCTAACAGAAAGCGATCGACGTGAGATGTCACAGCAATGGTTGATACACGCCGTAATGTCAGCAACGTAACGCCAGACTGTGTGGACTATGACTTTACCATTCCGTCGTGAAAATTCTACGGTGAACGGCACACAGATCAGCTTATGCTACTAGCTGGGCCAACGAACAGTAGAAAACGAAATTCCAGCAAGGTGTTACCGAGGACATCTGGCGTCGGACGGTCCTCCTCAGAATAGGGCCATACTTGGGACACGTAGCGTCTGCAGCGTACTACTATACACATAGTTTAGCACGGTTTAGCTTTGAAATATTGGTATAAAGAGTCAGCTAGATCGATAAGTGGAGACGAGCCGGATGGTGAGAGAGTCATCTTGCATCCGCAATGCACAGAACTGTCTACCTGGGCACCACCTAGGACTGTTGATATTTTAAAAAATACTGGAAATCCTATACATCGATGTTTAAAAAGGTGTTGCTTGACACCAGGTCTTTTCTAAGTTTGTTTAGAAAATGCGCTGGGAAACATGTTGTCTTAGGAAAGTAACTAGCTGTCAAATCAACCAAAAACGTTCCTTCACCTCTAGTTACACGGTCTCGAGCACATTAACTCGAGTCTACACAAACCTGTTCCCAATCAAATGGTGGTTGTGGCGCTAACACGCAAAATTAAGACCCCACGGGGTGCCGCCGTGGAACAATAACGTAAGTGTTTTCGGTTACGTGCCTATTGTAATCGTGAGTTGACGCACGTTCCTGTCGAGTATGACTGCTGAAGCTTTCCTGGCACGGTATGTTTTGTTAGGTTTGCCCCCAACATCCTCAAGTAAGTATTTCGTAATATTTCTGCATTTTGGATGGCCATTACGTTCAGAAGCGGGAGCGAAGCCAGAGAGAACGCCCGTTCACAGGTCTGAGGAAGGCCGTGGTCGTGGCTTCTCAGCAATTCTACTTCATATTTTTAGATAGTTGCCAGGCGAAATGCCGAAACCTAACTAATCTGAGGATCTGGACGCACAGCCGTCACAAATACCATCCCATTCTTCACTCTGCCGCGAACACAGCGCGTGACATACTTTCTAGTCGTACCAAATAGCTCCCAGATCGTGACAGACCTCACCTTTCCTCATCACATTTTCAACGTGACCTTAACACTGGTACAGATGGAGAAATTACAAGCAAAAATATACGTTCCAGAGTTACCATCTACAGTCCAGGTAACATGCGCATACCCCCTGTAAGAGTAGAGATGGGAAGAAGCGAACATGTACGGCTGGTTTTAGGCATAGTAAAATAATTTTTTGCAATTACACGTCTGAGGACCCGATAGACACTGTAATCCCCCGTACCACAGTTGCCATAGCACAGTTGTCGATAGATGAGCCGATACAAGATTGGGCAGCTCCAGAGAGAGAGAGAGAGAGAGAGAGAGACTGCATTGGCGCAATGCTCGTATTAGTTCACATTGGCGTCTCAGAAAGAGCGAGCTGTTCGGGACTGCGGCGGCTGGCTGCTCGCTGCGTGTACTTTCCACTGCAGCCAATCACCAGCGGCAGAGCGTGCCGGGCTGCAAGCGCTAAGTGGAGCGCGCCCCGCCTGCTGCCGCCGGCTGGCACTGCAGCGCAGATAGCCGTCTGGCCAGCTGCTGCGCGGCCCTCACACTGGTGAAAACCGCCGGATTAGGCGTCAGACAGAACGGAAGTGGCTCAAGTCCAGTCCACTTCTCTTATGCGGTATTTTTCATTGTCACAACAGTGATGATCATTTTTTTGAAAAAATTACTATGAAGTTCACTACTATCAAATCTCTAGTACATCAGGGTATAACAAATCAGTAAAAAGTAATTAAAATTGAAACGGTGAGTTGGAAAGGAGTCATTTGTCGCAGAAAAATTTCTCAGAAGAGAAAATACTGTTTTGTTACACAATGGGTTTAAGTACGGTGTCTCGAGTTATATAGCAATTAACCCCAGTGTGAAACAATATACACCATTACAACACACTTTAGCCATAGTGTGTGTTCAGTAATCCAATTTGAATGCACTGGAGATGAGCCCTTTTCGAACGTGACGATAGGGCAATTGGCGCTTTGTTTGCAGTGGAAGGAATGTATTACTTCATATTATTCGTATTTATTATAGCAATAGAAAGAGTTTTCCGAGCATACAGGTTCATTAATTAAGCACCCACAATACAACCACAATCAAAATACAACAAAGCAGACAATTGTGGGTACATATGAATCATCTGTATCTTGTCCATCCATCGCTGTTCACTGACAGATACTGTTACAAAACGGTTTCTGCTGGTCTGGTATCTACTTTCTTTTTTACTGCATAGGTCCACTACGTGCTTATTCATCTTTAAGATCTGACTTATTTCCTTCTATGAGCAGTGATTCCATCAATGAAAGGCCTGCCTTCAATAATTATAAGAGAACTGCTGCAAGAAATGAATTGGTTCTATGCAGATATCGAAAACTTTGTTTTGATACCATAAGAGCAGATTACGGTAGTATCCCTTTTGTAGCAGCTGGTCCAACACGTCTTTAAATCCACAATATTTTTTTTTCCACTTTTATGACGCTGAGAAGACAAACGTAACAGCTTCATCAATCAATCCGGGCATGGCCCCTTCTTTAACTCAATACCCATCTCACGACCATTTCGTTTATGGCTAATGTTATACCAAACGATGCGTACGGATATACAGATAAGGTATCTTCGGCAAACTTGGAGATTAAAATTTGTGGATATAGTCCCTTCTAAAGCTCACCAGTTCAATTAATAACCACAGGAGTCAATACAAGAAAGCATAATTTTTTTACCATTTTTACTTGTCATGTATGCGCTTTAGTGAATGATCAACTCAATATAGTTCAGAGAAGTATATGAAGACACTCTGCATAGGAAGTGGTAATTTAGATAGCATTACCAGGTGCCATGATGTAGCAGTGAGGCTGCAACTTTGATGCTCGCGACATGTCTGTTTCGTCGGTGTTAGAGCACAGAAAAGGTGTTAATATATTACGGTGAGGTAACGACAGACATTTAGCGTAGGATAGCTGCTCTTTAACCACAGTTTTTTGTAGAGGAATCTATGTATGCGTTATCGCACAGCCAACAGTGATACCTCAGTTACTTGGAATGGGTAATGTCTCAACCAATCAGAGGCGTGATTCAGCTACTAACAAGTTTAGCTGTAACATTTTTTTCTTATATTGTCGTTTGTTTTCGAAGTTTCTGAGTTTGCTTCCGCACGCTTTTACAATCTATGTGTAGTTGAATGAGAAAGTCGTTAGTAACATCTTCCGTTTTGTAGCTCAATATGCTTACATTATGAAACACCAGTAACAGATGGTTTCACTCACTGGCAGCTCAATAAAAATGAATGAAAAAAAAGTGATTGCGTACCGCTAGCGGGGTATTATACTGACATACAAACTCTAATGTGTGTAGAAATTTTAGCATTGCCATAGGACGTATGTATGAAAGTCGACAAGAAGTGTAAGCACTGTCCAGGCACGCTAATCTCGCCGGGTCCTCGGTAGCTAATCAGAGGTACGCCCAGCGACTGCAGTGTTAAAGCGGAACCTCCCACAAAGGGTCTCTCGTCTTGCGCATCACAAACTTGCCTCCTTTAAAAACCTGCAGAGGCCAGGCTTTACAGAGGGGCTCGGAGACAAAGCCAGCGTTTTAATACGCCACAAGGCAGGCAGACTGTCTACTGGCTGCGCAGCATAGGTTGTCTTTTTCACTTCCATATTACTATCAGCCTGACCCCATTCAGTACGGATCCTTCATTCTGCATCGGAATTCACGATTTCGTGTAACTTCTCGATACATTCAAAGTGTGTGCTTGACTTTGATCCACCATAGACTTCGCTGGTGAGTAAGACGTCCATCTTGAAAAGATACTTTGGAGTGTGTGACAGCCACTCGCCGCAACACGTGTACCCTGAGGACTGCCAGTGCACACTGTCGAGAAATCTGGAGGGTGGAAACGTTGGTGAACTCGTTAGTCCTCCCTGCGCAGTTCGGTCGGGAAGAGCGCTCTTCATTTGACGTATGCACTGTCACAGCTTCAGTTTAAAGGATAGCCGATTCCAGAACTACCTATAATAAACCTGTAACACTCTTTGGACCCCAAATATCTTACAAATACTTTCCCGCGCTGGAATGGAAACAAGTAATAGAAATCGCACTGACAACTGGCAGCAACTGAACAGAATGCCAGCTGCCATATGTCACGTCCGTGAGAGAGTGCTACAGGTGGCAACGCCGGGCGAGCGTGAGCGCGTGTGTGTCGCTTTTCGGCCGCAAACGAGTTGGGCAAACTGGTGAACATCAATGCCAAGTCCGACAGTCGCAATTACGCAACTCAAGGTGAGCCAGCGACCTAACGCACGGTTGGAAACTCTGTCACCTTCCCGTTAGTGGAAACCCCGTGGGCATGTCAGCTCGGGCGAAGGCACTTTAAATGATTCGCGCTCTCTGGGACAACAACAAATATAAGTTTTATTTCCGTTTTCCCGATGATCACATTTCACGACCCACAAACCTATGGTGTAAATACTAATTTAACGGGTTTTAAATTTCGATATAAATTGCACTTCGCCCTGCCTATTCCTAACTGTTGTCCCAGTTGTTAACCACAAAGATAAATCACTCAGGGTTCGGACCCTTACTGACTCACTGTTAACCTGTAGTAGCTAAAATCAATTTACAAATTTATCTTATCTCAAAAAATCCGTCTAAGTACATTGACTAAATGTGTTTCCGGGGCACAGCAGCGTATCATGAACTGTTTAACGATATGAAAGTGTGTTACAAATTGTGTATTGAGATTTTCAACTTTGAAGTATTTATATCTAAAGATACTGTATTCAAAAAATCACGTGGGCAAGTGGAAGTAGCACCTCAGGGAAAGGAAAAAATATAGAAATATAATCTAACCACGTGTTTTTCTTCGAAGAAAATGATTTAGAAAGTCGGTATTAGGCAGTTTAACAGGCTCTGAATTGGAATTTTTTTATGGCTCCTTAGGAGTCAGCATTCGCCTTCCAAAATATTAAAATTACTCCATACTGCCAGGTCTAGATCCCAACCCTCCCTCAAAAAAAAAAAAAACTGTCGTATGGGCGCCCTTTATCACTGCGATGCACTCTCCCGATAAATGAAACCTGCTTCGAAGAAGGTTGTATATCACATTAGCAAAGTTCACTTTTCACTGGAATAAAGAGGGCCATTACACGAGGCATGCTACCATAGCAACTGTTTACAAGTTGAGCTATGTGTAGTTGTAAAAATTTGACTATTCTGGAAGAACGTTGCATTGACCCTATCAGTGACACTGGCGAACGTGACTGCTTGAAGCTTCACTGCAAACGATACTGAATCGTTAAACAGAAGCACAGGAAGGGAAATAGATCCATCAAACTGGAAGCACAATATCAAGAAAAGTAGGAGGAGCGATAAAAAATCCTATTTCTAAAGCTGCTAAGTGGTGTAGTGGTAATGGAAAAGATTATACTCAGTGGAGTCCATCTTTGTACACTAGTGGCAATTTTTGGAATGGGTGGAGTGCTAATTTGCAGAGTGTAGCTTCCTTGTATAATCGTATGATATTGAGCAGAGTTGTTATTAAAATTTGGGACATGTGCGTCGAAACTATAGTGAAAATGGTACGTAAAAGAATGGTGTTTATCATTAGAACGTAAAAATTTTACATTAAAATAATTTTCTCGGTCTTGCCGTTGATTTTACAGTATTATAGCGAAGTATATTGTTTCAGGATGCAGCTTTCTGCCTTGGGACCGTGCTTCTGCATTACTGGAGAAGAAAGAAAAGTAACGGATGTCATGATTACCTATGAATGGAGGTATGGAATATCTGACAACGTTACAGAAAAAAATTGGGCAGAACGATTTTGCTGCTGTCAATAGTCTTGAATTTATTATGAAGTCTGATCCAAAACTTGAAAATTACTATTTATATGTCTGAATATGAATGCACATGATTCAAATGCAATGTCATTCAGAAGAGCTCCTTCTTTTACTGAAAGAGAAAACGGGCTGGCTTGGGATATGAAATTACGTTTATGCACAATGTAGATAATTTGATGTGAACTTACCTTCAGAGTAAACAGTTTATTTTTCCTCTGTATAGTTTTATTTTAATTATTGCTTCTTGTCCTAAACAGAACTAGTCTTATCTTCGATGTTAATTAAATAAATACAGATAATTATTTCCACATGTCAACTATTATATTCTTAAGACTTTCCATTATTTTCGCTATTTTTAACAGAAATTCGTGTTTGTTTGATATGGCCCACAATGTTATTTCACATTTTCTTCTACAGAACAAGCAAAGTTCTTCCACAGAAATCTACGTAAAAATTAAAGTAACTTTCCAAATATTGTATAGCATGCGAAATGCATGTTGATGTTCTGTAAAACATACTGTATCTCTTCATCGTACATAATAAAATTTATAAATAAATAGTACTGAAGGGAAAGAACAATTACTTTTACTACCTCAAAAATTATGAAATTGTGATATACAACCTTCTTTAAGTGAAGTCTTCAAATATTACCATCGAACGTATTATGTGGTTACTTAGTATTATTGCTAGCTACGAAGTTTTTGCAGTCTTCTGTCATAAGCAATACCTCTGATGAACGTTAACATCTGTCGAACCGGGAATGTGTGTTTCAGTGAGGAGAGGTTGAATGTATAGACAAAAGAAAAAGCTTTGAAGGTAACCTACGCAAAAGATAACGCAGTTCATTAACACGAAACGCTTCCAGGATTAAGTCATCCGCTAAAAGGGGCTTTGCTATATCGTAAGGTATCGTGGTTAGCTGTGCAATAGCCCGCCTGTGTTTAAGTGATCAGCACTTATCGGCTCACCGCAATAACGGCGCCACACACAGCCAATTAATTGGAACGGCCAGCGTGCAGTGTTAGGGTCTTCACATTAAATCCACACCTATACCATTCGGTTATTTCGTTATGTTCGGCTTTCTTGGAAAGCTGCAAGTGTTTATGATACAACGCGAAACCTGAGTGTCAGTGAGGATCTATATGGTTGTTAATGAAGAATAAAACTGACAAACTTTGTATCCACTGTCTTTGCTGCAGACCCAGGTATCTAGACAAGTTTTCGGCAACTGGCAGTGTCAATTTTTCTCCGTCATCGAGTATTTGTTGGGCTACTGAATAACTTAATTTTTAAACTAGACGGCGTACTTTAAGTACTTTCCATAACTGTCCTAAAATACCTCTTAGTATCTGTAACTAAACATTTCAGTAAGGAAGTTCGTAAGGTATCCTAAATACGAGCTGTTAGCTGGTAGGGTGGAATTTCAGTCTCTCCACCATATACTATGTTTCTGCCATTAGTACTTATCTCGTATATTTTATAATTTTCAGAAGTGCAATGTCTTCCTTCTATAGGCAGATAAGGACTAGTCTATAAGCATACAGCATAATAATCCGTCGTTGCATCTCTTGCCGTAAATCATCTTTTGATATACATTTATTGTCGCGTGCATGGGGGCCCCATCTCAGGCTGAAGCTGTCGTTCTCAGCATTTGGAATAAAAAAAATTATTAATGAATTTATATCGCGCGGTGTTTGCTCTAGCTTTAGCAGGTTTTGTGTGAAGTTCATTTCACCATACTGTTGTTCTGCTTTGACCAATGACAACACTACCGGCACCATTATTTAAGAACTATGTTTAATGGTAGACTGGTTAGGAGTGTTTCTAAAGTTCTAGTTCAGGTTGGAAAGAGATTGTGAATTAGGGAACATATGATTAAAAAAAAACCATTGGGAATTTCTTAGTAAAATGTACGTCCTCACTGAAAAGTTTTTAGACCACATTGTGACCTATTAGATTCAACTTTTTAAATACATTTAAAGGATTTGATTAAAAAGCGTCCCCCCGTCCAAATCGTTTATTGCCACAAGAATTCCCATAACCCGTTAATTTAAATACACGCAATTGATTCCTTAATTACACGAATACGTAGTACTGCGAACTGGTTGCCTGACAGAAAGCTTCACTGGTTATAGTTGATTGATGGTATCGTATTCTACAATACTGTGGTGTCTGCTGCTCGATTTTAAGAATCACATTGCGTTCACTTTCACAAAGCGTGTGGCCACGATCAGGACTACCACGAAACAAAAGGCGAACACGAACAAGCCAGGGCAGCAGCTGCTGCGCACACATGCCGTGGAGCGCGCGCGAGTCTTCCTGCCGCGGACTCACCTCTCCGCAGGCTGGAGATCCGCACCCTGCACGACGGGGTGGCCGAGCCGTCCCGCTCTCGCTCCTTGGACCCGTGTGCTCCCATGTTTCACCGTCGCCGGACACTTCACACTACACTGATTCCACGCACACGCACGCTGTCTCGGACAAGTCACTCGATAGTCTTTCACACTTAACACAGCCGGCAAAACACTGGGTCGGTTCGTTAAGGACGAGGATACGGAAAGACTGCTTCCAGCTTACTGCTAGGAGCAGTACACCGTTGCAAGAGGACTGTTAGTTCGTGATTTTCTTTTCTGTTATTTGTCAGGCGAAGAGAGAAGGAGGTAAACTGGAGGCACCCCGAAGCGTTTAGGGCTACCGCTATCTTTAAAATGATGCTGTATTTTCGTCAGAAAATATAAAGAAGCGATAAGCTCTTGAAAAGTTGCCGAATTATCCCGTCAGCGCCGGTGCTAAAGTGTGACAGGACATTCGGGGGGGCAGAATTCTTCGGCAGACTGCGTGTTTCGGAGCGGCCGCTTCATCGCCGCTCCGGAAGGCTGGGCCAGCGCGCTCAGCTCAGCCTTGACCCCGACCAGAACGCGCCGGTCGCACACACTGCGCGTAGCGCCGACCGCCACTCGCTGCCGACTTCGAAAGTTCGCACTGCACACCGCGAGTGTGCCGGTTGGCGACTGTCGTGGTCTACGGGACGGGCACTGGGTTCTCTCTGCTCACTCGGAGAGTCAGGTGGAAGGAGGAGGCGGGCCACGGGGGGAGCTGGCGGCGACGGCAAACAGGGAACACCTGTTAGGACCGCGGCGCTAAGCAGACGTTTATCACCGCAGAAGGTCGTCCGCCGGCACACTGGCAAACACCTAGCACCGAACACGCTCGGGATTAACAGCACCGGTGCCTTACGAAAGGAAAAAAGAAAAAAACGACTCAGAAAATTTCTGCAAGAACACTACCAGTAGCTAGTAGGGGAAGAACGTACCGTTCTAGTTTGTTGTACGTAAGATGAAGTGGGGCAGAAAGTATTCGTGATAACCGCCAACGCCACCAGCAGGGTGTGGCCGAGTGGACGGAAACGGCGTCTGGCAAGTGGGGGCAGTACTGAAACAAAAGCAAAGGAAAGGAGACGCCAGTGTCTCCTCGCAGGAGGAAATAGAAACTGGAGCGCTTGAAACAGAGCCAAGAGTGGTCCAGCTGCCTCTGGAGAGGCGCGGAAATAGTCCAGACGGTGCTGGGTAAGCTACTTCACTGCCGAAGACGGCGGACTCTACTTTCCGTTCAGACTATTTTGGTAGCGATGTCTACAGGACCCAGCTGCGAATAAGTCGACGATACTGTCCAAGTGTATGACCTAACAAGGTGACAGTTCTTCAACAGCCTCAAACGTTAAGTACACTCTACAACCACATGGACGGTTATCGTGGAAGCCTATCAATACTAAAAACAAAACAAACAAAGAAAACTAGCCTACTACGAAAACAATTCCGTGTATGCTTCACTCAGTAACGAGCTGCACTCTTCAGTAACTCCCTTTATCGTCAGTTTGCCAACATGTTTATTGTTTCTCCCTCTGAGAACCGAGCTTCTGATGTAACGAAATTCTTGTCAATGCTAGCTCACTGACAGCCAGAAAGAGTAGTGAACACCGTGTCACGTCTGCACGCCGCTGTCGATACGAGGCGGCCTACGTCCCCCGAGGCAGTGTTTTCCGCGCACGGCAGGTAGTGTCGCCGTTGTCGCAGGCCCGCCAGCACGCAGTGGCACACACACCCCACCTCCCCTCGTCCTCACGCGTGGCTGTCCCACGCTGCACTGCCGGCAGCCGGCCGCGTGCCGCCGCCGCAGCAGCAGACGGACGCGGCCTAGTTCCGCGTCTGGCCGCCAGGGCGCTCGCCTCGCTCAATACCGCCGGCGCGGCGCACCGCGCGACCACTTGCCGGAGGTCCGCGTTCGACTCCCGGAGGCTCACCCCCCCCCCCCCCCCCCCCGGCGGCTCACTCCATTGACCCACTTTGAGGGCGATTACAAGCTCATGTGCCATGTTAACACTCGCGCCGTCCCTACTGGTCCTCAGAGTACGGCAGAAAGCGAAAGGAATCCGCGCTATCGGTTAAGCGGCACATCAGTATTCCTCATTCTTCGACACACAACCTGATCGCCCACTAGAACTTCTTGTCTGATATACTGAAAATCAAGACATGGATGGAAGGATATAAAAATGGGACTAGCTAGATGTTTCGTTGCAAAAAGCTACCTGTTGCCCCTCATGTGCGATATATATCGTTACCTATGATGCATTTCAAATATTAAACCGGACGATTCCATCCATGCCAGATTTCACTCACTTCTCATGCATATGGCAAAAACACCACTTATCGGAAACCACGAACTAAAATTGTTCTCTAAGCAGTACATTCGATGGCTTTGCCAAACTCTTTGCAGATGTCAGTGTAAATCGACCATGTGCTTCTTGATTGCTCTGCGAATGTTCTTGTCAAAGCTAATGAACCTTCACTAACTCAGAAGACAGTGCACTGGTTCCAGGTTGGGTAAGATACTTTGTTTTCGAGGATTTGGTTCTTGGCCGAACAGTACTTCACCAGTAGATGCCAGTTTAAAAATAAACATCCATCATTAGCATATATCTCTCATATTTCACCAAAACGTCACTGCATTGCGGCAGTTTTGCAGCATCACAATTCCAGGAGCGATTTTGACATTCGCACGTATACACCGTTCACGAAATTTATTTCGAGCCCGCAACTGTTTAAGCCCTTTTGTAGATGCATTGGGACATGCGCACCATCTGTATCGTGTTGGAAGCGCATATCGAGACGAACAGTGCCAATTACAATTCTGTAAGGAAGTCTCCGCACTTAAATCGAAGCTCACTACAATACCAGAAGGTCTTCAATATGATCATGTATTTACAGATACAGTCATTATTTTGACATAGTATCAGCACTGCTGATACACTCAGTCATATTGCCAAGAATACCAACAATAACTTTGTTTACGAGAATATAGACCGTTTTGCAGAACACCACCACGGCTGCAAGGAAAATAACATGGTGTGCGTGAAGGGGCACCATGGTATCAAGCACAGTGAGATTTTACATCTACTTCTATACTGTGCAAAGCACCACGACGCACACGCAGAGCCTATCTCCCAGAGTTTCTTCCCGTTCCATTTAAGTACTGATCGCGGGAAGAATTATTATTTGGACGCTTCTCTGTGTGTGCAGTAATTATTCTAATCTTCTCCTCACTATCCCTATGTGAGCAATACGTAGGGGGATTCCTAGAGTCGTCATTTAAAGCCCCTACTTGAAATTTTGTTAGTTGACTTTCTCGGGGTAGTTCACATATTTCTCAAGAGTCTTCCACCTTCAATTCCTCCGACACACTTAACCAATATTCTGAAACCGGTTGCACTAGTGATTTGTAAGCAATCTTCTTGTACTTCCGCGGTATTCTACTACGCTCTCGCTAATGCTATCCACTAGGGAGCAAAGACGTATCAACATGTTCCTTATATGGACCTTCTGCAAGGTTTGAGGCGACCGATCGCAGTCTTGTAGGCCAGCAAGTGGCGCCTTACCATCAAAGAGCAAGACATTAAGCTGTACCACCAAGCAACGCAGGACTGTTGCATTCCCTTGTTATGTACAACAGAAAATTTACGTTCATCGTGTTAAGACGCCGCTTTTAACCACGGACGTTTCCGACTGCCCCGACAGGATATCAGGCACAACTAATTTGAATAGCCCCAACGCGATCGTGGCGCGGAGGAGTACATCGAGCACATTTGTTTTCTACTGCCTACTGCGATACCAAGCGACACCCAGCTTCCGCAGTATTTAGTGCTTCGTAGAGTACAGTTTCCTACCAGAATAAAGACACTAGTCACCGCATGATCTGACACAGTATGAACATGTATAAGACACATAACTGTTTAGCGTTAGAGCACTTAATGATCTCAAGAAGTGGCGATTAAACGCCAAGAGCTGCTGATAACATTTCTTAATTTGGAAAAATTTCCGGTTCACGAACCATCATCAGGTTCCTAAAAGAATTTATATTAGACGATATCTAATCAAGAATTAGTCACTGTTTTCACATAATAATATAAATTAATGGCTAATTACAAAGCAGCACAGTCGAAACAACGTTGGCAACTTTCGGGCCTGCCCACTTTGATGAAGCCCTTACACAGCCTCCTTGCAATTTCGATCACTCCCCATGCGATTTCCATATTTTCGAACCCTGCTGGATGTTTGTCACCGTCGATGTGCTTCGGACGAAGGTGTGCATGCCTGTGTACAGTCACGGCTTCGTAGGTAACCGCATACATTTTTCTATGAAGGCAAAATGGGATAAATGTATTAACAGTTGTGGAGAATACTTTGGAACACTAAACAGTTTACTTACATTTTTTCCATCTGTCTCGTTTTCATTTGATTGCTCCTTATACATTGAAAGGACGGGACGGTATGGCCCCACACGACAAACGTGGGAAAGGCGTTCGCTTTCATTCCAGTCAAATGAGTTGCACCCCACGATCGCGCTTGGCGCTTGGAGTCGAGGAGACATTGCTCCAGGGAAGTACAAATATTTGTTAATGTGCGTTTTCTACATCAAGTGTGTAAAGTTCCTGCTGCATTACCTGTTCTTTCGAAAAATAAGTGCTACTCTCATTCGTCGCATTTGCAAAAACATCGAGCAGTCCCTTCCGCCGAGCGTGTTTTTTAAAGTGGGTAGTTGAGTTTTTGAACAAAGACTCTTGATGGTTCGCCTTCCAGCCACAGTCTGATTTTTGGGGAACCGTGTCTCAATTGCCGTAGCGCCATCTATTCTGAGCATCTCGCTACTTACTTTGTCACGCAGCTTCTCTTACTTAATTGGTTACATTTTGTGTCCTCATTTTGTCTCGTTGACTGAATTTGTGAGCTCCCCAGAGAAGGAGAGTTTCTGTTTTTTGCGCACAGTCTTCCATATTATTTGGTATCTCCCCACAGTGGTAGCGTCAATTTCTAGTTTGATATGTTTGGAGAACCGTGCTCTATTTTATGTAAATTAGGTCTATCACTGAGAACAATTAAATCTCCGTTACTCGCAATCTTGACTACAACTCTTTAGTGTCCCACAACGTTTCATTGGTCAGGCGACCCACAAATCTCTGTGTGTAAAAGGCTGTGTCCAGACTGACTCCTCATCCCAATCCAGATCGCTAAGGATAGAAACTTGACATTTGGAGAGGATGTGTATCTTATACTGTGAGCATCATTTAAGATGGGATTGTGCGAAATTCCACTCCTACGGATGTGAAATATGGAATCAAAAGCTTTTTGCAAGTATGCGCTGGTAAGGGAACCTTTAAGCTAGAACTACGAAAACTGGTTTTAGGTTTCTCAGTCAGAAAAAAATCACGTGTTTCAGCAATTTTGGAAATTCAACCACTGTGGAGGTAAAATACTGAGTGAAAGTTTTTTTGAAAACAGGTACTAAAAAACTGGTAAAGGATTTTAAAGGCTACATCTATGACAGTTGGTACTTGACTTCTCGGTTAGAAATTAAAAAAAAAAATACGTGTTTCAGTGTTTCTAAAAATTTAACCCCAGAGGGAGTCAAGTGCATAGGGGTTGAAAACTTAAGAAAATATTTCATTACATTAAAAAAATTAAAGCTAAATTTATGAAAACTATTTCACTTCTCGGTTAGATATAAAGAAACATTTGTTAGAGGACGAAAGTTGCCATGTAAATATCTCCACAAGAACGCAAAAAGCATGATTAACAAACGATTTAGACTTCAATTACGAGAATCGCTTTTTGGTCAGAAATACAATCGGAAAAGAGCATGCTTATATGTTAATTGGCGTGGAAAACGTAGGTGTCGCAGTTTGTGAACAACATAAAAATTCTATTAAATAAAAACAAAAAATCTCTGCGGGCCATACAGTGTACGCGATCGAAGCAGCGGCCGCTAAGCTAATAATGAATGTGCTGGTAATAAATGTAGGAATAACCTATCGTATTCGTAAACTATGCTCTCAATGTGACGGTATTTCAGTTGTGCACAGGGGTTAAACTAACTGGTCAGCAACTTAAATTCACAAAACGGATCGAGCATTGCACTCCGTCTTGCACTATTACAGATTTCATTTGTTGACCAGCGAGAGTAGTTTCGATTTTCCCTTGGTCTATAGGTAGGGTTTACTGTGTTTCTCGATTCTAAGGCTGACGAACTTTAACACAGAGATTACGGCATTCACTGTGAAAGAAGTGACACGCGACAGATGAAAATCCTAGGCTGCTGGACCCTGGAGCTCTAGGTCTGGCGTTCCACATACAGCTGCTTTCGATGCAAATCACTTTCTATTTGTTCCAGTATTTGTACATCTTAATCACCATTCAGACACTCCTGAGTGTCTAAGAATGCGAGTAGACAACATTCAGCGAATATTGTGGCTGGGCGATCTAGAGGGCATGAACAGAGAAAATCTTATTTCACAAACGCATGCAGAAAAAGCTGTAAGGCTACGCCGCGGTAATTTTCCCGGTGCTTCTTCAGCTGTTCACGCTATGTATGAAGTCCCTAGTGTGCCCTGTTTTCTGCCTTCTTCGGCTGACGTGAAATGCAGTTTCTAGAATGTATTTACTGTCCAGTGTCGACTCGAGTCTGGGAGCTGTCTGCTGCAGTGGACGGAAAAAGAACATTATGCTTTAGCGAATCGTCTACAACGGTGCACGTTAGAGACTGAGAAAAAGCTCCCATTAGTGAATCACATCTGCTGTGTGCTTTCCAGACAAACCGCCTGGACCTACAGGGCTGCCGTTGCGACTTCTCAGTATCCAGCGGCTTCATCCGCCAAGACCCGTGCGGAGCTTTCCAGTTCATCCGCCAGATCGTACAGTGAAAAGTAGTGGCCCTTTAACACCCATTGGGGTATATCCGACATTACTTTTACGTCTTACGATTTCTCTTCGTTGAGAATGATGTGTTGTGTTCTTTTAGTTGGGCACCTTCCACAGCTCTGATATTTCGTACGCCTGTATTTTGTCCGTCAGGCGAGAGTGCGGACCTGTACCGAACGCCTTCCAGAAGTCAATGCAAGCACACGCCACTTACGTGAGCACGGGCATCTACTGTCTTCCGGGTCTCGTGGACGAACAGAGCGGGCTGGATTTCACACGATCGTTGTTTTCGGAATCCATGTTGATTCCTACAAGAGAACTTCGATCTCCAGAAATTTTATGGTACGCGAACAGCAACGTGTTCCAATCTTTTGACGCCAGCGATATGGGCCTATGATTTTGCGCGTATGCTGGACGACACTTCTAGAAAACTGGAACGACCCGTGTATCCTTTCCAATCACTGGGAAGGCTCCAGTCCTCCAGTAGCCTACGATACACCGCTGCTAGAAGAGGGGTCCTAGTAAATCTGAACGGGTTGGTCGAAAACAGAAAAATAAAACGCTGCGACCGACAGGATATTACCTACAACAACGTTCCTTACCTATACTGGTAAGAGTCACCGACAGCCATTGACGAAATTTCTGTTGATATTGTGTCAGAAACCAGATTATTTGTTGTTCTTGGAGATGTAACCCGTCTAAGACATCTATGCGAAAGGCTGTCTGTTTTGCGTCATATGCGTTTCGCTCCTTATCTTCAATATCCAGCGATCAAAAACTTACATTTAAAAAATCAAAATTATAGCTATTGTCAAACCAGGTAAGGATGTTGCACTTCCTGAAAGCTACAGAACAATCGCTCTCCCGAGTGTATGCTACAACGTATCGGAAAGAATTATCTACACGAGACTCCATCCTATCGTTGAAAATTGCATACCCATCGAATAACCGGGTTTACGCCAAGGAAAAATTGCCGCGACCACGTGCTATCCCTAACAGCTCGCATCGAAAAAGGCTTTACGTAGATCACGACGGCGGCAGCTTTCAATGACCTGATCTGTGCCTGCGACACGATCTGGAAGAGTGCCTGTTGGCAAAACTACAACCTAGTATTCTGCAAAGCTTTTCTCCGGCTTATGATTGAAGTATTAAGCGACAGAACTTTGCTAGTAATGTTAAACGGTAGGAACAGTTCCAAAGGCTGCTGAACGGCTTTTCTCCGGGCTCTGTTCTGGCCCCACTTTTGCTAAATAGCTACACGTCAATGACCCAACCACAGCGTTCCGAAGTTCATTTATGCAGATGATGTAGCCATAGCTGCACAAAGCGCAAACTCAGTTCAGACAGACTATACCACCATATAGTAGATAAAGGGACTTAAGCAAAATCCGAACGAAACAGAACTCTCAGCCTTCCATCTAAATCACAGACAGGCCCACGGTCAACTAGATTCCGAAGGTACGCTGTTAAGAGACAGTCTGTACCCTAAATATCGAGGAGAAACGCTCGACTGAACTTTTTTTTTTTTACAAACAACCCCTGGAAAAAGGTCTTATCTGACGAGGATAACTCCCTCAGATTTTGTGGTAAGAGGTCCCAGTGGACAACGCATCAAAAACTGAGAACAGAAAAAAAGGAAACATGAACTGTCAAATCTTAGGAAGTACAACATCATCGAGCAAAGTCAAACAGGCATGGCGTCATGGTGTTGGAATGTTAAGCGAGCGAGGCGTGTTCGAAACTCCCCGTCGCTACAATTTTTTCCCCACAAAATTATGAACTGTCCGTCCGGTTATTGACGTGGCTATTCGCTGTATCCAGATTTGTCTGTTTCATGGTGTAACTTTCTTCTGAAACAGCGACGTTTAAGGAGGGGGCCTATAACCGAAGCTGATTTTGCACAAGGAAAGTGGCTTTCGAATGGAAACGGGAAACGTTTGACAACAGAATACTCCACAGGAAAACACATCCGCTGTATCATGCACGGCATTAGTGACAGTACGTGTGTCACATGACAGGAATCTCTTACCGACGCACCTAACTTTCACGTCTGGTGAGAGTGAGATATGCCTCCTTGCCAATATAGGTGTTCGTATGAATGTGACTAATCACTTCCAAGGAAAGATAACAGTTTCTCACATAATGTGCGACGTATGTTTCTCTGTGTTCTGTCAAAACATACGTTTTTAAAATTTTTGAAGTTGCGTTCCGTTTAGGAAGTTTTGACTTCTGAATTCCTTTGTTGTAACATAGTTCACACCCGTTTGTTATTTTCATTTTTGTGAGACGTCTGTACTATCTCGGCTGCTCTCACTATTCATTACATTTACTTGCAATGATAGTATATTCTTACCACATGACTCATTTAACCAATGTGCAGTAAGACAGTTACCAAGACAACAGAAAGAGAATAGACATTTCAATGACAAAACGGACAGTTCATAATATTGTGAAAAATGTAAAAAAGTAGCTCGAGGGTGTTTTGAATATGGCTGCTCCTCTTTGCAGTCGAACAACGTGCCCACTTAACCGCACAACCTTCGGACTTTGACGTTGCTCTATGTTGTTCTCGTGGAGGTTAGACGCTCAATGTTTTTATTTTGTTTTTCTTTCACAATTCAGTACACCTCCTTCCTGTTTTCATGCTTGATCCGTGTTCAAGCTTTTGGCGGGCTGTCCACTAGGCGATCTTACCACTAAATCTGAGGGGGGGGGGGGGGGGATGGGGAGTTTCTCTTATGATGTAAAAACGTAACAAAAAGTAGCAAATGCGTCTTGGGGAGGTAATGCCAACAATTTGAGAACCAGCAACATTTCTCTGGTTTACGCTGCTGCAGACTACTGTGATATTGTTTCGATCAATGGTCTCGTTGACGTCCTGGTCACGGGAATGGCGAGGACAAATACCACTCACTGGCTACCCGCGCTCTGAGCAACAAAGCACCGCCACGGGCCAGATGTTTTACTGCTGAAATGCCTCAGCTTCATGTTCTAATAAGCCAGCACTGGCCATTCACGCCAATTCTGTCCAGCTTGCCAACGAACCTATGGAATCAAGACTGAAATCGAGAGCCCCCGCCGCCAATGAGAACAGCAGCCAAACTTTAGAGCTTCACTATAGACAAGTACTGGCGATCACGGTGGAGCCAGGAAATCAGGAACTGTACCCTCATAGAAGAACTGACACTGGAAGTCGCCAGAGCAGAATGGTATGGCGCAACCTCAACAGAATCCGTAAATGGACTAAGAATTTGAAGTAAATCATTGTTTCGGTGGAGAATGGTCGAAAATCCTTCACATGGAAACCTTCCACATAGATTTCGAGTGCCCAGATACTCGTGCTGAAGTGTCACTGCAGGAAATCGACGATCTCAGCACTGTATTGGCTGGAAAGCCGTAACATGTGTGGGATATTTGTATTCTTTTTTATTTCACTTTTCTCCATATTGTACCTTGCATTTGTGAGTGTTTCATGCGAAATAATAACAGCGAATAGTACAAGGATACAATATTTGTGTAAAACTGATTACTACACTAAAAGTGTGGCGTGTGTCGCCCGCAGCCAGTGAACGCAGGGCGGCTTGTAGCGCTGTGAGTCGGTGCACGTGATTGATTCGAGCCCCGCCGGGATCGAGACGGCAGGCGCTGGTGGAAGGCCAAGAAGGGGAAGCGTTCTCCGAGCTATCTACAGGACCTCAGTAACTGTCAGCTTGGGGCACGGCCGTTGTGTGGACACGAACCACCTAATGGGGGCAGTTACTGTCTTCTCCAGGGCGACTCCAGTGGAGGTGCAGACAGGGGCTTACAGATTACAAGAGGAGCAGTAACTGGGCACTTTACTCAGCTAATGCAGTATTTTGGCCGCTCCAGTGATGCAGCATAGCGTGCAGTGGAGAGTACAGGCTCTGCATGGAGGGTATCTGGTGATCAGTAATGTTGCACACGGAGGGTCCGTGGACGCAGTGCACCGTGTTACTGTGGTAGCGAGGTGACAAGCTGGGTGTGATGATATTTTCTCTACAAATGAGAGGCACACTAACTTTGTTATTTATATTGCGTGAGCGTGATGTATGTCCCATTGTTCAGAGGGTTATATTATTATGCTGCCCACATCACTGATTTTCCTGGTGCCAATATGTCTAAAATTATCTTGTTTTACTCTGTAGGAGTGATGTGGTTTGAATGTCATGTCGAACATGAAATTGTATTGAGAAGTTGTCGTTGTGAGTCATCTAAATGGTTGGTAGCAGATCTGTTTTAGTGACTAGTTGGTGACGGGAGTGCTCAAAGATAAATTAGTAGTCGGGTTAGCTTCCATTAGGAAAGTGGGTGCACTCAGTGACTCGTATGTGATTTATAAATTATAGAGCGCAGCTATCAGTCGTCTTTTTTGTAGGTTTTATTACGCAAATCCAGATTTTGACTGGTGTCTAGCCATTATCAATGCACTATTTTCTAATCTCGATGCATGTCAGTTCCCTGTTCGGGCGTCAGTCACAGTTCTTTGAATACTACACAACAGGGAACTGACATGCATCGAGATTACAAAATAGTGCACTGATAATAGCTAGGCACTAGCCGTAATCTGGATTTGCGTAATAAAATCTAAAAAAAAGGACGACTGATTGCTGCGTTCTGTAATTTATAAAGGAATGAGTACTAATGTAAGTGTTGACTTCTACTTTATTCTCCCAAGGTCAATTGCAGAAATAAATGTTCATGGTAATTTTCCTGCCTGTGGCCAGGGGCTATATTTCGCCAACTATTATTGATTCGAATCGATCTACTCGGGTGAAGTCTAATTGAATTTGGTTTCATTGTGTTACAAGGTGTTTTACGTTATATTGTTGAGTCCTGCCTTCAAGAATTATGCTGGACTGTAAATTGAGTTGTGTTTCTTATCGTTTATTCATTGGTGAAAAGAACATCGTATGCTTAATAAATTTTTAAAAAACTGAGCCCGCGCCTGCATAATCTCCATCCCGAAACCCAGTCCATATAAATCCTACATTACATTAAGTTTTCATGTTCTCTTATTTTTAGTTGTAAAACAACTTTTTGGTCTTTAAGTTTCGTAAGGTAAAATTACTGTTTGGGTCTAGTTACTACTACTAATAATGTAGACCGCCTTCCTACTCTAATGATCAGCAGTGCAGCCTTCCGTGCGGATAGATGTGGGATGGATTACAGGTAGCAAGTCAAATTTTTCCTCGGGTAGGGAAGCCTGGAGCGGGGCCGACTGATCTTCGTGAGGCCAAACGAGGAGCGGCACCGTCAGGATTAGCCTGCTGGCAATAACGGCTGGAGGGACTGGCGACATGCCGCCGACACGAGTCACCACACCACCTCTTAGGCAGCGGTGAGAAGGCGCCTCGGGCCCGGTGCACACAGGACGCTCTTGGCGTGACGCGCGGCAGTGAGCGCCTGTCTGGGCGTTGCGGCGCACGGCGCCGTTCGCTCAGCAGAGTTTTCCCGTGACGGTTCCCAGTCTCGGCCTAAGGCCACGGTTTTCCCTGCGTACCGCTTATTACGAGGCTTTCCCCACACACCTGCACTGCGCCCGTTTGTACATCGGGGAAGCACGCCTGTCGTCACAGTAAGACTGCAGCTGCGCACGGCGACTCTATAACACAGCTTTACACAAATGGTTTCCATAAACGCGAATAATTACACAACTTACAACTCAGAAATTTTCGATTTTAACTAGGTTCAGGCCACCTCTGGTGTTCACACTTATGACGAGAACGATTTCTGTGTAGCACCAGTCTACATTTTTTCGATAACATTTTTCTACATAGTTCCCCCTGTCCGTGCACCGCAAGACAGAAATCTAAGTCGCTGCAGCGTACACAATCACCGCACTCTCGCGCAACTACAGGCCTGTATCGCAGGCGCCAGTCTGTTGCAAAATTTGACGACACTGTTTAGGATCACGCGCGATGTCTCGGGAGGCCGAAAATCTTATCTGCGGCAATCGACACTGATTCCGGAAGCAACGACTGTGTGAAACGCAGCTCGCTCTGTTCGTCCACGAGACCCACCAGGCAGTCAGCATCAGCGACCAGGTGGATACTGTGTTCCTTGACTTACTGAAGGCATCCGACACAGTACCGCACTGCCGCCTAAGGACCGAAATACGAGCATACGGAATATCAGACCAATTATATCATTGGATTAGTTTTTAGCAAAAACAGAACACGTAAAAGGAGTGAACGTAATTTCGGGCGTACACGAGGGCCACCACATAAAACTAATCGCTGGGTAAGACAGATGCCAGACAGACTCATTGCAAAAATCGTATGAACTGTAGTACGATCAAGCCAGAGGTAGCTTACAAAACCCTCATTCGACTAACATTTGGCTACTTGTCGTCACTCTGACAGAGTAAATACAAGAAGATTATCAGAAGAGCCGGCCAGTATACTGCTTCCTTCTGCGTATATCTCGCGAAAACTCCATGAAGGTAAAATGAGAGTATTCGCGACTTTAAATGGAACTGTGGTGAGGAAGGTGGGGTGGTTGGGGGGGGGGGGGGGGGGGGGGAAGAGAGAAGTTACGGACTACAGACGTAGAGTAATTTGTGAAGTCCGTGGACCTCGTACCGAGTGCTGCGTGACTGTAACCGGGTGTACATCACTGCTATTTTTACGGGAAGCAACGCGTCCTTGGCGGATCAGAAAGGGCCCGTAATTAACAAGTCATGGCCGAGGGAAATCTCCGTCGACTGCAGCTGCGGCAGAGTTGAGACTACACACACACACACACACACACACACACACACACACACACACACACACACACACACACACACACTTAGCGAAATAATGGGTATTCTGAAATTCTGAAATTATTTCTATGTCGAAACCACGTCATAAACGAGTAAAAACTATAGCTTTCGAAGAATTTACCATCATCTCACCAGGAGCTGCCTAACTGCGTGTGTCTCGCACAGTAATGATATGGTTGCTAATTGTGGAAAGACGTCAACTGGGGAGGGGACTGAATCTGCATACTGTAGCGGGATATCCTCCTCTAGCATTACTTTTCCTCAACAATAGTTGTCGATACCAACATTATTTTTTGTATTTTGCACTGATCTATATTAGCTCAGCTGCTTTTCAGAAAACTTTGATGTACTTTTATACACAATATGTTAAATTTCAAGCTAAAATTTATGAAAAGGAATTACTTTATTTTCAATTTTACAATCTATAAGTACTAGCTCCGAATGTACAGTTAAAACTATTTTTCTAGAAACATTTGAAACTAAGAATTATCTGGCACACTTAAAATTTCATAATTATGCAATCTATTACTGTTTGCCATGTTTATTTATGTATTTATTTAAGAAATAATAATCGAAATTAATAGAAATTCATTTGTCAACAAAAATTGTAAGCACTGTAGAATATGGTTATTACCGCAGGGTTTGCATGCCTTTGATGTCATCGGACGCATTTTTGTATCTTGGGGGATCAGTGTAATTCCGACTTTGTTTATCTGAAAATTCAAAAGAAACTGAATTTTCACATTAACAAAGCCGAAATTACGTGCGCAAATTACTGAACTATCAGTTTAATAAGTCACGGCTGCAAAATACCAATACAAATTCTTTACAAACGAATGAAAAAATTTGTAGAAGCTGACCTCGGGGAAGATCAGTTTGGTTTCCGTAGAAACGTTAGGACACGTGAGGCAATACTGACCCTACGACTTATCTTAGAAAATAGATTAAGGAAAGGCAAATCAATGTTTCTAGCATTTGTAGTCTCAGAGAAAGCGTTCGACAAGGTTGACTGGAATAGTCTCTTTCAAATTCTGAAGGTGGCAGGGGTCAAATACAGTGAGCGAAAGGCTATTTATAATTTGTACAGAAACCAGATGGCAGTTATAAGAGTCGAGGGGCATGAAAGGGAGGCAGTGGTTGGGAAGGGAGTAAGACAGGGCTGTAACCTATCTCCGATGGTAAGAAGTCTATATAATGAGCAAGTAGTAACGGAAACAAAACAAAAGTTTGGAGTAGGTATTAAAATCCACGGAGAAGAAATAAAAACTTTGAGGTTCGCCGATGACATTGTAATTCTGTCAGAGACAGCGAAGGACCTGGAAGAGCAACTGAACGGAATGGGCAGTGTCTTGAAAGGAGGATATAAGATGTACATCAACAAAAGCAAAACGAGGATAAGGGAATGTAGTCGAATTAAATCAGGTAATGCTGAGGGAATTAAGTTAGGAAATGATAAAGTAGTAGATGAGATTTGCTGTTCAGCAAAATAACTGATGTTGGTCGAAGTAGAGACTATGTGAAATGTAGACTGGCTATGACAAAGAAAGCGTTTCTGAAGAAGAGAAGTTTGTTGCCAACAAGAAGAAGAGAAGTTTGTTAACAACAACTGTAGATTTAAGTGTCAGGAAGTCTCTTCTGAAAGTATTTGTATGGAGTGTAGATATGTATACAGGTGAAACATGGGCGATAAATAGTTTAGACAAGAAGAGAATAGAAAATTTCGAAATGTGGTGCTGCAGAAGAACGCTGAGGATTAGATGGGTGGATCACGTAACCAATGAAGAGGTACTGAACAGAATCGGGGAGAAGAGGAATTTGTGGCACAACTTGACTAGAAGAAGAGATCGGTTGATAGGACCTCCTTTGAGGAATCAAGGAATCACCAGTTTAGTATTGGAGGGCAACGTGGAGCTTAAAAATCGTGGAGGGAGACCAAGAGATGAATACACTAAGCAGATTCAGAAGGTTGGATGGTTTGGTGGTTTGTTTGAAAAGGGGGAAGCGACCAATCTGCGAAGTCGTCAGTCCCTTCTCCCCAGTAGAACAATTACCCAAGGTAAAGAAGAAAACAAAGAAGATATACGGCACGATAACAGGAGAAAGGAAGAACCAGAAGAACGACAGAAGGACAACAAACACTACAATGGGCGAAAGAGGGCAAGAAAACCAGAGAGACATTCAAGATACAGGGAGAGGAGATTAAAAACGAGAAAGCAGATTACCATGGCTGGCTGACCATGAAAATAAAAAAAAGGAGAAGCCAGCCACTCTGCAACACATTAAAACCTCCACCCTAAAAGCACTATGCTGGAAAACACAGGGGGACAAACGCCAAGTGCTAGAACTCCGATCAAATGATGAAACCCGCCCTCACGAATAAAACGTAAAATTAAAGCTGCAGTTGAGTCACTGTCGCCCAACACCGAAGGTAGGATGCTTGGAAAGTTAAAAGCCTGCCGCAAAGCAGCTAAGAGTGGGCAGTCCAGCAAGAGGTGGGTCCTCGCGACGTAGAACCAGGTATGGCCAATGCGGAGGTGACAAAGGACAACTTATCGCCTGCGACACATTCGCAGTCTCCTTAATGACACGCAGTTTGTTGTGCATACTGTTATGCCACTGTCTCTCAAAGCCGAAAAACCTTGCGGCGTAAGACAGAACGCAGGTCCGTTTCTGAGATGCCCATCTCCAGGAGCGGTTTCTGCGTAGCCTGTTTGGCCAGGCAGTTAGGAAGTTCGTTGCCTGGGATTCTGAATTGTCCTGGGGTCCAAACAAACACCACTGAACGACTGGACGGTTCCAGGACAAAGATGGACTCCTCGATGTTCGGTACTAAAGAATGGCGAGGGTAGCCCAGGGCGATAGCTTGTACGCTGCTCAGTCAGAATAGAGAAGAAACGACTCACTAGGACAGAAACGAATGAACGATTAGCCACAAGCACTGCAGTGAATACACTGAAGCCAGCGGGCAAGGATTGCTGTTCAATATGGCCTTTGCAGACATAGGCGAAGCCAACATTACCATCATCGAGGAGTCAGTGTAAATAACTTCAGATCCCCAGAACACGTCAAGAATCTCGAGGCAGTGACAGCGGAGGGTGGCGGGGTTAATGAAGTCCTTAGGGCCATGCAAAAGGTCCAGACGAAATTTCGGCCGAGGTGGACACCATAAAGGTGTACGTGAAAGGACCTCAAGTAGAGGTGGTAAAGGGAAGGACTCCAGTTCGGAGAGAAGGGATCGCACGCGAACCGCAATCGTGAACCCTGACCTGGGCCGCCGTAGCGGGAGATGAACCGTCGTGGGTGGGAAAAGGAGACGGTAATTCGGATGCTCAGGGCAGCTATGAATGTGTGCTGCGTAACCGGCGAGCAGTTGCGCACGTCTGAATTGCACTGGAGGGACTCCAACCTCCACCAGTACGCTGATCACCGGACTCGTCCTAAAAGCTCCTGACGCTCGTCGAACCCCGCAGTGGTGCACAGGGTCGAGTTATTGCAATGCTGAGGGCGCTGCCAAACCATAAACCACACTTCCATAGTTAATATGGGATTGTACACGGGCTCTGTAGAGCCGCAGCAATATAGAGGTATCTGCACCCCAACTGGTGTTGCTCAAGCACTGGACGGCATTGAGGTGCTGCCAGCACTTCTGCTTAAGCTGACGAAGGTGAGGAAGCCAAGTCAATCGGGCGTCCAAAACCAGTCCTAAGAATCGATACGTCTCCGCTTCAAAGATAAAGGTCAGGTTCCGGATGAATAGTACGACACCGACAGAAGTGCATGACACACGACTTCTCACCTGGCAACTGGAAGCTGTAGGCTAGAGCCCATGACTGCACCCTGTGAGTGGCTCCCTGTAGGCGACGCTCAGCAACACCAGGACGAGGTGAAATACGAAATGCAGAAGTCATCGGCATACAAAGAAGAGGAGACCGACGGCCCTATAGTTGCTGCTAGACCGTTAATAGCCACTAGAAGTACATACACACTCAATACGGAGCCCTGTGGAACACCATTCTCCTGAATATGCGGGGGGGGGGGGGGGGGGGGGACGATGGGAGGCACCAGCTTGGACACGGAGCGACAGGAAGTTTTGGATAAAAATCGGGAACAGGCCCCGGAGACAGCACTCATACAATGGGGACAAGGATATGTCGCCAGGTAGTGCCGTATGCTTTACGTAAGCCAAAAAAAGACGGCAACCAGATGTTGGCGTCTGGGAAAGGCTGTTCGGATGGCAGACTCGAGGGACACAAGAGTATCAGTGGTAGAGCAACCCTGGCGGAAGCCCCCCTGACATGGAGCCAATAGGCCCCGTGACTCCAGGACCCAACCCAACCGCCGACACACCATACGTTCCAGCAGCTTACAGAGAACGTTGGTGAGCTGTTGGGCCAATAGTTACCCACATCAAGCAGATTTTTAAAGGGTTTTAACGCCAGAATGACGGCGCTGTCCCGCCATTGCGAAGGAAAGACGTCATCGCAGCAGATTCGGTTGAAGATGTCGAGGAGATATCGCTTGCAGTCAGGCGAGAGATGTTTAATCACCTGATTATGGATCCGATCCGGCCCACGAGCTGTGTCGGGGCAATGTGCAAGAGCGCTGAGGAGCTCCCACTCTGTAAATAGGGCGTTATAGGGTTCACTGTGGCGCATAGTGAACGAGAGGACTTTCTTTTCCATCAGCCGTTCGAGGGTGCGAAAGCTGAGGGTTAGTTCTTCGAGGCAGAGGCTTGAGCATACTGCTCAGAAAATTGCTCGGCAATCGCATTTGCGTCGGTAGAGAGCACGCCATTGATGTTAACGCCAGGGACACCTGTTGGGGTCTGGTACCCAGAAAGACGACTGATTTTCGTGTGACATATGGCACACAATGGTCTACAGTAACTCCCTCAAAGCTCCTGTTTCCGTCTTTTTATAAGCATGCGCACGCGGGCAAAGTCGTTTAAAGGCTATTAGGTGCTGTGGGGAAGGGTGCCGCTTATGCTGCTGTAGAGCTCGCCGAGGCTCTTTAATTGCCTCAGTGACTTCCGGCGACCATCAAGGGACTGCCTTTCGCCGGGGATAGCCTAGAGAACGAGGGCTCGCGTTTTACGTCGCAAAAGTTATCGTTGTAGTGACCTGCTCAGTCACAACATGGATGGCACCAGGTAGGGGAGATTCAGTGGTGACAGCAGATCTGGATAGGCGTCCGTGGGCATGACGTCGGGGGAGTGACAGGAAGATGGGGAAGTGGTCGCTACCACACAGGTCGTCATATGCTCTCCAGTGTATAGATGGGAGGAGTCCTGGGCTGCAAATTGATAAATCAGTGGCCGAGTAGCTACCATGAGCCACACTGAAATGTGTGGTGCCCCCAGTATTTAAGAGGCACAGGTCAAACTGAGACAGTAAAGTTTCGACATCTCTGGCAATAAGCGTGGTGATACCCCATAAGGAGTTATGGGCGTTAAAATCTCCCAAAAGTAGGTAAGGTTTAGGGAGGTGATCACTCAGTGCAGCCAATACATTCAGGGATACCGCACCATCTGGAGGGAGATATACGTTGCAGACAGTTATTTCCTGCATCGGCCGTATCCTGGCAGCCACACCTTCAAGAGTAGTTTGAATTTGCACAGGTTCACTGCATACCGAGTTCAGGACATAAACGCAAACTCCACATGACATTCCATTATATTCGCTATGGTTCTTGTAATATGAAAAATGTTCAAATGTGTGTGAAATCTTGTGGGACTTCACTGCTAAGGTCATGAGTCCCTAAGCTTACACACTACTTAACCTAAAGTATCCTAAAGACACCCACACCCACACCCCCACACACCCACACCCACACCCACGCACACGCCCGAGGGAGGACTCTAACCTCCACCGGGACCAGCCGCAGCGACCCCCCCCCCCTACCCCCCCCCCCCCCCCCCCCACACACACACACACCCGAGGGAGGACTCGAACCTCCGCCGGGACCAGCCGCAGCGCCTTAGACTGCAGCGCCCTAGACTGCTGGGCTAATCGCGCGCGGCTCTTGTAATATCGCCTGTAGCCACGAAGGACAGGGGTCCGCATTGCTGGGAACCAGGTTTCCTGGAGGACAACGCTGAAAGCAGGCTTAAATCTCAACAGCTGCCGTAGCTCAGCCAGGTGGTAGAAAAAACCGCCGCAATTCCACTGGAGGTTGACGTGATCGTGAGATTGGGAAGGCATGAAAAAATGAGGTAGTCTACGCCTCAGGATCACCTGCTGCCACTGACTTATTTCCTGAACACACTATATCCATTGTGTGTGAGGATCTGGCGAGCTCTAGGTTCTCAGCAGAGTCCAGAATCTTCTCCTCATCCGCAGACACAGAGCTTGTAGGCAGTGGTGGTGTGGGTGCCGCCAAACTTTCCTTGGTCTTAGGGGGGTCTTCTTTCTGGATTTCTCTCGATGATCCTTGGGTTTCTCTGAGAATGAGCATGATGCCAGCTGCTTTTGGGCACTTCAGCCACTGGCTGGTGTCTTCTTCCCCACTAGCAGAAACCTGGGAAGGGAGTCACCCAAGGGACCGCTTCCTAGCGAGAGGAGCTGAAGAAGAATTACGCATCTCCAGCTGAGAGTTGGGGGACTGGTGTCCCCGATGGTTGGGGGGAATAGGTGGTGTGGGAGCCACAGGAAGAGAAGTGCCTCCCACCATCAAGGGGGCAGGTGTAGTCTTCCGGCTCTGAGAGTCGACTGGCTCGCGGAGCTGATGGTGCTCTGCAACTGTTCTCGTAACGGCGGCATAAGAGGTGGACATAGCCATATTATGTAGGTGCTCAAATTTCCTCTTGGCCTCAGTGTAGGTCAGTCGGTCCAGGGTCTTGTATTCCATGAATTTCCTTCCACTGGAGGCGCTGTAATACATGTCTAATCGTAATCTTACTAGTTGCTACAGTGGTGCATGGAGTTGGCTGTCGACGATGTTTAGTGACAAATGAAAGCAACTACGTGTGATAGAGCGGAACAAGTTTCGCTTCCACCGATCTCCAAACTCAATGATGTTCATGCTGTGAAGAGGCTTCCAAGGCGTAACTTGAAGTTTGATGTAACAGTTGCGACTTGTTAAGCGCACACTTCTAACGACCATGAACCTGACGATGTCCAGTCTACGCTTAGGCAGAATTTAAGCAACTCTGATTCGCAAGACGGTTGAACAGTTGTGAGAATGGCGGAGCAAACTTCTTCATTCCTGAGTTTCTGGTAATGGCTTGAATAAAACCTATGTCATGCTGTTTAGGAAACATGAAAACACTGTTCGTATGAGGCTTTGTCTTAAATTGCCGATCTTTCGGAGTTGCACGCGATTATATCTGAGAACCTAAACAACTACTTTAGATGAAAATAGGTTATTTGTTAACGATGTCGAGATAACATTATATGGCTCACAACAGCAAATATCCTATCCTTTTTAAAACAGTGTGATAAATTATTTGTGGTCGGTACTTTTACGAGCTGACCTTCCCTTTTGAAACAACTTCTTGTGGCTGATTGTTTACGAGTAGTACGTATGTGCCGTTAGCTTTTACTCGGAGTAGCACGTAATGGCCCATTAACATCTAAGTAATCATTTGCCAGAAAAGTTTTCTCCGGCGGCTGTTCATGTTGTCTGAAGTGGGTATTCATTCCGCTGTTATCGTTATTTATCGAAATAACTTCGTTTCCACCTTGGCCAGATGTAGTTTCGCGAAGTAAAAACTTTTTGTCATGTAAATGAATAGGTTTCCCAAGACATTTCATACTTCCTAAAGGCTTTTTTGGGCTTCCTTTTCTCTCATCGGACGAGGTAGACGCCTTCCAACCGGACAACGAAGCTGCAGATCAGTTTTCAAATTTGGTGTTAGAGCGTTACATCCAGCCCGAATAATAAATTTTTTCCGCGCAGAATTCTCTTCTCTAACGTCAAATGCATGGGGGAAACCTTTCATTAGAAGCTGAAAGGTATGTCCTATCATTCATATCCCAAGCTATTTCAATTATTGGAAACCATCAGTGAAGAACGAACAACCGCTTACGTAAAAATGAATAGCGTGAATTTGGGAAAAAAACAAAAAGTTAGACTAAATAAGAAAACAGTTGTTAAGAAGAAACATCTGCAACAGAAAAGGATCCAGTTTAGACAAAGGCGAAATAAGCAGACTACAGAAAACCAAATATTTGGTGGCCAGTACACAGTGTGGTTATGTGGTAAGGAAAATATGCTATAAGGATCTCTAGTATGTCAGTATTCATATGGATGCACTGCAGTGGCATCTGGTAAATAGCAAGGGTACGCAAATAGGGTACTGCGTGTATTTCATTCACAAATAGTCCGCAACGTTTATTACTTTCCGTACTTAAAACGATACAGAGGTGCTCAAATAACCGTACTACTGGGGTAATCAAGTATACATTAAATAAATCAACGACTGCATTTAATCTAATAACACTATGTCTGGTTTCCTGATTGGTTTATGCATAGGACAGCCAAATCTAAAAACAGAAAAGCAAAATTCTGCGTTATATTTAGCCGCACATTTTCTCTTAAAAGCTGGACTACCTACTTTTAAACAGAAATAGTGTCAGCAGGGTATTTTCAATCGAATGTTAATAATGAATTAGTTTTCGCGAGATCAACTATAAATGTTGCGTTCTATAAGCCTAACAAAAGCTGGACATGACCGACTTTTATATATTCGGCCGGACACGACTGTAAAAAACCCGACACCTGGCAACCTTGTGTATGTATTGACAGACAACAGGTACACAGCTGCAGGCCAAAGGCTCCTTATAACTACGAGACGTGGACTTTTCCCCTGCGGCGCGGCGGGATCTAAAGGGCTGTGGGGGACAGCGGCTACGGCGCCACCTGGCGCTGACTCGCAGGGGTGGGGTGGCCAGCCGTGCCAGGCGGACACGTCACCACCGACACGCGACCTTGCCCGCGGGAGGCAAAGGTCCCGAGTTCGAGTCTCGGTCCTGCACACAGTTTTAATCCGCCAGGAAGTTTCCTATCAGTGCACACTCCGCTGCAGAGTGAAAATCTCATTTTGGGAACACAAAACTTTATAGCCGCTGCGCCTCCTCGCCAGAGATGCCACTTGGTTGACCATTCACCGTACGGAAGATCCAGTAGGATTCCGACATAAATCCATCTCTGATGACAGCTTACTGGCGAGTAGCAAATGAAATTAAGGGACTTCTATCACTGTTGAGGGTACGTTTAGAAGGGCCGTAAAAACACCATATTGGTCGGCAACATATACCGGCAGTTTCTACGGTAACGTTGCAGCCACACGGATTGCAGTCACGTTTGGACAACTATTCTCGGAAGTCTTTGCTGCGGCAATAAATTTTCGGTACACGAGTCTTCACTCGAGCCACGCAATGGCCGCAGAATGGACCGAAGCGACCTAGTGTAAAATCAGGTTTCGAACAAATGTCCTTTTTCAAGTAAATGAACTACTTCCGAAACTAACTCGTTAAGTGATGTTGAATCAGTACCTCCTCCAGACTCCTGAAAAGTTATTATGAATATATCATTTAAAAGCAATTCATCTGAGAACTGGTAACATCAATAAGAATATGAAATACTGTGTACTCATTAATGCAAAACTGGCTATCACCCTTCACTTTGCGTTAAGTGATAATTTATGCAGAACTTTAAGGCACCTGTTCAAAGTGGACTTATCTATGGGTCTTCGTACAACGCGTTTGCAACATTTTGGTGGAAAGACTCAAGGAATTCACTAGAGTAATTAGATACAACAATTAAATGTTTCTCTACATTTTATTGAGGTTCACCAGTACCGCGATATCAATTCATACAAGCGATACATTTACGACCATTTTAGTGGGACGTGAAAAGCAATGTATCGAAACAGCGCAATAAAAAGAGACATCAAGTTGCTCACCATGAAAAACAAGCGTTGAACCATAAAGAAATTTAGACGTCTCATCAACCTACGTAGAACAACACTATGGGTGCAGTTTGGAAAACTGCTGTAACCGGTGTTCACCCGTCTTGAGTGTAATTAACAGTATACAGGATTCTTCAGCTTGCTTGGTTGTAACAGAGCATATACTGGGTGCAACTATGCTCGTTATGCACTACTACTTTGACGTTTATACGGAGAAGAGGAAGGGGAAAGCGAGCTGCGATGACTTTGTAAACTAACCCACGCGTAAAAATTTGTATGATTATTTGACAGCAGACGTCGACAGTTCCAGGCCGTGGCCATGGTCTTCACAATCTTGACTGGGAACTGCGGGAACTGCAGAGTAGTGCACAGTGGTATTAAGACTGAATGTACAGTCCTAAATTTATGATCCAGGGCACGTACGGCGTTACAGGGAGCTGTAATTGCACCTCCTATACTATGTAACTGGTCATATCTCTGTATATTCTAATTTTAGAACAGACACGTATTAGGTGTTACCATTTTACAATCAGTAAAGACTACGCCAAATTTGGGACTCTTGAACAGCCATCCTGCTTGTCCACACTGCCCAACTATGACAGGTTCTAAGTTTTGGAAATGTGGTGAAAGTCGATCCAGGCTAAACTTACCCCTACGCAAGTATGTAATGTGAATCATAAAATAATGCATACACTGGGTGTAAATGATAACCGTTACAACGTACCGCAGTCAAGCAGGGCACGTCGAGACGAACAGTTTGAAGTAAGGTACTTGGATTTGTTACGGTTTTCCCGTGGTATCGATCTCTGCACTTTGCAACCAAATAAACGCGGTCGCAGGTTCGAATCCTGCCTCGGGCATGGATGTGTGTGATGTCCTTAGGTTAGTTAGGTTTAAGTAGTTCTAAGTTCTAGGGGACTGATGACCTCAGAAGTTAAGTCCCATAGTGCTCAGAGCCATTTGAACCAAATAAACGAGCAACAAATCTCGTCAGATGTGGTATCAATAAGACCGTTTGATAGGTTTGCACTATAAAGCAAAGATTTACATTCGAGCTCGAATAATAACGATGTCCTTAGTAACAGATATGACGACATGGGCTTACTGAAGAAAAAGAAGTAATCTTTATCATACGACATTTAATGTTTCCTCCCACTCCTCCTCCTCCTCATCCTCCTCCTCATCCTCCTCCTCCTTCTTCTTCTTCTTCTTCTTCTTCAGTCAGAAGACTTATTTGGTGCAGTTCTCGATGCTACCATATGCTATGCAGGGCTCTTAGTATCTGAGTGACTACTGCACCTTATATCCTTCTGAATCCACTTACCGTCTTCATCTCTTGGTATCCCTCTATAGTTTCCTCCCCCCCTCCAAAACACACACACACACACACACACACACACACACACACACACACACACACACACACACACACACACACACAAGCTCCAATACTAAATTGGTAATGCCTTGATGTCACAGGATGTGTCATTCTATAGAAATACTTTCAGAATAAACTTCTCGTCTCTTACATCTATATTCGACCTTAAAAAAATTCTCTTCAGAAACATTTTCCTCGCCATTGTCGCCTACATTTTATATCCTCTCTACTTCGGCCATCATCGGTTATTTTGCTGGCAAAATAGCAAAACTAACCTACTGCTTCAAATGTCTCGTTTCCTAATGTAATTCCCTCAGCATCACTTGATTAACTGAACAAAATTCCATTATCCTTGTTTTGCTTTTGTTGATGTTCAGCTCACATCTACCTTTGAAGACACAGTGCATCCCGTTCAACTGGTATTTTAAGTCAAAATTCCTACCATGAAACACGTAACGAAACAGTATCAACTGTCAGCCAAGCCTAACGTTAATTTAATCTCTGATATGCGACGACTCAACCTTGAGAGCCATCAAAATATGTAGGCAACTTAATTACAAGTAACACAAGAATTACGGAAGTCTATAATTCATAAACTAATTACGTTTTCTAAACTTTACCTCTCATGAGAAAGTTCAGGTGACGGAAAAGCCGGTAAAACTTTCACTTCCTATCGAACTTGCCAGATTGAGGATTATTCGACAGAAGTGCGAATTATATTACGCCATAAATAAGTTATTCGATACAACTGATTCGCACCTTTGTCACATTCAAAACACCACATGTAATTTAATACCCTCTAATTATATAACACGAGAAACACCAAAGGTTTGAGAGACACAAAATATCAATCTTTGACAAGATTACCTAAAGTACAATACGCTAGTCAAATTATAGTATCTGCTACTTACAAAAAGCTTGTAAGGCCTTATCTGCATATTATAGCACCAACACTAAAACATTTGATTTGTGAACAAAACACATCAACATAAAAGTATTAGATCTTACGCCTGTTTTGAACCTTTAAATAGTATTCTAAACTAGCACTGCAAACAACCAGTTGACTATGGACACGTTCCAAAACTAAAATCATTTTGAAGCGAGAGACGCTTGTAAGGCGAATGTACTTGAGAGCATACGTATGTTTACTTGACTCTGTAAAACAGTATTGCGCAATACTAAGTGAAGTGTTGCAATGTTTAAGTAGTTACCAAGTTAGCAACTAATAAAAGCCTCATATCTACCAGAAGAAAATGCATTTCCTATTTAATTAATCAACAGCAGAGACAATTACCGCCAGTGGGCTTCGCGGAATTAATGAACCCGGGAGGATAAAACAAAATGCAAACTAAAGGAGACTACGCTGCAAAAGCTAGGTACTAACTGTACTTTTATACAGGTAGCAAAATCGGGACTTCGTTGTGCATGTCTCATTTCAAATGAGGGCTCACACTATATTCAGACAACAACGCTGTGAGCACCTCACAGGACGTATCTGTCGTTTTGGTTGGTTGGTTCATTTGGTGGAGGGGACCAAACATCGGTCCCATCGGGTGACGGAGGGATGGGGAAGGAAGTCGGCCGGGCCCTTTCAAAGGACCCATCCCGGCATCTGCCTGAAGCGATTTAGGGAAGTTACAGGAAACCTAAATCAGGATGGCCGGACGCGTGTTTGAACCGCCGTCCTCCCGCATGCGAGTCCACTGTGCTAACCACTGCGCCACCTCACTCGGTGTATCACTCCGGAAAACAGCCTCAAATTGGCCCACAAAAGCCACTTAATATACTACAGCGGTCTCTCGACGGGCGAAATTGCATTAAAATCGTACTTTAATATCAAAAACTCCTTGCTGATGCACTTACAAGACGTAAATTTGATGTGTTATTTTTGCTTCACCAGTTTGTTTCGTCGACCTGAAATTGGCAGTTAAATAGTCTGTTTCTCCGGCTTTCTTACTACGAGATAATTGCCCGTGTTGGGGTTAAGTTTAGATGGAGTTGGTAAAATAATTATTTTTACACAGCTTGTTCAAAAGTCAGTGCCATTCATTACTCTAACAGGAAAGGTTAACTAATGTTACCTCTGGCATAAGAGGGTGACATAAGAGGGGTGACATTAAAAATCTCGCCCGTGCACTATAGCTTCATGGGGCTTTTCTAGGCCATTTTTATGCCGTTTTCGGTCCTGGCACACTTAGTGCCTTGTATCAAATTGTTCGTCTCGAGGTCTGCATCTATCTACACTCCGCAAGCCACCTTGCGGTGTGTGACTGAGGGTACTTTGTGCACCCAGTTGTTTCCCCTTTCCTGCTCCAGTCGTGAATGAATCGCGGGAAGAAATATTACCGGTAACCTTACGTGATGGCTACAACCTCTCATTTTTTTTGTTCATCGCGTTTTCGCGTGACGTATAGGAGGAAGAATTATACAGTATCTGTTTACTACTCTAGGAACTTTCGCTCTCACTTTAACAGTAAACCATATTCTGAAGCAGAACGCATCTCTTGCAGCATCTGCCATTGGAGTTGCCTTAGTGTCTCCTTGATGCTTTCGTGCTTGGTAAATGAACCCGTAACGATATGAGCTGCTCTCTTTCGATTTTATCTCTGTCCTCTATCAGTCCCATCCGCTACGGATCCCTGAATGACGAGCAATACTCACGTGCAAGGATCACCTTTTAGAAGCAGACTGAAGTCCTCGGAACCCGGGAATACAGTGACAGCAGACACGGAATGTGGCAAGACACCCAACTATTTAAACATTTATAACAGTACTGATTATGGAATGAAATCAAGTCTAAATAGGTCCTTCTCTTCTATGTATTCTCAGCAACCTTATTTCGTTACTGAAAGATGTTAGTCAGCAGTAAAAACGCACTAATACTCTGAGAATCCTACGGCCGCATTGATTTCCGTTTTCCAGATAAACACTTATGATATGATATTCGTATTGCAAATGCGTCGTGTAACTGAATGCCTCCATGGTACTATATACTGTGCCTATCTATGCTAATCAAGATACTGGTTCTCCACGGCATCGGTTTCTCAAATGCGATCCTATTACAGTGCTACGCTGAATGTCTTGCAGTCTCTTTCGAAGTGGAAAATAAGTAATAGATGCATTTTTGCTGTACTCTTAGATTGATGGGGTGTGTTATTTCTCGTTTCCTGAGAGCCCCACTAAAATGAGTTAGTCTTCAAAATAATCATTTCCTGTCAGAAGCTAAATAATCTATGTTGACTACACTACGTCTTCGAATCGTTGTAGCCCCAAGGGAAGACTGCTTACGGAGTAATGTTCGTTAAAAGAATAAAGTGGTCGCCTTGGAGCGGGAAATTATTACCTATGTACTCGAATAGATGTCTTCTTTTAAACGTATGACGACGTATTACATACGCGGTATTTGTACTTGTAATAGATATATATTTGTAATTTGCTGTTATGTCTATGATACAATGTGGTGTAAAAAACCACTATACATTTCTCTATTAAATGGTAAAAATATCGTCCGATAACCAAAAATATTTTATAAATGTGAAATTGTATTTGTAAATTTAACTTTGTAAATGTCCGTGTACAGATATAAGTTAATACTCAAGGCCAAGGAGAATCTGCCAGTAATTTACCTGGCTCAGTAAAACAAATTGAGGTGAGACTAGCTGCCAAGATTGGCCGCGGCGTTCCGTGTTTCCGGCCGCAGACGAGTGACAAGTGGCTGACGAGAGCCGACTTCGACTATTCTGAGGAATGTCGACTGGTGCTGCCTGCTGAAAGAAAGCTTACGGAAAGTGCATCAGTACCTACGTACAACGAATCGTACTGACCAAGTGTTACTAATAGTGTCACAATTGCAGTGAGATACGCATCGGAAGAGGCGTAATGGAGGCGGTACGGAACAGTCTAGTGTCTCGACAGAAACATTTTTACCGAGATTAAAGTACCATTTTCTAAAAAGGCAGAAATGTTAGCGAAGACATACTAAATCCTTTGAGATGATTTTCGATTTAAGAAATGTAGTTTTGCACCAAACGTGATAAGTGTGACTGCAAAACTACTTCCATTTAGAGCTCATTTGACTTATTCCATATCAATATATTTCATCTTTACTTACGAGAAAATTGTGCTCAGATGGTTTTATTCTCACGGGAACGTATATTCACGAGATAAAGGTCTTCAAGTCGAAATTGAAATTCTGTCTGGTAAAATATTAACAGAGCTATCTTCTTCTCCATTAAATTCAAGATGGATGCCGCTTTCTACTAGCAAAGAGCAAAACCAACGACAACTCGCTGTCTTCGACCGCAGATTAAAATTGATTCAAAGTCTTGACAGTAACAACATAATTTCTTTTTCCATCTGAGAAGTACACAAAAAATAAAGTATAGCGTAAATATGGAAAATTGTGGGAAGGTAACAACATTAACTTTCTAGAAAAACCCAGTATAATAATGAAGAGACAGTAACAGAGTTTCGGGAGTGATCATTTAGGTGCACAGAACAGAATATTTTATCAGCAATATATGTACGGTACTAATAACTTTGGAGGCAATGTAAATGTGGTACCTATCTACCTTTCACTAATTTAGCTTTGCGTAACAATTATTGAACTTATTTCATAATAAATGTGTAAAAACAAGACTATTCGCGTCAACATCAATGATTCGCCTCACTTCAGTTTAACTTCTTATCTAAAATAAAAGATTGACTACGCCATTGCCAAATAATTACAATATATATTTAATAGGTGTTATGTAACAAACCTACAGGGAAATTTGCAAATTTCTCTCATTGTACATTACGAAAATGTGTTACAGGTTCAGCGGCTATCTGAAGTGCATTGTGTCAAACATTCAATATAACAGTTTCGGAATGGTTCGATGTGTCTGTTATGGTGAAATACAAATTTATGTAAAGCCCTCAAAGGAGCAATTTACACTGGCTAGCAGTGGTATGTATTTTTAGAACTGCAAGACATAACGTTTTCAACTATTTCAAAAATTTCGGAATTAAAGTAATTTACATGTGCACGTCCAAAAGGCACAGATGTATCATTTTCCTCGTTCTACTCATTGGCGTTCAAACAGAAGAAAGCAATACCGTATATTTATCTTTGGTAATTTTTATTAGGGAACACCAACCAATCTTCCAACTCCCCTTAGATTGTTACACGTGAATACATGGCGCGTACACTCCAGAACGTGACATCTTATTACTGTAGCTTGCATTATAATATTCACGATGTTTTGAGTACGAAGGGTTACATTTTGCTTTCCAAGAGCTTCGCAAACGTTAGGCAAACCGATTCGCGTCACTATGTTTTAAGCTATATGAAGTGAGGAATTCCGCAGACAGACTTCTTGAGTTTTGAACAAAATTGCCTCTATCATCAATTCCACTAACGAATCATGTTCCGCATTGGCGCTTCTGGTGAACGTACAATATTCAGAAGCACAATACGCGCCAACAGCGCCGCTATGTAACGATTGACGGAAGCTAGAGTGCAGCGCCGCCGGGAGATACTTCTCGCGTCCGACGCTAGGTGGCAGGCGATTATGCGCCACACTACAGGCTCTCTACGCCACACACAATCTGAAGATCACGCGATGGTCCGAAACTTTATGAGCAACATTAACTAACAGTCAAGAAACTGTGCTGAGCAGAAAAAAGGGCAGATATTGAATGGCTTATTCTTAGAAAGGAAAGCAAATGTTATGTTGGCATATTAGCCTCGCTGCTTGCCAGATGATAACACAACGACGTGTATTTGTAAGCTATTAGAGAATTATCTACCATGACGCAAATACTGCTGCTCTTGTCAGCCTCTTCACATCCAGTCTTTAAAACATGCAAGCAGACTATGCAACATCCATCCCCCTCGCCATACTATCCAGCTGCTGACTATTAAACTTCCAAATACATGAATTCCATAAATTAAAGATAGATCCACCAGATGTGCCCGATTCCAAATGGCTTTACATATTTGATTTGAGTTTTTCATCTTTACCATACGAATATTACAGCCAAACTTCAGCACGTAAACTGTTTTGATAACAAAATCAGACTCTTTCCGGTGGCGGCGTTTAAAATCGGTTAACGATTGTGCGAAAAGTAAAAATATCGGGTGAATATAACCTATTATTTGTTGAATGGTCTGAACTTTAATGCTGCGTCCCTCACTTGATATCACGTCTTGACGTTTTACAGCAGTACTATTGTTATCACACGACCAACTAGATGGTCATTTCATTCTGCGAAGTACGCTGCGTACTGATTAGGCGCTAAATCAAGTTTGACCTCTTAGTACTATGACCAGAGCAGGTCACAGTGTGTGTGGTAAAAGGTAACTTTGGAGAGTTACGAGGGATAAAACATAATAATGTTTAGCTTACTATTGGCTATTAGCAAATTATATTAAACCGTGAACTCTGAAAACAAGAGAAACAAGTTTGGAAGGATACAGTGATATGGTCTGCCATGCTAGGGCAATAAGTTAAAGAAAACAGTAAACAAAAACCGTTTTCTGGTTTTCAAAAAAACATTTACAGAACGAAGACATGTGGCCGACTTTTATGTTCATATTAGCACAGTCATGTTGTTTTCGTTTGTACGTTCTAAGGTACATGAGTATGTCCATGATCTCTTGGTATGCTTCCTAGTAGTCTATATCCATTAGGCGCTCGGACTTCTTTCGAACTGACACTGAGTTAAGATGTGCGCAGGAAGACACATTTGACAAGAGGATGGCTTGAAGGAGGCCGCTGCTTTCCTTGCCCCTCGCTGGGTACGCCCTTGCTAACGAACAGGAAAAATTCGAACGATCTTAAAGATGAGCAAAACCTCGGAAATCTAAAAGGTCCTTAAATCGATAGCGATATGAATTAGTGAGCTACTATTTCGCGTTATTACTCACTGAATTTAAAATGCTGTAACATTCTTCTCATTAAGAGGTATAATCTTGTGTTCAAACGTTCAACACAAGAAGACAAATATAACTTGACTCATCCAGCATTTGAGAATGAGAGCACTTAGTGACTCCTTAAAAAAACAAAAACAAAAAACTAAGCATAATTTCAGACTTTTTACAAACTTTGTCACTTCCATACTTAACGTCAAATATTTAACATACTAATTCACTTGTAATCGCACACGTTTCATTCATGGGAGTTCTATTTTTTTAATGGATCCAGAGTCGGCAGGTTGTTACCAAACATTTTCTTTTCTCCTGGTACGCACTGCGCGTTAACTGATCGGACAAGTGTCGCACGAGTAAACAGTGTACAAGTTCCAATAGGAACCTCTTGGCAAAGCGCAAGTCTTCAAACCACTGTTTGGGAGGTAACGGCTTCGCTTGTAGGAGAAATGCTCTTCAACTGTAGAGCAATCGGAGGGCAGACCACATTTACGGCCGTCCCGCGGGCGGTGACCTGCCACATTAACGCCTCTCGCTGGCGCCTGGACGGCCGTAAAAGCGACTGCGATGGGCTTGGACCAGGCGTCGAAGGGGGAGTTGGCTGCAGCCCACTTCAGAGGGTCACTGCGCAGCACGAGGTGTGGCGTTGCACCACTAGGCCGAGAATGTCCTGTTATCCGAACATCTGTGTTAGCAACGAAAACACGCTGCCCCAGGAGGTTCACAATGATGGGAAATCGTGCACGTCACTTCAGCTGAGTCAAGGCGGTTATAACTACGAAATCTTTGACGTAATTTCAGTACCCGTAGTTGGTGACTACCCAACATTTTGGAAACTTCAATACGAGTACATTTCCTTCAGAAGCAGTGAACGACTATTCTATTTTGTTGTTATAGTTGCTGTGAAGTGAAGATAACAGAGCGGAAAAACACGTTTCTTCTGTTAATTGACACGGGGGGGGGGGAGGACAAACAGATCCACAAAGATATCACGAGATTTTACAAGATAGATTGCCATCAAGCAGTATTAAAGGCATTTCTTCTCCTCCTCCTCCTCCTTCTCCTCCTCCTCCTCCAAAATACACACCGCAATGAAATCCTGCAGTATCTATTTTTATCGTCAGCTAAAGAATTTGATCGCAAAGCTTCAAAAATTGCTCTCATCTCGTAGAGAGAAATCACATCCCGAGAAGAGGGCATCACAATATATTCCGTTGTACATCACAAGCTATCCTCTTCAATATTTGGCGAAACGAGTTACGAATGGTTTACTGCCAATCTGCCCGATCTGAGAGAACTGCTTATTGATGTATACAAGTTTGTGCCGAAACTTTTAAAATATAATTGTAAAAGTGCGGCGTTCATAAAGTGTACAAGATAGTGAGAAAATTACTGCTTCATCTGCTTTTACGACCATCATCATCCCAGCACGTGTACGTTGGTTGGTTAATTCGGGGGAGGGGCCAAACAGTGGTGCCATCAGCCTCAGTGGATTAGGGAAGGAAGACGGCCGTACCATTTCAAAGGAACTACCCCGGCATTTGCCTGAAGCGATTAAGTGAAATCACGGGAAGCTAAATCAGGATGGCCCGACGCGGATTTGAACCGTCTTCCTCCCGAATTCGAATCCAGTGTGCTAACCACTGCGCCACCTCGGTCTGTCCCAGCAAGTGTAAATCATCAACTTTGTTTTAAAGTAAGTATCTAATTTTATATATGTAGTTGTAGTTTTAGTCCACGCGCTACAATCCCTCACTCGAAATTTATTTGCAATCGAAAACTATCCTTTACTTTTCCTTTTCATGTCTTTTATGAAAATCTTAATAAATAGGATAGGTTGGGAATTATTTGTTTATTTGTAATGTAACTAACGTAAAAAATGTAAATTAAAAAAGGTGTGTCATAGCGACTCGAACCCTCGACTTCCAGAGTATCGTTCTGTAGTCTTTTCACAGCGCCGGCCGCTGCGTGCAAGCTATGCTAACGTAAATGGCTCGTACCTTACTCGACCTGCATCGAAAATGCTAATTTTTATAAACGCATTTGGAACTGCAACGTCTGTCCCTTCTGCCCGGGCCCTTCTGATGATCTACTTGCCGTGGTTCGCAAACAATGTGACCGTAACCTCGACAGCACCAGAAGCTCCTGTGGACCTTCTGATGCCTTAGGCGCTGTTGTGAACTACTGCAACATGCTGCCTAAGCTCCAGGCCCACCCAGCCTCGATGCTGCCAGTACTACCCGATGACGATGACGATGACAACGACAACGACAACGACAACGATTGGATTGCAGGGGTGTCAACTGCGCGGTTATCAGCACGTGTACAAATTCCCAACCTTTGCTCAGTCCCATGTCGCCACCTTCATGAATGGTGATGAAATGATGAGGACAACACAAACACCCAGTCATCTCGAGGCAGGTGAAAATCCCTGATCCCGCCGGGAATCTAACCCGGGACCCCGTGCTCGGGAATCGAGAACGCAACCGCGAGACCACGAGCACTAGTCGAGGAAGTGGTGCTGCCTGTAAGGAGATGAAAGCAGAAGATGAGCGCGAACACTAGTTCTTGGAGCTATTTAACCCCGGCATTCAGAGGGACTACTTTTTACAGCAATCTGAGTCCATCTCCGCAGCTTCTGGGAAAGCTGCATGGGCGTATCTGTCAGGTTGACACACATGTACCAGTATGATTACTATTCAGTACATGTCACACGCCTCTCCTATCATCACAAACCACATTAATAATTCATCAGTTATTTCTCGCCTAAAAGGCTTCCTCTGTTTTAGTTACCCTATTTGTTTATTGTTCAATAATTTTCCTCACTACTAGAGTAATGAAATACAATGTGTGGTTGAAGAAAATAGCCAATTACTTTGAGAAGTTGAAACCATTGTCTTGCCAGGACTGTAGCTTTTTGCAAAACTAAATCTCTCATAATATTACCAGCTGTCATTTTTGTAGTCAGGACACAGCACGTGTACTGAACGCGCACAGGCACTCCTAGGAGGGCCGGGATTTGGGCACCTTCTGCCGAGACAACCTTCCCAATGCAAGACTTGTTAACGGTCGGCTAATTGTAGTGAACTATACAGCTGCAGTATTCAAGCCAATTCTAATTATCTTCAGATTATAAACAGCATCCAGCTATATAATAAACTATCTAACATCACCACGCTGTCCATATAGGACTATCATATCCCACTTCCCTGACAGTATTTGGATTTGTTACACAGTAACAGTGTGTATCATTTTCGTTTATCATTACAATGATGTGAAAAGTGCAGGCGTCGTGGAGGACTACGTCGTTTAGGAAATGACCCTCACAAATGCCACAGCAAACCGACTTGTGGTGACTCATGGGCTTAAAGATTGAATTGCAGGCCTAGCAATGCGTGGCGATGTTGCGGTTCGTTGACGCTGGCCATAGCCAATCGAGTGATGGTGGACAATACCCCAGAGGTGGCCAATAATTCGAATCGCAGGCCGTGCCGTGGCACGAGAGCCGTGGGTCTCACCACCTGTGTGCATGCACCCCCCCCCCCCCCCAAATCCCAGCCCCTCCCACTACTCCTGCCACGACACGCTAGCCTAACAATGGAACCTCCCCATCTCAACCCCCTCAGATTTAGTTATAATTTGGCACAGTGGATAGGCCTTGAAAAACAGAACATAGATCAATCGAGAAAACAGGAAGAAGTTGTGTGGAGCTATGAAAAAAAAATTAAGCAAAATATACAAACTGAGTAGTCCGTGTGCAAGGTAGCCAACATCAATGAACGTATTGGTTCAGGAGCGCCGTGGTCCTGTGGTTAGCGTGAGCAGCTGCGGAACGAGAGGTCCTTGGTTCAAGTCTTCCCTCGACTGACAAGATTAATTTTTTATTTTCAGACAATTTTAGTGTGGGAGTAGACGTGATTACCATTCCTCCAGGTTGTACACCTCTTTTTTGCGAAGCTGCACAGGTACACAGAGCAGTATTGTTTACATGATCGTGTGTCAATTGTCAACGTTCAGGCACTCACACATAATCAACTTCGCTCTCCAAAATTCCAGGACATGTTCAGATTTGCTTGAACATATGCAGGATTTGACGCTCTGCACACGGAAAAATTTGAAAACATTAAAAACATATGTTTTGACAGAGAACAGGGAAAACTGTGCGACTGTGAAACTGTTGCATTCATTTGTTGCAGTTTATGTGACAAAATGTTTTCGGTTCCCATTGAAAAGGCACGTCCTTTCGTCTACTAATCGCACAGTTTTCCGGTGCGGTCGCAAAACACAGACACTAAACCTATTACAGTGAACAGAGACGTCAATGAACGAGCGGATTGATCGTAACTTTGCGAAAATAAAGACTGTAAACTTTTCACTCGAGGAAAGACTGTAACCAAGGACCTCTCGTTCCGCAGCTGCTCACGCTAACCACAGGACCACGGCGCTCCTGCGCTTACACTATCCTTGATGTTGCCTGTCTTGCGCATGGACTACTCTGTATATTTTGCTTATTTTTTTCATAGTTCCACACAACTTCTTCCTGTTTTCTCGATTGATCTGTGTTCAGTTTTTCAAGGCCTATCCAATGTGCCAAATTATAACTAAATCTGAGGGGGTTGCGATGGGGAGGTTCCCTTGTGAGTACGAGGAGAGATAACGGGGGGGACAGCGAATGTGGTGCATTTAAATGGCAGAGCAGGCACACTCCCTATATGTAATTTGTATTTCACATTTCTCAACAAAACAGATCAGACGCGAAACACATTATCAGTGCCATTTCATTATTTTTGGTGCGCTAAGATAATTTTTATCTGGTAAAAAATAACGGCATACTGACAGTCGCGGACGCAGACGATTACGCAGATTTTCGCACTCAGGTTGCCACCTCATCTTATTTAGTTTCATAATCGGGGAAAGTTCTTTGAGAGGCACATGTTGATCGAAGTATTGTAGCACTTTTGGAACCTTCTTACGGAGACGAGGAATCTCTACCTGAGCAAAATACGGTACACGTCCTGAACCGTCTTAACGTACAAGGGTTTGTCATTAAAACGGGAATTACCTTGCAGCTCAGTCAATTACATTTGCACATGTACAGGTGCACTTTCAACTGAAATGCAAACTGTCTCGAAAACGGAGTGTGTCCTCAAAACGTTTAGGGAACTATCTTAATTCTTACAGGGCAACAGTGAATTCTTCAAACAGCGCATTTTTTTTTTTTTATAATAGCAGTGAACTCAGGGAAATAAGACTAGTCAGGATGCGTCCCTTCTATAACGCGATTTTCTTTTTCAACTCATCCTCTTCAAATCAATACGAAGTTGAGCTGACCTTGCAGTTTCTTACTGTGGGCAGAGTGCAGTGAAGTCCACTTGGTCTGGAATGCATTCGAGATATTCCAATTTTCGTTCGTGCACTCCTTTCTCTATCATAAATTCACCCATGGCGAGTTTAAAATCCAAAAATCGTTCCAGACATGCCCTTTGACTTAACCAACATATTTTACAGTAACATACATAGTCTCCATACTCTTCGTCAGTTCCGTGGAAAACTGTTGCTATCGACAGTGGGATAATTATGTCATGTGTTGACTACGTAGTTACTTGTACATTCGTATGCTTCGGGCTGTTGGAAGCCAGCAAGAGCACTCCAAGATAGGAAACCAGAGAGAGAGAGAGAGAGAGAGAGAGAGAGAGAGAGAGAGAGAGAGAGAGAGAGAGAGAGAGTGAGTGAGTCAGATAGCAGGCAAAAGCGGTAACGTTTAGGTTACCGGAAATCTACAATAACGCTAGAACCCTGCGTATTGCGGACGCTCTGGGCAGCTGTCCCAGGCGCTGTTGTAAGGTGTCACAGCCGAAGATCATCACAAAAGGCGTGTCCTAGCAGACGCACCAATCTTTCTGGTGAGAATAGCAACGTCACTGGGATTACACTGGTCAGAGTGCTACAACAGCAGTCCCCACTCAAAACAGGCCAACTGACGTAAAAACTGTTTTTGCTGGCCGTAATAAGAAGGGCACCGACGCCTAGCTTTCAACTGAACGCTGCTGCTACCAAACTTTTAGTCAGTCTGAGTAAAGTCCAGACACACCCTTACGTAACGAGTAGAAGGGGAGGTTGGCAAGAGGCGCCCTGGAGGTGCAGAACCACTCGTAGGATTGGCTGAAGCTTATAAAGTGCCAGTGGATTGGTGCGTCGCCATAAAGCTTTAAAAATCCCTATTTCTGTAGAGTTCTCAGTCAATTCATTGGGACGCCGAGACTGTGTCACTCGTTGCCAGTCTCGGTAAGCTCTTACAGGTCTTTTTGTCTCACTTTGAGTGCTGCTCTCAAAACTGAACTTAAAATGCTCCTAGTGTTCGCTGCTTCTGTCAGCATTCACTTCACGGGCTTTGACACTGACTTCTGCTGTGCAACTAGTTGTACCCTTCGCTTATTCTAATGCTTACATCTACATGACTACTCTGCAATTCACATTTAAGTGCTTGGCAGAGGGTTCATCGAACCACAATCATACTATCTCTCTACTATTCCACTCACGAACAGCGAGCGGGAAAAACGAACACCTAAACCTTTCTGTTCGAGCTCTGATTTCTCTTATTTTATTTTGATGATCATTCCTACCTATGTAGGTTGGGCTCAACAAAATATTTTCGCATTCGGAAGAGAAAGTTGGTGGTAGATGTCGCCGCGATGAAAAACGTCTTTGCTGTAATGACTTCCATCCCAACTCACGTATCATATCTGCCACACTCTCTCCCCTATTACTTGATAATACAAAACGAGTTGCCCTTTTTTGCACCCTTTCGATGTCCTCCGTCAATCCTACCTGGTAAGGATCCCACAGCGCGCAGCAATATTCTAACATAGGACGAACGAGTGTAGTGTAAGCTGTCTCTTTAGTGGACTTGTTGCATCTCCTAAGTGTCCTGCCAATGAAACACAACCTCTGGCTCGCCTTCCCGACAATATTATCTATGTGGTCCTTCCAACTGAAGTTGTTCGTAATTTTAACACCCAGGTACTTAGTTGAATTGACAGCCTTGAGAATTGTACTATTTATCGAGTAATCGAATTCCAACGGATTTCTTTTGGAACTCATGTGGATCATCTCACACTTTTCGTTATTTAGCGTCAACTGCCACCTGCCACGCCATACAGCAATCTTTTCTACATCGCTTTGCAACTGATATTGGTTTTCGGATGACCTTACTAGACCCTAAATTACAGCATCACCTGCGAACAACCTAAGAGAACTGCTCAGATTGTCACCCAGGTCATTTATATAGATCAGGAACAGCAGAGGTCCCAGGACGCTTCCCTGGGGAACACCTGATATCACTTCAGTTTTACTCGATGATTTGCCGTCTATTACTACGAACTGCGACCTTCCTGACAGGAAATCACGAATCCAGTCGCACAACTGAGACGATACCCCATAGCTCCGCAGCTTGATTAGAAGTCGCTTCTGAGGAACGGTGTCAAAAGCTTTCCGGAAATCTAGAAATACGCAATCAACTTGAGATTCCCTGTCGATAGCGGCCATTACTTCGTGCGAATAAAGAGGTAGCTGCGTTGCACAAGAGCGATGTTTTCTGAAGCCATGCTGATTACGTGTCAATAGATCGTTCCCTTGGAGGTGATTCATAATGTTTGAATACAGTATATGCTCCAAAACCCTACTGCAAACCGACGTCAATGATATAGGTCTGTAGTTAAATGGATTACTCCTACTACCCTTCTTGAACACTGGTGCGACCTGCGCAATTTTCCAATCTGTAGGTACAGATCTATCGGTGAGCGAGCGGTTGTATATGAGTGCTAAGTAGGGAGCTATAGTACCAGCGTAATCTGAAAGGAACCTAATCGGTATACAATCTGGACCTGAAGACTTGCCCGTATCAAGCGATTTGAGTTGCTTCGCAACCCCTAAGGTATCTACTTCTTAGAAACTCATGCTAGCAGATGTTCGTGTTTCAAATTCTGGAATATTCCCTTCGTCTTCCCTGGTGAAGGAATTTCGGAAAACTGCGTTCAATAACTCCGCTTTAGCGGCACAGTCGTCGGTAACAGTACCATCGGCACTGCGCAGCGAAGGTATTGACTGCGTCTTGCCGCTTGTGTACTTTACATACGACCAGAATTTCTTCGGATTTTCTACCAAATTTCGAGACAATGTTTCGTTGTGGAACCTATTAAAGGCATCTCGCATCGAAGTACGTGCCAAATTTCACGCGTCTGTAAATTTTAGCCCATCTTCGGGATTTCGCGTTCTTCTGAACTTCGCATGCTTTTTCCGTTGCCTCTGCAACAGTGTTCGGACCTTTTTTGTGTACCACGGGGGATCCGTTCCATCTCTTACCAATTTATGAGTTATGAATATCTCAATTGCTGTTGCTACTATATCTTTGAATTTGAGCCACATCTCGTCTACATTCGCATAGTCAGTTCGGAAGGAATGGAAATTGTCTTTTAGGAAGGCTTCTAGTGACACTTTATCCGCTTTTTTAAATAAAATTATTTTGCGTTTGTTTCTGATGGATTTGGAAGAAATGGTATTGAGCCTAGCTACAACGACCTTGTGATCACTAATCCATCAGTCATGATGCTCTCTATCAGCTCTGGATTGTTTGTGGCTAAGAGGTCAAGTGTGTTTTCGCAACCATTTACAATTCGCGTGGGTTCGTGGACTAACTGCTCGAAATAATTTTCGGAGAAAGCATTTAGGACAATCTCGGAAGAAGTTTTCTGCCTACCACCGGTTTTGAACAAGTATTTTTGCCAACATACCGAGGGTAGGTTGAAGTCCCCACCAACTATAACCGTATGAGTGGCGTATTTATTTGTTACGAGACTCAAACTCTCTCTGAACTGTTCCGCAACTGTATCATCGGAGTCTGGGGGTCGGTAGAAGGAGCCAATTATTAACTTAATTCCGCTGTTAAGTATAACCTCCACCCATACCAATTCGCACCGAGTATCTACTTCGACTTCACTACAAGATAAACCACTACTGACAGACACCGCCTATTCTGCCTAATCTATCTTTCCTGAACACCGTCTGAGACTTCGTAAAAATTTCTGCAGAACTTATTTCAGGCTTTAGCCAGCTTTCTGTACCTATAACGATATCAGCTTCTGTGCTTTCTATTAGCGCTTGAAGCTCAGGGACTTTTCCAGCGCAACTACATCAATTTACAACTATAATTCCGACTGTTCCTTTATCCAAGCACGTCCTGTAATTGCCATGCACCCTTTGACGTTGCAGCCCACCCCGTACTTTCCCGAGGCCTTCTAACCTAAAAAACCGCCCAGTCCACGCCACACAGCCTCCGCTACCCGTGTAGCCGCCAGCTGAGTGTAGTGAACTCCTGACCTATTCAGCGGAACCCGAAACCCCACCACCCTATGGCGCAAGTCAAGGAATCTGCAGCCAACACGGTCGCAAAACCGTCTAAGCCTCTGATTCAGACCCTCCACCCGGCTCTGCACGTAAGGTCCGCAGTCGGTTCTGTCAACGATGCTGCAGATGGTGAGCTCTGCCTTCATCTCGTAAGCAAGACCAGCAGCCTTCACCAAATCAAATAGCCGCTGGAATCCAGAGAGAATTTCCTCAGATCCAAAGCGACACACGTCATTAGTGCCGACATGTGCTACCACCTGCAGCTGGCTGCACCCTGTGCTCTTCATGGCATCCGGAAGGACCCTTTCCATATCAGGAATGACTCCTCAAGGAATGCACACGGAGTGCACACTGGATTTCTTCCCCTCCTTAGCCGCCGTATCCCTAAGGGGCCCCATTACGTGCCTAACATTGGAGCTCAGAACTACCAGTAAGCCCACCCTCTGCGATTGCCCGGACCTTGAAGGCTGAGAATGATCCTCTGAAACAGGGCAGGCATCTGCATCTGGCTCAGCCAAAGACAGTGCCTGAAACCGGTTTGTCAGACGCACCGGGGAGGCTTTCTGATCAGCCTCCGGGCACGCCTTTCGCTGCCTACCACGCCTTGGAACGACCTCCCAATCAACCACTGGCGAGGGCTCAGCCCCACTGCGGGCAGCAACCGGGGCAACCACAGCGGCAGACCGATCTGGGGACAGACGGGACGAGGTTGACATCCCCGTGATACCCAAGTCCGGCTCCCCACAATGGTGCCCATTGGCAACAGCCTCAAGCTGCGCGACCGAAGTCAGCGCCGATTGCAGCTGTGAGCGAAGGGATGCCAAGTCAGTCCTCGTCCGAACACAGCAATCGCAGTCCCTGTCCATTCTAATCGATGTTGAACAACAGTTACTGAAACACGAGTCCGTGCCTAGATAACGCAAGCGAAACACGCAAAGAATGTATCAACTAACCTGTACAAATGCCTAACGACTGCGCTACAATCTGCTGAATTTACGATTACAGTAACAAACTCGAAATTGCTCCTCCTATATGAAACTCACACGCAATTTAAATAAGAATCTACCAAGTAAACACTAAAGCGCGATGCTACAGCTGTCAAATACTATAATACGCCCGAAATATATGAATTAAACAATGCAAGTACCCAAAAACACGCAAAGAAATTAATTAAACTATCTAACAAATAAGTAAGCTAGGGTTATACGACTTGCTGCTGCAGCTGCTTATCCAACGGCGGCAGGAATTAGCCTTGCGTGTAGTAGTTAGTTTCATAGCAAATGAACGTCGTTAATCAGGTTCCTGAGTATCCTTGAGTCTCCTGCTGCGAGCACCGTATCGAGTGCTTGGCGCCTCTGCAAACAATCAACCTGCCTTCACAGAAAGATTGTGTTTCTGCTCCTAACCGCTCGGAAATTGCAGACATGTAACGCCACCCACTCTCTGTTCCTCTATCCTTTGTTAGGCTGCAACAGTAAGTGCGGCTTCAGAAATTTTGCTGTTCATACCACCAGTTTCTTCACGTACTGCGTGTCTGCAAATTTAGCACGAAGTGCTTCTTGATGTACAGAACAGTAAATCCCATCTGTCGATCGTTGTAATTTTTTGCTCGTGCTCTGTCAAATCACTGCAAATTTGCAGTTCCTGTTGCGTATGTGACTCGTTAATATATGTTGAGAATTCTTCTCCCTCTCTTCTGTCATTCACATTCATTTTATAGGATTGTGGTGATAGGTCGCTATTCTCCCTCTTTTTGTGAGGACAGCCACTTGCAATGGTATTTGAATTACGCAACCATTACAGCGCCTCACCTGAACCTCTCGATACCAGCTATATTCTACTGTGTTTCTGCGAAGTAGTTGACATATTTCTGAGACAACATTCAGATTTGATTTCATTTGTGATACATCGATATGTTTATATTGCAATGATATTATTCTTATGTGTATTCTTTCTTTTGTCACTATGATTTTGACGTACTTGTAACTCTGATTTTTGGGCGCGTAAGCGATTATTAGTTAGGTGATAAGTTGCTAGAGAGTCGGACCTTGAGAAAGTCAAGTCTTGGACGTCATATAGGAAAGACGCGTATTGCAGTCCGCTTATAAAATGTGAATTTTAACAGTGACTGTGAGGAAGATGTTTTCAAGTATGTTTTGTATTGGGAAGTGATGTTTTGGGTTTACGTGATATTGCAATTAAAAGGAAGTGTAACTTAAATTCGGAGTGCTGATTACATTTTTTACATCACCATTGTACTGAAAAAGTGTAATCTTCAAGAATGATTTGTGAAGCGCATCTACAAAAACTTTTGAATATAGCAGAATAAAACCTAGGCCTGTTTGCATCCGAGCTTGGAATCATAATCATCTAGATTTTCAACGATTGAGCCATGATTTTACGATGAGACCAGCGTGGGGAACACAAAAGGTGAGTGCCTAGCTTTTTCATTATTACATGAAATGACTTTATTAACTGTGCTCTAATGACACCTGCCACATAATATGACTGTTGTTGCCAGCAAATGCAGTATTTAGCAGCGTGAGAAACACCACAATCGTTATTAAATGCTGACCTTCGTTGTGGTAGGGTTGTAGGACACTGGACCTGTGAACTGTTTTATACCTCGAAGAAATAACGAAAGGTAAACAGCGCTGACACCACGACTCTGCTGAACTGAAGAGATCTGTGCCGGCCGAAAAATTAGACACGGCAGTGCTAAATGAGGTGTGGCGCTGCAGCAGATATTTGTACTTCCGGGAAGGAGCGAGCAAAGGCGAGAATAGGCGAGCCTTCGAGCGCACGCGGTCCGGGTGGAGTCTGAGGAGTTGCGGCTGGAAGTGCGATAGCCAGTGAGAATCGCTGGCTAATTTCTTTCGGCAGAAGATAAGAACTGATGACATTTGCTTTCGATACGAAGAGCGTCAGAACAACTTCTGGTGATTTTGTTGTTATGCATTTTAACTTTGGTTACTATTTTCTACATTTCTTTGGGGACTGGAAAAGAAAGTAGTTTTGCTGACACAACATAGCGGTGACCCGAAGTCTGGATTCGGTTAAAATGTGATGATTTTCTGAGTTCACGAAGCCAGCTAGTCTCGGCTAGAAAATACGATTGTCATAATAGATGTGAAGTGCAGACTTCAGATGTTCAGTCATGACTGCAATGACCAATTTTATTATTATTATTATTATTATTATTATTATTTATTATTATTCCGATTTTGGCGAAAATTTGGTTGATGGTAAATTCTAATCTACGAGAACAAAATAACAACGTCATTTATGAAGCTCAGGAAACTGAATCAGCATTCTGGCTGGCTACCGAGGACTGCCTCAGGGTCCACCTTATTGAATGCCCATCGTACAACACGCGAGTTTTTATTAACATACGTATGCAACACGACAGCCGGGAGAACCCTAACTGCACTTTTACTTATTTCAAGGCTTGTCTTTGTTGCTGTTGGTATGCGTACAAATGTAAATGTTTTCGGATTGTACCTTCTGTCTTATCTGTAACGGATGTTCGACTGGGATCTATTGAGATGATACGCTTGTGACGGTTTGTGCGGACGAACGTTGGATACTAGTTTGTTGAAGTTCCTGA